>NC_083232.1:2682219-3028945 GCF_032191835.1 Heteronotia binoei | reverse complement strand
CCCAGATCACATGATGTGATGCTATCGCTTTACTCTGCTCTGGTAAGACCTCACCTGGAGCATTGTGTTCAGTTTTGGGCACCACATTTTAAGAAGGATATAGACAAGCTGGAATGGGTCCAGAGGAGTATGACAAAGATGGTGAGGGGTCTGGAGACCAAGTCCTATGAGGAAAGATTGAAGAAGCTGGGGATGTTTAGCCTGGAGAGGAGGTGGCTGAGAGGTGATATGATCACCATCTTCAAGTGCTTGAAGGGCTGTCCTTTAGAGGATGGGGTGGGATTGTTTTCTGTGGCCCCAGAAGGTAGGACCAGAACCAATGGGTTGAAATTAAATCAAAAGAGTTTCCGGCTCAACATTAGGAATAACTTCCTGACAATTAGAGTGGTTCCTCAATGGAACAGGCTTCCTCTTCGGGAGGTGGTGGGTTCTCCTTCCTTGGAGGTTTTTAAACAGAGGCTAGATGGCCATCTGACAGCAATGAAGATCCTGTGAGTTTAGGGGGAGGTGTTGTGAGTTTCCTGCACTGTGCAGGGGGTTGGACTAGATGACCCTGGAGGTCTCTTCCAACTCTAGGATTCTTCAGGAGGTCGTGGGCTCTCCTTCCTTGGAGGTTTTTCAACAGAGGCTAGATGGCCATCTGACAGCAATGAAGAAACTGTGAATTTAGGGGGAGATGTTTGTGAGTTTCCTGCATTATGCAGGGGTTGGACTAGATGACCCTAGAGGTCCCTTCCAACTCTATGATTCTATGATTCATAGATAGGATGCACATCACAAATGTCTGGGACTACGGATGTCACAGGGCTGCCCCCTTGAAGGGCAGCAGGTTCATGAAAATGGTACATAAATCCACTGTTTTAGCATGGGCACTAAACAAAAATACAGAAACCAGATGTGTTGGCAGCTGGCATAGACACAGCACACTACCAAGCCAACAACCCCAGCTGAATAGCTTCAGGCAAGTGACAGGACAGGGAACCATGTGGGTTGCAACCACCTAGCATTAAGAGCTTTCAGGAAACCAAAGGATCCAAGCCTCTAGGGAGCGGAAGAATATGTCCAGAGTCAAACAGAGGGCAGTTCATGGCAAGAAGTCATATCTTGCAAGCCTGATCAGAGCAACAAAAATTGAACGATGGCTTTTCTCATTCAAATTTCTTCTGAACAACTTCCGTGTCTTACCAAATCTCAGAAGCTAAGCAGGTTCAGCCCTGGTTAATCCTCGGATCGGAGACCACCAAGGAAGTACGAGTCGCTCTGCAGTGGCAGGCAATGGACAACCACCTCCTAACGTCTCTTGCCTTGAAAACTCTATGGGGTTGCTGCAAGCCAACTGCAACCTGACGGCACTCCCGGGCACTTCTCTCAAATTGCTGTCTTTGGGTCAGGAACAGCATAGTGGCAGGAAGACAGGCAACAGCGGAAGAGCAGGTGGGAAGTGAGAGATGGCCGAAGGCCACACCAACAAGCCAGTGTCCTGCCCCTTTGCCTGCATGCCATGAACAGCAGGTGTCCAGCTACAAGGAAGAAGGCCTCTCAGGTGACAAGCACTCCGACATCTTCCGGGTCACTTGAGAAGACATGCAGAGCAAGGAAAATATAGAAGTTTAAACACCAAAGTCAGACAAAGTTCGCATTGCAGAAGTACAAGCATGGATCTAAGCAGTTCGCTTACAGGTGACTCTCGAAAAAAGAAGCTGTTATGTGATAGCAAAGAGACAGACCAGGCCGAAGAAGAAGAAATTGGATTTATATCCCGCCCTATACTCTGAATCTCAGAGTCTCAGAGCAGTCACAATCGCCTATATCTTCTCCCCCCACAACAGACACCCTGTGAGGTGGGTGGGGCTGAGAGGGCTCTCACAGTAGCTGTCGTTTCAAGGACAACTCTGCCAGAGATGTGCCTAACTCAAGACCATTCCAGAAGCAGGAATCAAATAATCCATAATGCAGGAATCAAACCCAGTTCTCCCAGATAAGAGTCCACACACTTAACCACTACACCAAACTGACTCTCCATTAGAGCTATGGCTGACCCAAGGCCATTCCAGCAGCTGCAAGTGGAGGAGTGGAGAATCACACCCGGTTCTCCCAGATAAGAGTCCGCGCACTGAACCACCGCACCAAACTGGCTCTCTATTAGAGCTATGGCTGACCCAAGACCATTCCAGCAGGTGCAAGTGGAGGAGTGGGGAATCAAACCCGGTTCTCCCAGATAAGAGACCGTGTACTTATCCGCTACACCAAACTGGGGAAAATGCTCTGATGCAGAATCAATGGCACTCAGAGGGTTTCCTTTTTAAATGGGGTTATGTAACTCCATATCAACAGCTGATACTAAAAAATCTTCCAAGGCAATTTCACTTAACACACATTTCCCCCTCCTCGACAAACACCTGTCAATCACCTGTGAGTCAAGGATTGTGACACAAAGAGAAGGGCAGATGAGGTGACAGAAGTGTCCCAAAATGGCATTTCAGGTCTAATTCGAATATGATGCTGGCAGAGAAGAAGAGCTCCCAGGCGGAACTTGGCACTCAAAGAGCCTCTCGCTGAAACTGGGCGGTTATTCACGCCATGTGGCCTCCTTGCGTGAGCGGCAGCCGGGTTTCAATGAGATGCCGGGCGACTGGGAGGTCCCTTTGGGCTTTTCCTTTGCCGGTGACATCTTTCAGCAAGGCTTCAGTCCAGTTTTGGTGTAGACAGCCAGTTTGGTGTAGTGGTTAAGTGTGCCGACTCTTATCTGGGAGAACCGGGTTTGATTCCCCTCTCCTCCACTTGCAGCTGCTGGAATGGCCTTGGGTCAGCCAGAGCTCTAATAGAGAGCCAGTTGGTGTAGTGGTTAAGTGCACAGACTCTTATCTCGGAGAACCGGGTTTGATTCCCCACTCCTCCACTTGCACCTGCTGGAATGGCCTTGGGTCAGCCAGAGCTCTAATAGAGAGCCAGTTTGGTGTAGTGGTTAAGTGTGCGGACTCTTATCTGGGAGAATCGGGTTTGATTCCCCACTCCTCCACTTGCAGCTGCTGGAATGGCCTTGGGTCAGCCATAGCTCTAACAGATAGCCAGTTTGGTGTAGTGGTTAAGTCCATGGACTCTTATCTGGGAGAACTGGGTTTGATTACCCTCTCCTCCACTTCCAGCAGCTGGAATGGCCTTGAGTCAGCCATAGCTCTAATAGAGACCCAGTTTGGTGTAGTGGTTAAGTGTGCGGACTCTTATCTGGGAGAACCGGATTTGATTCCCCACTCCTCCGCTTGCACCTGCTGGAATGGCCTTGGGTCAGCCACAGCTCTGGCAGAGGTTGTCCTTGAAAGGGCAGCTGCTGGGAGAGCCCTCTCAGCCCCACCTACCTCACAGGGTGTCTGTTGTGGGGGAGGAAGATAAAGGAGATTGTGAGCTGCTCTGAAACTCGTTGTGAAGGGCGGGATACAAATACAATATCTTCTTCTTTTAGGAAAGGAGAGGAGGTGGCAAAAAATAAAATAAAAGATGCTTCTTGCACTTTCAGTGTTTTCAGCTTTAACTGGAAGCCAAGCCTCACTCGGTGGCAGAAAGTGGTGCCAAGTCACAGCCAACTTACGGGGACCCTTGCAGGGTTTTTTGAGGCAAGAGAAATTCCGAGGTGGTTGGCCATTGCCTGCCTCTGCAGAGAAGCCCGGGATTTCCTGGGTGGTCTCCTATCTGAGCACTCACAAGGGTCAACTTTGCCGAGGCAAAGCAAGAAATGTTCAGAGATGGTTTGCCGTTGCCGGCCTCCGTGAACGCAACGCTCAGGACAGACTTGGTGACCGCTGAACTTCAGCATAGTAGTCAGCGGAGGAAAAGAAACTAACCGGGAACACTTTCCCTATGAAGAAAGGTTAAAACGCTTGGGGCTCTTTAGCTTGGAGAAACGTCGACTGAGGGGTGACATGAGAGAGGTGGTGGCGGCCACAAGCATAGCCAGCTTCAAGAGGGGATTGGATAAAAATATGGAGCAGAGGTCCTTCAGTGGCTATTAGCCACAGTGTATGTGTGTTTGTGTGTATATATATATATATATATATATATATATATATATATATATAATATATATATATATAGTGTGTGTGTGTGTGCGCGCGCACACACATCTTGGCCACTGTGTGACACACAGTGTTGGACTGGAGGGGCCACTGGCCTGATCCAACAGGGCTTCTCTTATGTTCTTATGTCTGGGTCAGTGATGCTCTGGATTCTTGGTGCTGGGGGGGACACAGTGGGAGGGCTTCTAGTGTACTGGTCCCACTGGTGGACCTCCTGATGGAACCTGGTTGTTTTTGGCCACTGTATGACACAGAGTGTTGGACTAGATGGGCCACTGGCCTGATCCAACATGGCTTCTCTTATGTTCTTATGTGACACAGACTGGATGGGCCCCTGGCCTGATCCAACATGGCTTCTCTTATGTTCTTATGTGACACAGAGTGCTGGACTGGATGGGCCCCTGGCCTGATCCAACATGGCTTCTCTTATGTTCTTATGTGACACAGAGTGTTGGACTGGATGGGCCCCTGGCCTGATCCAACATGGCTTCTCTTATGTTCTTATGTGACACAGAGTGTTGGACTGGAGGGGCCACTGACCTGATCCAACATGGCTTCTCTTATGTTCTTATGTGACACAGAGTGTTGGACTGGAGGGGCCACTGACCTGATCCAACATGGCTTCTCTTATGTTCTTATGTGACACAGAGTGCTGGACTGGAGGGGTCACTGGCCTGATCCAACATGGCTTCTCTTATGTTCTTATGTGACACAGAGTGTTGGACTGGATGGGCCACTGGCCTGATCCAACATGGCTTCTCTTATGTTCTTATGATTCCCTCAGGGACCAGGTCTTCTTGGAGTCGGGTTGCTTGGGAGTGCAGACGAAATTCGGTGGTAAACTCCATCTATGGCTAAAGACCGGCACGAGACCAATAGTCGACAAGTCCCGTAAGGGAAAGTTGAAAAGACCCCTCAGCTTTCTTGGTGGTCTCCCATCCAAATACTAGCCAGGGTCAACCTTGCTTAGCTTGTGAGATCTGATGAGACTGGCCGAGTCTGGGCCACTGAGGTCCGGGCTTTAGCAGAGGCTTGATGGAACGCTGCTTACCAGGTGATGTCCTTTATCTCCGTGCCACGAAAACTTCCACATTAAGCATCTGTTAAAAGGGCGAGATGGTGGGCAACCGCACCACTCACCTCTAAATAAAAGATGCTGTTTTGTCATGCCAAAGGGAGACGGGCCCTGCTGAGCTTCCAAAACCTGATGAGATCCAGCTAGCCTGGGCCATCCAAATCATGGCAAGTCTATTCCTCCATCTTTGCTTCTACAAGAGTCTGGTCAAGGTCCGCAGTCAGCTTTGACCTACTGCAGGGGTGGCCAACGGTAGCTCTCCAGATGTTTTTTTGCCTACAACTCCCATCAGCCCCAGCCATTGGCCATGCTGGCTGGGGCTGATGGGAGTTGTAGGCCAAAAAAACATCTGGAGAGCTACCCTTGGCCACCCCTGACCTATGGCATTTGCACAGTGCAGGCAAAACACTCTCGTTCCATCACGCTGGAAGACCATCTCAGACTGGAAGATGCTGATTTGCCGCAAGGAATCCACAACGGCCCCTCAGCAGCGAGCAACTGAGACAAGGAGCACCTTAAGTGATGCTTTCTTCTGGCCCTCCCACACCCTCCTAGGGGGACGCACACGAGCAGCACAGACTTCAGGTTTGCTTCACCAGCCCACCCACCAGCTCAGCTACTCGTTTCGGCTCCTCAATCCCGGTGCATCTGCGGGAGCGGGGCCAGAACCCCTGCAAGAGATGCTCGGGCTCGCTAAGCCGAACCGCACGACCCGTCATTGAAATAGCCTCATAATTCTCATAATGGATTTTCTGCCAGTGATGCTAATCCTCTCGGAACAACGGATTAAACTGTGTGGGAATGGCCATCTTTGCTTACTCTCCTCCTTTCAACTCAAACGTTTGGAGGGGAAGGGGGAAAGCAAAGAGAAGCAATAAGGCAGAGAAAGAACTGCCTTAACCTGAGAGGGAGTGGAAAAGGTAATCAAAGGGGGTTTTTTGCCTGCAAAGCTCTTCATTGTAAATAACCTAACCGGGCCTAGGTAGAAATCTTTGTTCTTCCCCCCATCACACCCACCCACCCACACACACACACACACACAAATTGCACTCTTTTGCTTGACCCACATAGAGAAACGCTAAGCATTTGATCTGGTGAGTGACACATGTTGACTTCACATAAAACAGCCAGCATGCCTGACCTATTCACATCGCTCTGGATTTGGACCATTTCTGTGGGGTCCCAACCCCTTATGCAACCAGGAGAAAGCGGATTTAACAACACCCAGGGGCGGGGGAGAGCAAAAAGGAAACGCTACCAGTTCCCCCGGGGAGAGGTACGCAGACTGTCACACCAGCTAGCCCCCTCTGAGCCAAGCCCTTCATTTGTGTGATGATGATGCTATTGAATTTATAACCTGCCTTTCACTCCGAATCTCAGAGTCTCAAAGTGGCTCACAATATCTTCCTCCCCCGCAACAGACACCCTGTGAGGTGGGTGGGGCTGAGAGGGCTCTCCCAGGAGCTGCCCCCTTTCAAGGACAACCTCTGCCAGAGATATGGCTGACCCAAGGCCATTCCAGCAGCTGCAAGTGGTGGAGGAGTGGGGAATCAAACCCGGTTCTCCCGGATAAGAGTCCGCGCACTTCACCACTACGCCAAACTGGCCCTCTATTAGAGCTATGGCTGACCCAAGGCCATTCCAGCAGCTGCAAGTGGAGGAGTGGGGAATCAAACCTGGTTCCCCCAGATAAGAGTCCATGCACTAAACCACTACACACAACTGACTCTCTATTAGAGCTATGGCTGACCCAAGGCCATTCCAGCAGCTGCAAGTGGAGGAGTGGGGAATCAAACCTGGTTCCCCCAGATAAGAGTCCATGCACTTAACCACTACACCCAACTGACTCTCTATTAGAGCTATGGCTGACCCAAGGCCATTCCAGCAGCTGCAAGTGGAGGAGTGGGGAATCAAACCTGGTTCCCCCAGATAAGAGTCCATGCACTTAACCACTACACCCAACTGACTCTCTATTAGAGCTATGGCTGACCCAAGGCCATTCCAGCAGCTGCAAGTGGAGGAGTGGGGAATCAAACCTGGTTCTCCCGGATAAGAGTCTGCGCACTTAACCACTACGCCAAACTGGCTCTCTATTAGAGCTATGGCTGACCTCAGACCATTCCAGCAGGTGCAAGTGGAGGAATGGGGAATCAAACCCGGTTCTCCCAGATAAGAGTCCATGCACTTAACCACTACACCCAGCTGGCTCTCTATTAGAGCTATGGCTTACCCAAATAGAAGAAAAAGACCGCCCTATACATTGAATCTCAAAGTCTCAGAGCGGTCACAATCTCCTCTACCTTCCCCCCCCCCCGCCCCCGCATCCCACAACAAAAACCCTGTGAGGTAGGTGGGGCTGAGAGTGCTTTTATAGCAGCTGACCTTTCAAGGATAGCTTCTATGAAAGCTCTGGCTGACCCAATGCCATCTGAGCAGCTGCAAGTGGAGGAGTGGGGAATCAAACCTGGTTCTCCCAGATAAGAGCCCACATACTTCACCACTACACCCAACTGGCTCTCTATTAGAGCTATGGCTGACCCAAGGCCATTCCAGCAGGTGCAAGTGGAGGAGTGGGGAATCAAGCCCGGTTCTCCCAGATAAGACTCCCCACACTTAACCACTACACCAAACTGGCTCTTTACTAGAGCTATGGCTGACCCAAGGCCATTGCAGAAGGTGCAAGCGGAGGAGGGAGGAATCAAACCCGGTTCTCCCAGATAAGAGTCCACGCACTTAATCACTACACCCAACTGGCTCTCTGTGGACAGGGAGATCTCCCTCATGGGCTATGGGGAGGAGTACTAAGGGCCAAACTATATATAAGGGTCAATTTCATTTAGCTCCCTCCTCCTTTCCACAAAATGCAGCTGTAGAACACGAGGCTCGACTCTTTCCCCGCCCGCAGCCTCCTTGCTAAAATCATCCCTCCCCAAGACAGCAAGCCAAAAGGGTACCGTGAAGACGTGTTGCACGTGAAAAGGCGAATATGAAATAAACCGGCTGCCAGCAACCATTTGAGACGAAACACCCCCAAAGCAAAAAAAGCGCAAGAGAATGGTGTGCATGGGCTTCAGCCAGCCACAGCAACACACAGGAAGTGCCCTCTGGTCTTTCAAGCGCCGTGCAAGCGGAAGGTTTGGCATTAGGAAAATATCAGACTTTTCAAAGACGGGGGAAAATAGCAACACATTTCTGCAGTGCTTGAATGCCCGGAGAACTTCAGAACTGTCTCTTCTAGCCATGTTCTTCCAAGGCAGGTCGGTCTGATGACCTCAGCCTCGCAGTCAAGAACGGCTCGCCTCGCCTACCCACCCAGGTAACGGCTCAGTTGGGGACAATCTCATTTGTGTCGATATCAAAGCAGACTTCCAATTATAGGCGACTGCTTGCTGAGTCCCATCAGGAGATAGGAGGAGACACCCAAGACCAAGCAATTGCTCACTCTTCCCTATACAGAGCAGAGGTGGGATTATGCAAAAGGTAAGGTGTTTAATTTGCATAAACTAATTAGCACTGTATGACTCCTTTTGGTATGGGATTCAAGTAGGGCAATAATCACTTTCGTTTAGAAGCAAACCAACCTGTTTCCTATCACCTGCTTCTAAGTTTAGGTGCATTCTGAAACAGCAACTGCCTGAAAATGTCATATCCCGAGGAGGGCAGGATATAGATCCAATACAATAAAATAAATTTGTTCAAAATGGATAGCTGTGTTAGTTTGTCTGTAGCAGCAGCAGCAACAGGAGAAGACGACTGTAGATTTATACCCTGCCCTTCTCTCTGAATCTGAGACTCAGAGCGGCTGACAATCTCCTATATCTTCGCCCCGCACAACAGACACCCTGTGAGGTGGGTGGAGCTGAGAGAGCTCTCCCAACAACTGCCCTTTCAAGGACAACCTCTGCTAGAGCTATGGCTGACTCAAGACCATTCCAGCAGCTGCAAGTGGAGGAGTGGGGAATCAAGCCCGGTTCTCCCAGATGAGAGTCCGTGCACTTAACCACTAAACCAAACTGGCTCTCAGAAAAGCGTAATAGCTCAGAAGCACCTTAAAGACCAACAAAATTTGAGGTAGGGTACGTGCTTTCATGAGTAGGTGCTCACTTCTTCAGATACCTGAAGAAGCGAGCAGTGAGTCACAAAAGCTCACACCCTACTACAAATTGTGTTAGTCTTTAAGGTGCTTCTGAGATATTACTCTTTGTTCAAAGAAATCTTCCTTTTAAGAAACCATCCTAAGAGGAGTTTGAATGCAAACCCGAATATTTAATCACGGTCAAGTACCAGAAGGATGTGGGAGAGAAAAATTGTCTCTCTGGCGACACCTTGGCACATGAAGCTGCCTTCTACTGCCAGTTTGGTGTAGTGGTTAAATGTGCGGACTCTTATCTTTGAGAACCGGGTTTGATTCCCCACTCCTCCACTTGCAGCTGCTGAAATGGCCTTGGGTCAGCCATAGCTCTGGCATAGGTTGTCCTTGAAAGGGCAGCTGGTGTGAGAGCCCTCTCCAGCACCACCCACCTCACAGGGTGTCTGTTGTGAGGGAGGAAGGGAAAGGAGATTGTAGGCTGCTCTGAGACGCTGTCCTTGAAAGGGCATCTTCTGCGAGAGCCCTCTCAGCCCCTCCCACCTCACAGGGTGTCTGTTATGAGGGAGGAAGGGAAAGGAGATTGTAGGCCGCTCTGAGACTCTGTCCTTGAAAGGGCCGCTTCTGTGAGAGCCCTCTCAGCCCCACCCACCTCATAGGGTGTCTGTCGTGAGGGAGGAAGGGAAAGGAGATTGTAGGCCGCTCTGAGACTCTGTCCTTGAAAGGGCCGCTTCTGTGAGAGCCCTCTCAGCCCCACCCACCTCACAGGGTGTCTGTTGTGGGGGAAGGAGAAAAAGGAGACTGTAAGCCGCTCTGAGACTCTGTCCTTGAAAGGGCCGCTTCTGTGAGAGCCCTCTCAGCCCCACCCACCTCATAGGGTGTCTGTCGTGAGGGAGGAAGGGAAAGGAGATTGTAGGCCGCTCTGAGACTCTGTCCTTGAAAGGGCCGCTTCTGTGAGAGCCCTCTCAGCCCCACCCACCTCATAGGGTGTCTGTCGTGAGGGAGGAAGGGAAAGGAGATTGTAGGCCGCTCTGAGACTCTGTCCTTGAAAGGGCTGCTTCTGTGAGAGCCCTCTCAGCCCCACCCACCTCACAGGGTGTCTGTTGTGGGGGAAGGAGAAAAAGGAGATTGTAAGCCGCTCTGAGACTCTGATTCAGGGAGAAGGGCAGGGTATAAATCTGTGGTTTCTTCTTCTGCTACTACTGACTCAAGTCCTTTGTCCACCAAGTATTACCTACTGGCAGTGGCTCTCCAGCATCTCCAGCTGAGGTCTTTCCCATCACCTCCCGCCTGGTCCTTTCAACTGCAGATGGTGCCAGGAATTGAATTTGGGACCTTCTGTCTGCCAAGCAGAGGCTCCACTGCTGAGCCACAGCTCCTCCCAAGCAGGTGGGAAGACCTTCAGCCCATCACGATCAGTCTTGTCTACTCGGACTGGCAGTGGCTCTCCTGGGCCTCCGGCTAGAGGTCTTTCCTGTCACCTCCTGGCTGGAGAATCCAGCAACTGAACCCGGGACCTTCTGGATGCAGCTGTAAAGTTAAACGCTGGAAGAGATCCTTTAAAGCAGGGGTCCCCAACAGGTCCATGACCTGTTAGCAACCGGGCCGCGAGTTCTATAATTATTTCATTATATATTACAATGTAGTGATAAGAAGACAACACAGGATTTATATCCTGTTCTCCACTCCAAATCTCAGAGTGGTTCACAATCTCCTTTATCTTCTTCCCCCACAACAGACACCCTGTGAGGTGGGTGGGGCTGAGAGAGCTCTAACAGCAGCTGCTCTTTCAAGGACAACCTCTGCCAGAGCTACGGCTAACCAAGGCCATTCCAGCAGGTGCAAGTGGAGGAGTGGGGATCAAACCCGGTTCTCCCAGATAAGAGTCCGCGCACTTAACGACTACACCAAACTGGCTCTATATTAGAGCTATGGCTGACCCAAGGCCATTCCTGCAGGCTCAAGTGAAGGAGTGGGGAATCAAACCCGGTTCTCCCAGATAAGAGTCCGCGCACTTAACTACTACACCAAACTGGCTCTCTATTAGAGCTCTGGCTGACCCAAGGCCATTCCAGCAGCTGCAAGGGGAGGAGTGAGGAATCAAACCCGGTTCTCCCAGATAAGAGTGCACACACTTCACCACTACACCAAACTGGCTCTCTATTAGAGCTATGGCTGACCCAAGGCCATTCCAGCAGCTGCAAGGGGAGGAGTGGGGAATCAAACCCGGTTCTCCCGGATAAGAGTCCGCACACTTCACCACTACACCAAACCGGCTCTCTATTAGAGCTATGGCTGACCCAAGGCCATTCCAGCAGGTGCGTGGAGGAGTGAGGAATCAAACCCGGTTCTCCCGCATAAGAGTCCACACACTTCACCACTACACCAAACCGGCTCTCTATTAGAGCTATGGCTGACCCAAGGCCATTCCAGCAGGTGCAAGTGGAGGAGTGGGGAATCAAACCCAGTTCTCCCAGATAAGAGTCCACACACTTAACCACCACACCAAAATAAAGTGCACAATTGAATCAACCCAAAACCATCATGCACGCCCCCTTTCCCCCCGGTCTGTGTAAAAATTGTCTTCCACAAAACCGGTCCCTGGTGTCAAAAAGGTTGGGGACCACAGCTCTGAAGAATTCTCACAGCTATCTGCAAAGCAAGTTCTTGTATTGTTAGGGGCGGGACAGTGATACAGTCAGAAATGTAAGCAATACATTCGAACAGCACTGAAAGCTAATGAACTGGGATGGCAGCTGGATTGGCCAAGGCCGGTCTTGAGAGCAGGAGGGCTTGGCCACTTTCTGAGGTCCAGAGAAGCCCCTGCCGCCTTCCCTTCTTTCCCCATATGTGTAACACATAATCTCCTCCCATGGGCACAGGCAGCGGGAATCTTTGTGGTGATGTACAGATGCAGAGTTTGTAACAAGATGCTCTGGTTTGATAGCAAGTCCCTTCTCCCCTAATCTTGGGTACCTTGACAATGCCTTTAGCTAGGCAATGCTAAGGGAAAGCACCCAGAATTAAACTTTGTAGCTCTTAAAGGTGCCCCATCAAGCTCTGTTCTATCGGAAAGCGCTCTGTACGTTCTTAACGACACTCCTTTCTTTTGTCATGTCTCAAGTGTAAAACAGCATTGAAAACCCAACATTACCAACCTCTGACCTAAGAGATCAATCCAAGTCCAGGAGAACCTTCGAAACCGACAAAATTTTCTGCTTTCAAGACTCAAAGCTCTCTTCATCAGATATCAAGGGAGCTTTGGCTCTCAAAAGTTAATACTCCCAAAATCTTGTCAGTCTCTAAGGCCCGCCTGGATTCAGATCTACTTGTCCTTTCCTGCAGACCAACAGGGCTGCCCTCTGGAACTATCGTTCAGCAGATAATCTGGAGAGCCAATTTGGTGTAGTGGTTAAGTGCATGGACTCTTATCTGGGAGAACTGGGTTTGATTCCCCACTCCTCCACTTGCAGCTGCTGGAATGGCCTTGGGTCAGCCATAGCTCTAATAGCCAGTTTGGTGTAGTGGTTAAGTGCATGGACTCTTATCTGGGAGAACCGGGTTTGATTCCCCACTCTCCCCTTGCAGCAGCTGGAATGGCCTTGGGTCAGCCAGAGCTCTAATAGAGAGCCAGTTTGGTGCAGTGGTGAAGTGTGTGGACTCTTATCTGGGAGAACCGGGTTTGATTCCCCACACCTCCACTTGCACCTGCTAGCATGGCCTTGGGTCAGCCATAGCTCTAATAGAGAGCCAGTTTGGTGTAGTGGTTACATGCATGGACTCTTATCTGGGAGAACCGGGTTTGATTCCCCACTCTCCCCTTGCAGCAGCTGGAATGGCCTTGGGTCAGCCATAGCTCTCATAGAGAGCCAGTTTGGTGTAGTGGTTAAGTGTGCGGACTCTTATCTGGGAGAACCGGGTTTGATTCTCCACTCCTCCACTTGCAGCTGCTGGAATGGCCTTGGGTCAGCCATAGCTCTACTAGAGAGCCAGTTTGGTGTAGTGGTTAAGTGCGCAGACTCTTATCTGGGAGAACCGGGTTTGATTCCCCACTCCTCCACTTGCACCTCCTGGAATGGCCTTGGGTCAGCCATAGCTCCAATAGAGAGCCAGTTTGGTGTAGTGGATACGTTAGTGGACTCTTATCTTGGAGAACAGGGTTTGATTCCCCACTCCTCCACTTGCAGCTGCTGGAATGGCCTTGGGTCAGCCATAGCTCTCGTAGAGTTGTCCTTGAAAGGGCAGCTGCTGTGAGAGCCCTCTCAGCCCCACCCACCTCACAGGGTGTCTGTTGTGGGGGAGAAAGGTAAAGGAGACTGTGAGCGGCTCTGAGACTCTTCGGAGTGGAGGGCGGGATACACCGGGAACAAGACAGCCCCTTGCTGAACAAGCTTTGGTTAAATGACACAGGGCAGAGGAGAAAAACCACTGAGAACAAAGGGTGGGCAAACAGTAGAGTAAGTTCAAAGGACAGGAATCTAAAGCATCAGGGCATAAAGGTCTGGCTCTCACCAAGATGGCCACAACCTGTTTCTGGGGCTTTGCCATTTTGCATGGCACACGGTGGCTCATGCAGTGGAATGTTCTTCTAAGCCAAGAAATTCCGCTATGCAAGAACTGGCATGTCGGGAAGACTGACTCCAGTCTAGCTTTCCGCTAGCTGTCAACTTGCATGGAAGTTCTTTGACCAGAGGAGCATTCTGACATCGAGAGATTGCAGTCCACCCAGACGTAAAAAAAAATAGGACAAAATTTGAGTCCCATGGCACCTTTGACACAATCAAAGCTGCTTGTGTGGGCATGTACACTTTCTTCAAAGAGTGCACGCGTGCAAAAGCTTATACCCAGAGCTAAACTTTGTTGGTCTCAAAGGTGCCGATGGACTCAAAACTTTGTCCTATTGCTTCAGACCAACACAGCTGCCCATCTGAATCTCTCTTAATGAAAAAACAGGGTGAGACAGAACCTGAAATCAACACTGAATTGCTGGGTTCGAGGAGCCAAGAGACACCTTCCAACTTTAGGAAGCAAATCTCAGTGGAATGAACCGATCTGCATGGGGGATGGGATGAAAAGGACAACACACCCACGGCTCCCGGAGATCACCAAAATACTGCCTTCTGGTACTCTGCTTTTGAGAGAGACATGCTCTTCCACTCTACATACATACAGCCCAGGCTACGGGAACTGCACTGGCTGCCAATTGTGTACCAGATTTGTTACTGGGAATTATTAGGAAGGGAATTGAAAACAAATCAGCCAGTATCATAATGCCCCTGTATAAATCGATGGTGCGGTCTCATTTGGAGTACTGTGTGCAATTCTGGTCACTGCACCTCAAAAAGGATATTATAGCATTGGAGAAAGTTCAGAAAAGGGCAACTAGAATGATTAAAGGGCTGGAACACCTTCCCTATGAAGAAAGGTTGAAACGCTTAGGGCTCTTTAGCTTGGAGAAACGTCGACTGCGGGGTGACATGATAGAGGTTTACAAGATAATGCATGGGATGGAGAAAGTAGAGAAAGAATTACTTTTCTCCCTTTCTCACAATACAAGAACTCGTGGGCATTCGATGAAATTGCTGAGCAGACAGGTTAAAACGGATAAAAGGAAGTACTTCTTCACCCAAAGGGTGGTTAACATGTGGAATTCACTGCCACAGGAGGTGGTGGCGGCCACAAGCATAGCCACCTTCAAGAGGGGTTTAGATAAAAATATGGAGCACAGGTCCATCAGTGGCTATTAGCCACAGTGTGTGTGTATATATAAAATTTTTTGCCACTGTGTGACACAGAGTGTTGGACTTGATGGGCCGTTGGCCTGATCCAACATGGCTTCTCTTATGTTCTTATGTTACAAGGTGCTGGTTATTTATTACCGTTAAAGCCCTATATGGCCGAGGACCTGCCTACCTTAGGGACCTACTCTCCCCATATGCTCCCCAGAGGGTACTGAGATCTGGCTCGCAAAATCTACTGACAATCCCTGGGCCGAAGGAGGCCAAACTAAAAGTTACGAGAGAAAGGGCCTTCTCGATTACAGCTCCCCGCTGGTGGAACCAATTACCAGAAGAGGTACAGGCCTTGCGGAGCCTTAACCAGTTCCAAGACCACCCTCTTCCAGCTGGCTTTTTCTTAATGTGGAATTATTTTACCGTCATCATGTAAAACTGTGTCATGACGAGTAACATCAAGACTGTAGCACCGAATTAATGCGTTGGTTTTAAATTTGATAGTTTTAATTGATGGGTCTTAACGTAATAGTATATTTTAATTGAGAAATATGTTATGTAATTAGTGTATTTTATTATTGTATTATTGTAATGTCTGCATTTTATGCCATGCAAGCCGCCCTGAGCCTGCTTCGGCGGGGAGGGCGGGATATAAATTAAAAATTATTATTGTTATTATGGTCATACTCCATCTTCACATAGGCTGTCCAACAAATACACGGGGGCCTTGTTACTTCTGCCCTCTGTAATCTGCTGTTTCTGACGCCTTCCACTTCCCCACTGGTTCTGTGGGGTGTCAAACACTTGAATTCCACATTTCCTCTCCTGGGTGTTTCTTGCCGGGAATTCTCTGCACACTAGCTGCGGCCTCTATCGCCTTGTTGATAATCGGTTCCTATTAAATGGCCTCCTGAGCTCTCTAAGCTGAGTGAGCGTGAGCTAGCTCACACATTTTTAGCCTCCAGCCCACACGTTTTTGTCTTAGCTCCGGAAAAATGGCCCCAGAGCACGGTAACTGATGCAGGAGGCTCACAGCTTTAATACCAGTAGATCACAAAGGAGAATTTTCGCTCACAAGGCTCTGCTGCATTAGAGGGAACGTTGCTCCTGACATAGCAACGTCTCTGTTGGAAGACCCATCTTCTCCCAGGCTGCCTGCCCCTGGTTATTTCCTCCGACATTCGTCATCCTAATTTTCTGAAGGCTATGTGCCCGTGACAAAGTTGGTTCTATGTTGGAAAAATCCACCCAATTGTGACTGTGAAGTAACAAAAGCAGTAGCTTCTGCCACCACCTAAGCAGCTACACGACTACAGTGGCCACGCCCACTGCGTGCCTTTGTCACCACTAAATATGGTTCGGAACTACGGTTGCCAACCTCCACGCAGGGCCTGGACTTCTCCTGTAATTCCAGCTGATCACCAGAGGAGGGAGACCAGCGCCCCCCCTCCCGCCCCCAGAGAAAATGAAAAAGCAACTGCTCAGTGTACAACACGCCTCTTGTCAGTTTCCTATCACCAAAAATCTACTCAGAAACATTCGTTTTGTATTCCAGATCTTTCACTAGTAGCAAAAATTCTAAAACGAGTCTGGATTTGCACAATGCAGGCAGAAGGCACTTCAATGCAATTTCAAGTACCAGCTTACAGGCATAACCGGTCTATACACCTGTTTCGCACATAAAACAGCGAGGATGCCTGACCTATTCACATCGCTTCAGTGAATTCAGGTTGGAGTGAATTTAAGGAGAATGACATAGACGTGTGAGGCGTATAAGCAAATTATTGGTTTAAACTGTGGCTTGGAGTATAGACCGGTTACGCCTGTAAGCTGGAACTTGAAATTGCATTGAAGTATCTTCTGGATACACTGCGCAAATTCGGACATATTTAAGAATTTTTGCTGCTAGTAAAAGATTTGGAATATAAAACCAAAGTTTGTGAGTGGATTTTTGATTATATGAAATCGACAAGAGGCAAGTTATACACAGAGCTGTTGCTTTTTCCTTGTCTCCTATCTGTGTGACTTTTTTCTGTTGCCTATCCCCTGGAGGATCCTAGAATCATAGAGTTGGAAGGGACCTCCAGGGTCATCTAGTCCAACCCCTGCACAATGCAGGAAACTCAAAAACACCCCCCCCTAAATTCACAGGATCCTCATTGCTATCAGATGGCCATCTAGCCTCTGTTTCAAAACCTCCAAGGTATGAGAGCCCACCACCGCCCAAGGAGGAAGCCTGTTCCACTGAGGAATCACTCTAATGGTCAGGAAGTTCTTCCTAATGTAGAGCCGGAAACTCTTTTGATTTAATTTCAACCCACTGGTTCTGGTCTTACCTTCCGGGGCCACAGAAAACAATCCCACATCATCCTCTATACGACAGCCCTTTAAGTGCTTGAAGATGGTGATCCTATCACCTCTCAGCCGCCGCCTCTCCAGGCTAAACATCCCCAGCTCCTTCAACCTTTCCTCATAGGACTTGGTCTCCAGACCCCTCACCATCTTCTGAACCCGTTCCAGCTTGTCTATATCCTTCTTAAAATGTGGTGGCCAGAACTGAACACAAATGGCAGCTTTGGAGGGGGGGGGGAGCATTATAACTGGCTGAAGTTCCTCCCCTCCCTAGGAATTGGCAAGCCTACTCGGAAACAAGCAAAAGGTGGGCAGGCCGTTGTGCCTGTTTTGCATGGGGATTGGCAAGAGCAGCATCTCCGCTTGCGGGTTCTTGTGGCCCAAAAGCGACAGCCCCGCTTTCAGAGCAGATGTGCTCAGCAGCGCTTCTCTTTTGATGCAAATGAAGCAGCCCCTCAGGCTTTGGCTCACATTAAGAGAAGCTGAAGCATGACCACGGGGTGTAGCCATCTGCCCAGGGGCTCTTTGTTGAAGTCCCCCAGGGATGGGTTGCGGGGGACAGAGACACAGTCCTTGTTAAGAGGACTGGTAAGGACTCAAAAGTGTGCCTAGACTAACATTAAGAGTTGGATAGTGGAGCTGGGGAAAGAGCCCCGTGGCACAGAGTGATAAAGCTGCAGTACTGCAGTCCTAAGCTCTGCTCACGACCTGAATTCGATACAGTGGAAGCTGGGTTCAGGTAGCCGACTCCAGGTTGACTCATCCTTCTGAGGTCGGTCAAATAAGTACTCAGCTTGCTGGGGGGAAAGTGAACATATATGAACATATGAAGCTGCCTTATTCTGAATCAGACTCTCAGTCCATCAAAGTCAGTCTTGTCTACTCAGACTGGCAGCCGCTCTCCAGGGTCTCAAGCGGAGGTTTTTCATGCCTACTTGCCTGGACCCTTTTTAGCTCAGCCACTGAGCTACCATCCCTCCCTTAAAGTTGCCTTCGTTCCTTATGAACATATGAGGCTACCGTATATTGAATCAGACCCCCCTTGGTCCATCAAAGTCAGTCTTGTCTGCTCAGACTGGCAGCGGCTCTCCAGGGTCTCAAGCTGAGGATTTTCACGCCTACTTGCCTGGACCCTTTTTAGTTGGAGATGCTGGGGATTGAACCTGGGATCTTCTGCTTCCCAAGCAGATGCTCTACCGCTGAGCCACAGCCCCATTCATGGCTCCCCAGGGTCTCAAACGGAGGTTTTTCATGCCTATTTGCCTGGACCTTTTTGAGTTGGAGATGCCGGGGATTGAACCTGGGACCTTCTGCTTACCAAGCAGATGCTCTACCACTGAGCCACCGCCCTCCCCTTGCAGTGTAGATGTCTGGGGAAGATAATGGCAAACCACCCCGTCAAAAGTCTGCCGTGAAAACGTTGTGAAAGCAACGTCACCCCGGAGTCGGAAACGACTGGTGCTTGCACAGGGGACTACCTTTACCTTTAGTGGAGCTAGGGTAGAGGAAGAGTGTGCCTTTGAGTCACAACCAGCTCCTGGCGATCCCAAGAAGTTCCATCTCATGGCTTTTCAAGGCAAGAGAAGAGCAGAGCTGGTCTGCCATCACCTCCCTCCGCATACCAACCCCAGACTTCCCAACCAAGTCCTGTCTCTGCTTAGCATCCCAGCCCTGAGGAGACAGAGGGCTGCTACAAGAAACCTTTGAGCCCTGCCACACGGAGAGATGCTTGCAGATGCTGCTGCTTGCTGCAATTCCAAATGAGAAGTATCAGCCTGTCAGTTAGCAATTCATGGGAATGTGAGTTAAAGGAGCTTTGTGTAGAATGCGATGGCGACCATGGTCTCCTTATGATACCCAAGAGCAGCCTGTCACACAAAGGAGGCTGCGGAGCAACAAGGGCTGGGGCAGAGAGGCTCAGTGGGTGGCTGCAGGACATCACGGGCCCTTGCATGGTCATAAGAACATAAGGACGTAAGAGAAGCCATGTTGGATCAGGCCAATGGCCCATCCAGTCCAACACTCTGTGTCACATAAGAACATAAGAGAAGACCTGCTGGATCAGGCCAGTGGCCCCTCCAGTCCAACACTCTGTGTCACATAAGAACATAAGAGAAGCCCTGTTGGATCAGGCCAATGGCCCATCCAGTCCAACACTCTGTGTAACATAAGAACATAAGAGAAGACCTGTTGGATCAGGCTAATGGCCCACCCAGAACAACACTCTATGTCATACAGTGGCCAAAAAAAAAGCAGATGTTATCAGGAGGTCCATCAGTGGAGCCAGGACACTAGAAGCCCTCCCACTGTGCTCCCCTCAAGCACCAAGAAGACAGAGCATCACTGTCCCAGACACATAAGAACATAAGAGAAGCCATGTTGGATCAGGCCAATGGCCCACCCAGTCCAACACTCTGAGTCACATAAGAACATAAGAGAAGCCATGTTGGATCAGGCCAACAGCCCATCCAGTCCAATTCTCTGTGTCACATAAGAACATAAGAGAAGCCATGTTGGATCAGGCCAGTGGCCCATCCACTTCAACACTCTGTGTCACACAGTGGCAAAAAAACCCAAGTGCCATCAAGAGGTCCACCAGTGAGGCTGGAAGCCCTTCCACTGTGCCCCCCCCCCCAGCACAAGAATACGGAGCATCACTCCCCCAGACAGAGAGTTCCAACAATAAGCTGCGGCTAAAAGCCACTGCTCCATAGGCTTATCCATTCCCCTCTTGAAGCTGTCTACCTGACAGCCACTGAAAAATGGACCTGAAGGTCTCCCCCCTCCATGCTCTCTTGTTTAAAGTGCTGTAAACTTGTCGTTTTCATGACAAGACAAGCGTGCAAAGACCTACACAGTCTGTATCACTCACCCTTGCAACAGGGAGGATCGCAAAAGTTAGAAAAATGAGAGATTTCAATCTAGTAGTGCCTTAGGAAGCCTCTTCTGGGTTAAAAGAAGACGGGAGAAAGCTTTATTGTGTGCACGTGGCTTTGTTTAGCGGCTAAGAGTGACTTAACCACAAACAGATCAAGATGTGTAGCCGTCTTAGTTTCTTTGTAGCAGGAGAGGAGAGCAACAATCCATTAGTACCTTAACGACTAACAGAATTGGTGGGAGGGCAGGAGCTTTCTTGAGTCACGGATATCTAAAGAAGTGAGCAGTGACTCATGAAAACTCCTGCCCCACCACCACTTTTTTGTTAGTCTTTAAGAAGAAGATGATATTGGATTTATATCCCACCCTCCACTCCGAAGAGTATCAGAGCGGCTCACAATCTCCTTTCCCTTCCTCCCCCACAACAGACACCCTGTGAGGTAGATGAAGATATTGGATTTATATCCCGCCCTCCACCCCAAAGAGTCTCAGAGCGGCTCACAATCTCCTTTACCCTCCTCCCCCACAACAGACACCCTGTGAGGTAGATGAAGATATTGGATTTATAACCCACCCTCCACTCCGAAGAGTCTCAGAGGGGCTCACAATCTCCTTTCGCTTCCTACCCCACAACAGACACCCTGTGAGGTAGATGAAGATATTGGATTTATATCCCGCCCTCCACTCCGAAGAGTCTCAGAGCGGCTCACAATCTCCTTTCCCTTCCTCCCCCACAACAGACACCCTGTGAGGTAGATGAAGATATTAAATTTATATCCCGCCCTCCACTCTGAAGAGTCTCAGAGGGACTCACAATCTCCTTTACCTCCCCCCCCCCCACAACAGACACCCTGTGAGGTAGATGAAGATATTGGATTTATATCTCGCCCTCCACTCCGAAGAGTCTCAGAGTGGCTCACAATCTCCTTTCCCTTCCTCCCCCACAACAGACACCCTGTGAGGTGGGTGGGGCTGAGAGGGCTCTCACAACAGCTGCCCTTTCAAGGACAACCTCTGCCAGAGCTATGGCTGACCCAAGGCCATGCTAGCAGGTGCAAGTGGAGGAGAGGGGAATCAAACCCGGTTCTCCCAGATAAGAGTCCGCACACTTAACCTGTACACCAAACTGTCTCTCCAGTTTAAGGTACTACTGGACTCTTGATTTTTTTTTTCTACAGCCCCTAACAAGCCTACAGCTTCCCATCTAGCTTCAATACCTTAAAATCTGTTAAAAAGCTAAGAGGAGAAAATCAGGCCCGATTTTGTGCTCTCGAGCGCCCACTTTCAATTCTGTTTCATGTGGCAGCAAGGAAGGTGACACGCCCCACTTTCCTGACTGTGTGCAGCTGTTCTTTCCTGGGAGACCCTTTGAAGGCCAAATCCTGGGAGCAAGATGACGACAAGGGGGTGGGCAGAACCGGCTTCGTGAGACCTCAAGCTCCAGATGGTTCTCCGTTCCTCTCCAACCTTGCCCCCAAAAGCCCCATCCGTAGAAAAAGATGGCTCTAGAGATTTGGAGAGGGGAGGGGAAGGGCTAATGAGATGCATCAGTGGGAGGGGGTGGATATAGTTTTGAGGCAATCTAAGCAGTCCTTCCTAGCGGTCAGGCGCACAAGGCCAAAGCCCCTGGACAGCAAAGAGCGATCACCAATGGGTGTCACCACAAGGGTAGAATTAGGAAGGTCAAATATATATATTGTCTGGCAGTAAAAATGCCTAGTCTCGCACACTGAAGGTTACTAGGAGGTTAGTGTAATTCAATCAGCAGCCCAGACAGTCCTTTGTTCTCATCACAACTCAGCCGCCAATTAAGCTGTTGGCCAGAGGCAAGAGTTTAATCTACAACCACCATTTCTATCGGGCCAGTTAACCGTGGCGGACCTTCTTCTTCAAAGCCAGGAGCATGGAATACGCTTCTGGGGCATATGGACATCTGAAGCTGCCTTATACTGAATCAGACCCTGGGTCCATCCAAGTCAGTATTGTCTACTCAGACTGGCAGTGGCTCTCCAGGGTCTCAAGCTGAGGTTTTTCTCACCTATTTGCCTGGACCCTTTTTAGTTGGAGATGCCAGGGATTGAACCTGGGACCTTCTTCTTACCAAGCAGATCTCTACCACTGAGCCACCGTCCCTCCCTCCAGAACTGTCTACTCAGATGGGCAGCGGCTCTCCAGGGTCTCAAGCTGAGGTTTTTCACGCCTACTTCTCTGGACCCTTTTTAGTTGGAGATGCTGGGGATTGAACCTGGGACCTTCTGCTTCCCAAGCAGATGCTCTACCACTGAGCCACAGCCCCATTCATAGCTCTCCATGGTCTCAAGCGGAGGTTTTCCACACCTATTTGCCTGGACCCCTTTTTAGTTGGAGATGCCAGGGATTGAACCTGGGTCCTTCTTCTTACCAAGCAGATGCTCTACCACTGAGCCACTGTCCCTCCGCGAAACATCCTTTTCCCCCTACTGTGGACATGTCCTTTAGTGAGGTTCTGGCAACTGTTGGCTTTCAGTAGGTCCCTACAGCTTTGCTTGGCTCTGTTTTCTCATTGGTCTTGCCCACCGTGCTCAGACTCTGGGACCCAAGAGATCCTGGGGAGTGAATTGGTGGAGAAGGAGGTTGTGTCCAAGCAGAAAACAAGTGAGAAGTAACAACTTAACAATGTTTCTTTTAGGAAGAGTTAGGTGGATATGAATAATACGTTGCAAGAAGAAGGGACCCTCAAACAAGAAAGGCAGCAGGGGTGTGTGTGTGTTAAAACAGTTTAGGCAGACAGGAGAGTTACGATCTGGAATTCTGCAACCCAAACGGAACCCTTTGGATATCCTGCCTTATCCATCTAGAAAACGATTTGCCGCTTTGCATGCCTGTCATTCCAAAATTAAGACATACCAGCCTGCAAGTTTACAATTTATGGAGAGGTGAGTTAAAGAAACTTTATGCACAGTGTGTGCTTGGTTCCAATGGCCCTTGCCTCCGTCAATTCCCTTTATCTAGACGCTCCTTTCCGAGGTTTCGGAACCAACCCAGAAAACACCAACGGTATTTCAAGAAAGCAGGAGCCACGATGGGAGACGGTTCTGCCGAGACCAGCTGCAGTAAACAGATTTACTTCTCTTTTCCCATCACGGGGAATTGAAAAGCCCGTGTCCCCACCCCCCCCACCCCGCCCTCCATCTCAGCAGACCAGCCTCGCAGCACAAACAAACAAGGAGCAAAGAAAGAAGACAAACCCCTATTGATAAAGACCGAAGGTGGGTGGGGTGGGGGTGGGTGAGAGCGGAGGAGAAGCATTGCTATGCCGAGGGAGTCTGAAGGCCTTTCAAAGCTGTCCAAAGGGGTAGGTGCTTTTCCCTGTCAGAGGGATGGATACAGAAAAGAAGAGGCCGGTCCTTTTGGCCTCCGGCGCGGAAAGGCTGCCAAAATTCTCCCTCTCGCCGAGCTGAAAGGACGAAAGGGTGGCAAGAATCCCGAGATGCAAAAGCAGAACGCTTCTCTGGCATGCTCGTTACCAGGAAGGCAGAGCAGCGGCCGGATTTCTAGCCGCGACTCCAAGACTTGCACCCCTTCCCCCTTGGAACCGTACGGCATTTCCAGGGCCTCAGCTGCCCTCCATCCTACGAGCTGCACCTTCCAGTTTAAGACAAAGGCAACTCCACTCTATCTTGCGGCTCCTGATGGGTTTTTGCCACCTGCCAGTAAATCGGCTGGGGGGTCTTGGCTCTCCAAACCTGCCTCCCCCACCCCCCCCTCACCCCCCACAATTCTTCTGTCTAACACTAGGAAGGCCAACGGTGCTGTGGGTCTCGGGAGGCTGGCGGGCTCGCCCACCCTCCTGCCCACAATCTGTCAAGGCCGTTCTTTCGCCGCTGTCTGCCTGCTCCCCGAGGAAGCAAAATTTAGCAACATACCGTCACGTGATCCTCCGTCTCCTTGCTGGGAAGATGGAGTGCTCGGCACGCGGCTGACCTCGATTTCTTTTATTTCCAGTACGGCGGCTCTGCCTGACTCCATCGCACCAGCTCCGGCGCTTCCCGGGAAGCCGAGAGGACTGGTTTTGTTAACGGCATGGCTCTTCTCCCTCTTTGCCGTCTCCTCCTCCTCCTCCTCCCTGCCCCCTTTGCCGTGGCCGCCTATCTCAGGGATTTGCTCTAGTTTTCTGGGGCACAGCCCCGGGCTGGCCAGTTCTCTCTTAGCACTGCTGCTGCTGCTGCCGTCCCTTCCCTTGGCAGATGGCTCCTCCATGGGGAGGGACTGATGCTCCTTCACGAGGCTGGCCCGCTCAGCATTGTCCTGCGCAGCGCCCGGGCTGCGGGCAGATGTTTGCTCTTCTGAAACCGTGGCCGACCGTTTCATTGGTGCGCTCGGCTTTCGGGTCATGGGGCTCGCGTTCGGGGAGAGGCCGCCACCAGGCAACGCAAGACCGGGAACCAGCTCTTCGTGAGCCACTGGCTCGGGGTATTTGTCTGCCAGGTTCAGGGCCGGAGGGACAGACAAGTGCGAGCACTCAGACATCGCACGCCTCATTGCCTTCCTCTGGTGCGACCCTCGGTGGAGGAAGCCACCCTCCTCGTCGGCTGAGCCCAGCTTCTCCTCTGCCATAAATCTCTCCCCTTCCATCTCGTGGGCACTGCTGAAATAACTGCTCTTAAAATCGTCTTGAGCTAGCTCCACGGTGGGCACCGGAGGTCCCAGCTTCGGCGCGGACGGGGGACTAGCGTATCCGCTCTCCATGTAGCCATCGTTGACAACTCCAATGATGCTGTAGCTGGAGGCCCCTTCTTGCTTTGCAGCCGTCTCTGCACACTCTAAGCTGCTGGCTGAAACGGGGCTGAAATTTGGATTCCAGACACTGATCTCTGGCTCTTTGCCGTATTTCCCACCGTTGTGCCCTGGCAGAGAGGGGCTCAGCAGGTCCGGCTGGCATTTCGCCTCCTCCACCACCTTCTTACCTGCAACCTTCTCCTGATCGGTGATGGCTTCATTTTGCCCCTGTGGGGCAGCCGATCTCGCCAACTCCGCTGGCCCCGAATGGAAGTCTGCAAATTTGAGGCTCCCCAAACTCCCTTCTGCGAGGGGGAACGGCTCCGAGATGAGAGACCAGCTCTCAAGGTGACCTGGGGTTGCCTGGAAGTGGTTGCCTTGGGCATCGATCTCTCTCCGGTCTTTTGGGGTCGTCGTCTTTAGCTCTTTGTCCAGCTTCCCTTCAAAGAAGCACAGCTTGTCCTCATCCGTGAAGCCGGTGTTTTTCAGCAGCCCGTCCTTAAGCTGCCCCCCTGAGTTCACGCTCAGCCCGATCTCGTTCAGCTTGCCCTCCGTTCTCTGCCACTCAAAGTCGGTTTTGCCAAAGTCCTTTTGTGTCTCCGTGCAGCGGAAGCCTTCTGAAAAGCCGTCTGTGCTCTTGCCTTTGCACAGGGGGCTGTATTCGGAGAGGGGAGCCGGTGCCTGGTTGGAGAGAGACATCTCTGCCTGCTTCTTGCTTTCCTCCTCTCAAAGCTGTAACACCACCCAGCAAGCAAGCCGGGCTCGCAGGCTGCCTGATGTGGTGACGACACATCAGGCCCCCCCCTTTGCTCATGGTTTTTTTTAAAAAAAATCCTCTCCACCCCGGTGCTGAGGCTTATCTGAATATAGCGATACAGCGAGACCCTTTTTAAAAATTTACATGCCATCAAGCTTTCCGTTCCCTCCTTGGGCACAAAAATGGAAATTTCGTGAGCATATACACTCAGAGGCGCCTGGCAATGCGACTGCTGCTATCACAATAAGCGATGCAACGAACAAGCCCCGGGAAGGCTCGTTTGTGCGGAAGGCAGCATCTGCTTCGGTGTCTAGGTTTGCATGGTTGAGGGAGAAGAATGCCAGGGCAGCCATCCAGTTGCAGGACAACCGTTTCCCCTCGACGCAGCAGCAGGCAAAAAGAATATTCCAGGGAGCCGACGGTCAACAATGACTGGGGTGGGGCCCGTGGAGAAAGAGACATCTCTTCCCGGATGCCTTGCAATAAATCAATGGGAACCACGTAAAGGCAGATCCTTGTTCCTGGAGCAGGTATCGGGTTTGGGGCAACAACAAATTCTCAGGCTCAGAAATCGCCAAGGGGTGCTGAAGCTGTTCAGCGCTGGCACCTAGCACTGGTGGTTCCAACTGGCACGCTACCACCTGCTGTGGGCAAAGCAACTCCACCCGCACTGTGCTTTCGCTGGCCAACCCCGAGCGAAAGACGCCTGTTTGAGACATGCCGTTTGCCCCCTGATCACTCTGTTCCAATCAGGTTTGTAAAAAAAAGAATCTCTGGGATCCTGCTTCAAGCACACCTGGGCAAGTACCTGGTTTACTGTCACCCGCTGCTTCGCAGACAAGAGCCGCCATCATCCTAGGCTAGAAGCCGTGAGAGATCACTCCACAGCCAAGAAGCCAGGCCCTCTCCCAAGGAGCTACAGGCCTCTGGCTTGGCTCCAACATTCCCTGTGTCTGAGTGGAGGGCACTTCTGTTCGAATCAAGCCGATGAGGTGTCGCTGATCCCTGTCTGTCCCGATCTCGGCTGCAGGCTCCTCGTCCCAAACGTCACACCGCCTGCCGCTCAAGGCCCCAGAGTTCTTCAGAGCAGCTTTTTAAAGGGCAGGAGGAGCTGCAAATTGGGAAGAGAGCAGGACACGCCACACTTGGCCCTTCAGATCCAAAAGCCAAAGTAATCGGAACTCCAGCGACCGGTCCGTATTGCAGCCAATAACGATGAACCCCACACCCCCCCCCCAACCAAGCCACAGCTGACCAATGGCAACCCCTGTGGGCATTCAAGGCAAAAGATGTTCAGAGGTGGTTTACCGTTGCCTGCCTTTGTGTCACGCCCTGATACGATCACCATCTTCAAGTACCTGAAGGGCGGTCATAGAGAGCATCTCTGTAGCTCCAGAAGGTCACATCAGAACCAACAGGTTGAAATTGAATCAAAAGAGTTTCTGGCTCAACATTAGGAAGAACTTCCTGATAGAGATAACAGTTCCTCAATGGAAAAGGCTTCCTCAGGAGGTGGTGGGCTCTCCTTCCTTGGATGTTTTGGAACAGAGGCTGGATGGCCACCTGACAGCGATGAAGATCCTGTGAATTTAGGGGGAAGTGTTTGTGAGTTTCCTGCATTGTGCAGGGGGTTGGACTAGATGACCCTGGAGATCCCTTCCAGCTCTATGATTCTATGAAATTAAATGAGAAGAGTCTCCGGCTCAACATTAGGAAGAACTTCCTGACCATTAGAGCGGTTCCTCAGTGGAACAGGCTTCCTCCTTGGGAAGTGGTGGGCTCTCCTTCCTTGGAGGTTTCGAAACAGAGGCTAGATGGCCATCTGACAGCAATGAGGATCCTGTGAATTTAGGGGGAGGTGTTTCTGAGTTTCATGCATTGTGCAGAGGGTTGGACTAGATGGCTTTGGGGCACCCTTACAGCTCTATGATTCTATGAAATTAAATCAGAAGAATTTCCGGCTCAACATTAGGAAGAACATCCTGACCGTTAGAGTGATTCCTCAGTGGAAGAGGCTTCCTCTCAGGAGGTGGTGGGTTCTCTTTCCTTGGAGGTTTTTAAGCAGAGGCTAGATGGCCATCTGACAGCAAGGCTGATTCTGTGAATGAAGGCAGATCATGAGAAGGAGGGAAGGAAGGAACGCATCACTGCTGAGTTCTTGTGGTCCCTTCTTACACACCACACACCCAGGGAAATGCTGATTAACACTTTGGGGTCAGTCAGAATTTTTTCTCCAGGCCAGTTTGGCCAGGGATCCTGGAGGCTTTTGCCATCTTCTGGACATGGAGCAGGGGTCGCTGGGGTTGTACATGTGTGGGGAAGGTATTTGTGAATTTCCTGCATAGTGCAGGGGGTTGGACTAGATGACCCTGGAGGTCTCTTCCAACTATAGGATTCTAAGTTCCCACAGGCTTCCTTGGGAGGTGGTGGGCTTTCCTCCCTTGGAGGTGTTTAAACAGAGGCTAGAGGGCCATCTGACAGCGATGAGGATCCAGTGAATTTAGGGGGAGGTGTTTGTGAGATTCCTGCATTGTGAAGGGGGTTGGACTAGATGACCCTGGAGGACCCTTCCAACTCTAGGATTCTCAGTTCCCACAGGCTTCCTTGGGAGGTGGTGGGCTCTCCTTCCTTGGAGGTTTTTCAACAGAGGCTAGATGGCCATCTGACAGCAATGAGGATCCTGTGAATTTAGGGGGAAGTGTTTGTGAATTTCCTGCATTGTGCAGGGGGTTGGACTAGATGGCCTTGGGGCACCCTTCCAGCTCTATGATTCTATGAAATTAAATCAGAAGAGTTTCTGACTCAACATTAGGAAGAACTTCCTGACCGTTAGAGCAGTTCCTCAGTGGAACAGGCTTCTTCCTTGGGAGGTGGTGGGCTCTCCTTCCTTGGAGGTTTTTCAACAGAGGCTAGATGGCCATCTGACAGAAATGAGGATCCTGTGAATTTAGGGGGAGGTGTTTGTGAGTTTCTTGCATTGTGCAGGGGGTTGGACTAGATGACCCTGGAGTTCCCTTCCAACTCTCATGATTGGGCTGGTCCTGTTTAGCTTCTGTGATCTGACAAGACTGGCGTAGCCTGAGGTATCCAGGTGAGGGCTCTGAGCATCTATCGAGGGCTTCCCAAGTAACCAAAGCACTTCAACGTACATTATGTCTGTAATCCTCAAAACGGTCCTGCAAGTCAAAAATCCCCTGCCTCGCTCTCCTAGCCATTATCCTGCACCAGCTTTCAAAACAACAGCACCCTACCATCAGCACCTTACCATCTAGGTCAGGGGTGGCCAACGGGAGCTCTCCAGATGTCTTTTTGCCTACAACTCCCATCAGCCTCCGCCATTGGCCATGCTGGCTGGGGCTGATGGGAGTTGTAGGCAAAAAAAACATCTGGAGAGCTACCGTTGGCCACCCCTGATCTAGGTGCTTACGTTATGCTGAATACCACCAGCCTATATGTGGTTTATAACGTATTGCCAATGACGTGGATCGTGGTTTTTGTTAATTCTGTAATTACGATATTATCTAGTCTGGATGTGATTTGTTTAATGCTTCTGTGAGGTTTTTAATGTTCTAAGCTGCCCAGAGCCCCCCTGCGGGATAGGGCGGGGTATACATCGAAAAATTAAATTAAGCATTAAATTTTCCGGAGGAAAGAAAGGTAGTCAATGTTTCCATTATGACACAGTCCCCAACCAAAGTGAGCCATATCAGTGCTGGGAGAATACATGGGGAGGGACGGTGGCTCAGTGGTAGAGCATCTGCTTGGGAAGCAGAAGGTCCCAGGTTCAATCCCTGGCATCTCCAAAAAAGGGTCCAGGCAAATAGGTGTGAATAAACCTCAGCTTGAGACCCTGGAGAAAGAGCCGCTGCCAGTCTGAGAAGACAATACTGACTTTGATGGACACAGGGTCTGAATCAGTATAAGGCAGCTTCATATGTTCATATGTTCAAATCTCCCAGCACACATGCAGTTCTTGCTGAATGCAGCCTCCACACTTGGTGTGCACTGCTGCTGAGATCTCTATCAAGCACGTGAAAACATGAAATTGCCTTCTACAAAATCAGACCCTTGGTCCATCGTAGTTAAAACTATCTCTTCAGACTGGCAGCAGCTCTCCAAGGTCACAGGCAGAGATGGAAGAGGAAGAATTGCAGATTTAAACCCCGCCCTTCTCTCTGAATCAGAGACTCACAGACAGGCTTACAATCTCCTATATCTTCTCCCCCCACAACAAACACCCTGTGAGGTGGGTGGGGCTGAGAGGGCTCTCATAGCAGCTGACCTTTCAAGGACAACCTCTGCCAGAGCTATGGCTAACCCAAGGCCATTCCAGCAGGTGAATGTGGAGGAGTGGGGACTCAAACCTGGATCTCCCAGATAAGAGTCCATGCACTTAACCACTACACCAAACTGGCTCTCAATTAGAGCTATGGCTGACCCAAGGTCATTCCAGCAGGTGCAAGTGGAGAATCAAACCCGGTTCTCCCAGATAAGACTCTGCTCACTTAACCACTACACCCAACTGGCTCTCTATTAGAGCAATGGCTACCCCAAATCATTCCAGCAGGTTCAAGTGGAGGAGTGGGGACTCAAACCTTGATCTCCCAGATAAAAGTCCGCACACTTAACCACTACATCAAACTGGCTCTCTTCACATCACATATCGCCATATCTTTTAACTAGATATACCGGGGACTGAACCTGGGACCTTCTGCATGCCGAGCAAATGCTCTACCACTGAGCCCCAGCCCCTCAAACCCCTGCCTGGGTGTTGTGGCTGTATTTTGACCCAAGAGAGCACACACACACACACACACAGAGCAGGCTCAGTGCTTGCTGACACAGCTCCCTGCTGCCCTGATGGCAAAGTACAGCAATGACAACTCTTCTTTGCTAATAGGCAAGGAGTATTTTTAGCCTCTCAGCTCCAACACGCCTCCTGAATTTATCCTGTTGCCAAAAAAAAAAAAGCCCGTGGTTTTTGTTTTTTTTTGGGGGGGGGGGGACCTTGATTCAGACTTCCGTTTCTTACTTTTTAAATACTGGAGGTGGAAGCGGTGTAGGAACTCTCGAGTAAAAAAGGTGTAAAGCTATATGACCCTTCTTGCATGACTCTCCCCAATTACCGCCCGCCCAGCTGTGTTGCTCAGGAAGAGCTCGCAGCGTACGAAGACAGAGCTGTAATCTGGCCGTCAGCCTGAAAACCCACCCTGGTGACAAGCCGAGCTGCTGTGACGTCACAGAAAGTCCACGACCGTGCCGAGGGCTCTGGGAGCGATGTGGCAGCGAGGGGGAGCACACGCACTGCACAGAGACGGCACTGAAACCAGCCTTAAAACCCACAATAGCAATATGATGAGCTACTGGGACATCACAGAACCCAGGGTCATGTTAAAAGCCCCGGGAGCAAAGGAAAAGAACAGCAAAAACACCCATAAAGAGAAGAAGATGATGATTTTGGATTTATACACCGCCCTATACTCTGAATCTCAGATTCTCAGAGCAATCCCAATCTTCTCTACCTTGCCCCCCACAACATACACCCTGTGAGGTAGGTGGGGCTGAGAGTGCTTTTACAACAGCTGCCCTTTCAAGGATAACTCTGCGAGAGCTATGGCTGACCCAAGGCCATTCCAGCAGCTGCAAGGGGAGGAGTGGGGAATCAAACCCGGTTCTCCCAGATAAGAGTCCATGCACTTAACCACTCCACCCATCCGGCTCTCTATTAGAGCTATGGCTGACCCAAGGCCATTCCAGCAGCTGCAAGGGGAGGAGTTTGGAATTAAACCCAGTTCTCCCAGATAAGAGTCCATGCACTTAAACACTCCACCCAACCGGCTCTCTATTAGAGCTATGGCTGACCCAAGGCCATTCCAGCAGCTGCAAGTGGAGGAGTGGGGAATCGAACCCGGTTCTCCCAGATAGGAGTCTGCTCGCTTAACTACTACACCAGACTGGCTCTCTATTAGAGCTATGGCTGACCCAAGGCCATTCCAGCAGCTGCAAGTGGAGGAGTGTGGAATCAAACCCAGCTCTCCCAGATAAGAGTCTGCACACTTAACCACTACACCCAACTGGCTTTCTATTAGAGCTATGGCTGACCCAAGGCCATTCCAGCTGCTGCAAGTGGAGGAGTGGGGAATCAAACCTGGTTCTCCCAGATAAGAGTCTGCACACTTAACCACTACACCCAACTGGCTCTGTATTAGAGCTATGGCTGACCCAAGGCCATTCCAGCAGGTGCGAGTGGAGGAGTGGGGAATCGAACCCGGTTCTCCCAGATAAGAGTCTGCGCACTTAACCACTACACCAAACTGGCACTTGAGAGAAGTGATGGTCGGGATATATGCTTTGCAAAGGGCATAAAGATGGAAAAGAAGGTGTAGAACAGGAGCGGCCAATCTGAAGTCGTAGATGGAAGATGTTAAAAAAAGCTCCCATGAAGGAGAGAACCTCTCCATGTGGCACTGATGAGGTGGAATCTATAGAACATGTTTTGTTTTGTTGTCGTTTCTATCAGGGAGTTCGATCTAATGTACGTAATTACGTAGGTTGTTCTGTTGCAGATATTTTAAGGAAGCTTTTGATGGGTGCAAATCCACAGGTCACTATTAGCTGTGCCAAATTTTTCTCAGCAGCCTGTAGAATTCAGCATGAAATTTTAGGTACAGCTTCTAAATTTTAGAGCTCTATAATAGGTCCAGATTTTTTCTTATGTATGGATTTTAAAAGTTAAATCTTAAGAGATATCCCCGTTGTATTTAGATCAATTTTATTCTTAAATGTTTTACTTGAATAGTTTTTGCTTTTGACTTGTACTGGTCATTGGGCGAATAAATTGATTGGTTGATTGACTGATTGAAACTGCGGCTCTTTCACACATATCGTGTGGCTCTTGAAGCCTCCAAACCTCTCTTTGAATCACGTCTCCAAGCCAAGCCAGCTAGCAGCTTGGTGAATGCGTGTAAAGTTAAAGTCGCTTTCTTTTCATCTCTCCCTCCCTCCTCCTTCCATTGATTTCATTCCTTCCTTCCTTCCTTCCTTGCAGCTCTCAAACATCTGACATTTATTCGGTGTGGCCCTTACGTTAAGCAAGTTTGGCCACTTTGGAATGGAAGAGAAGTTGAAAGCCCAGAAGGGCACCCCGGTGGAGATGCAGAAGTCAGATGACAGGGATGCTTCAACTACTGTATTACACCATTCAGGGGGGCAGCCGTACTGGTCTGAAGCAAAATAACGAAGTTTGAGTCCAGTCAGGCACCTTTAAGACCGACAAGGTTTCATTCTGGATGTCAGCTAGCGTGGGCTTTTGCAATCCACTTTCACTGTATTGTTAGTTGACGTGTTAATATTCCCCTACCACACTGTTCTGAAGGTGGTAATCCACCTTGTCTCAGCAGGAAAGGTGGACTAGACACGACATGCAGAATCAATACTCTTAGTGCCAGTGTCCTTTTCCCCGTGAGGTCTGGCAGCTCACACAGGTTCAGTGCCTCAAGGAGAAAGGAAGGGCTCCCAGGGAACTCCCACTGGGCTGAGCATTTTTACCTGCCCTGTTGATTGGGCTTCCTGGGCTCAGAATTCAGCTCCTACCTCTCCTTCCCGCTCCCCCCTGCAGTGTACTGACCAGGGAAAAAGAAGAAAAGGAAGAACAAGAGGAGGAGGAAGCAGAAGAAGAAAAGGAAGAACAAAAGGAAGAAGAAGAAAAACAACTGTGACGGAACCGGCCCGATTCTGCCTTCAGACCCAGTCCCGTCAACTCCCTATTGAGTCGCCAACTCCTGGAGGGAGCTATTTCTCCTCCTGCCACTTGGGCTCGCTGCCACCACCTGCTCAGTCTAGGGGTTCAGATTGAGAGGAACAGGACTCCCAATCCCCCTCTCCAGCTAGGAGGCCAGGCCTCAAGGCCCTCTGCCACCCAGTACTTGGGTATCACAGAGACCACAGCACTTCTTTGGGGAACCCCTGGAGGATTGGCACCTTATCCAACTGCATGCCTTCCCCGGGGCCCCCTTCTTAAAGCAGCGTGGTCTAAGGCGGTTGGGGATCTATGTGGTACAGAGTTTGACTGCCACATTCAAAACAGTAAAAATATTTAATTAAAAGAGAAAAAGAAAAGAAAAGAACAAAACAAAAACAGTTGCATGTAAAAGGTTAGCACAGCACAGCACCCGCACAGCAAACAGCATGACAAAGAAAAGGTGGTTATAAACGCATCCTACTGTCCCTGGTTTAAACTTGCCCTGTCTTGTGGATGACTTACTTGGTCTGACTACCTGGGGGCCTTTTCCTCTTGAATAGGCCTCTTTCACAGGCAGGAGCCCCCACACTGGCAACCTCTTCCTTTTAGCGCCCGCTGAGAACTGCTTCTCTTCCTGCCTAACTCACATACCAAGAACAAAAGAACTTCCTGCCGCTCTAGGAGGCTTTCCCCCTAGAGTTGTTGGTTTGGCTCTGGAAGGGAGGGGGGAATGAAAGGAGGGCTAGGCCCCAAAGCCTGCTTAGCAGTTTCATGTTCCCTCCCAACTAAGATGGCGTTTCTCCACAACAACAACAACAAAAGGAAGAACAAAAGGAAGAAGAGGAAGAAGAAGAGGAGGAGGAAGAAGAGGAAGGAAGAGGAAGAGGAGGAAGAAGAATGACCCAAGGCCATTCCAGCAGCTGCAAGTGGAGAAGTGGGGAATTAAACCCTGTTCTCCCAGATAAGAGTCCGCGCACTTAACCACTACACCCAACTGGCTCTCTATTAGAGCTATGGCTGACCCAAGGCCATTCCAGCAGGTGCAAGTGGAGGAGTGGGGAATCAAACCCGGTTCTCCCAGATAAGAGTCCGCACACTTAACCACTACACCAAACTGGCTCTCTATTAAAGCTATGGCTGACCCAAGGCCATTCCAGCAGCTGCAAGTGGAGGAGTGGGGAATCAAACCGTGTTTTCCCAGATAAGAGTCCATGCACTTCACCACTACTCCAAACTGACAAACTAGGAACAGCTTAGATGCCTGAATCTCCAACTCACTAAGCCCAAGGCAGGTTCCGAGAATCCAGATTCTCTTTAGCCTTAATTCCCATTCTAGGGCTTTCTTCATCCCGCTCACAGCATGGTCTAAGCTGGGCTTTGGTGCTTCCGATCTCCGTTCAGTTTGCGAATGGCTTAATCAGCAGGAAGGGGAAGGGGGTAAGAGAAGAGATCCAAACGCTCAAGCCTTTGAAGGGCTGGGGACTGTTTCTAGACAGCAAAAGCCGGAGATCGAGGAAACAAAGGAAACTGGTGGGCAGGCAAACTGCACGGACCATATTGCTTAGTCTGCCAGCGACGGGAAAAGCGTGGCTAGTGGAAAGAGGAGGGCAGCTGGCCCTTGAGGAACAAATGCTTTCTGTAAATGGTAAAAAAGGGGGGAGGGGGGCTGACAACTCAAGCCAGAGACCAAGTGAAACTTTGAAGTCTGTAGGGCAGGGGTGTCAAACATGCAGCCCAGGGGCCAAACCAGGCCCCCGGAGGGCTCCTATCAGGCCCCCAAGCAACTAGCTCTTGCCTGCTTCCGTCTCCCTCTCTCTTGCTTCCTTCTGCATCTCAGCTTGCTTTGCAAGGCTTGCTCAATCATACAGGAGCTACAGAGCAAAACCTTGATTTTCTCCGCTGGCTGAGGCTCCACCTTCTCCTGGTCCCTTGGGGAAGGAGGGAAAGAGCCAGAGCTTCCTTTGCCCAGTTTCTTGGATCCCATGGGAGAGATACAAAGACAGCACCTTAAAGACCAACAAGTGTTAATGTTTTAAGCATGTTTTAAAAAAATTTTTAAAAAGATATTTAGTCATGTTTGTGTTCTTTAAAAAGTTTATATCTCTGCTACCTAATATTAAATAGGTACACACATGGCCCAGCCCAACATGACCCGGCCCGACAAGGACATATTTATGTCAGATCCGGCTCTCATAACAAACGAAGAAGAAGAAGAAGATATTGGATTTATATCCCACCCTCCACTCCGAAGAGTCTCAGAGCGGCTTACAATCTCCTTTCCCTTCCTCCCCAACAACAGACACCCTGTGAGGTAGATGAAGATATTGGATTTATATCCCGCCCTCCACTCCAAAGAGTCTCAGAGCGGCTCACAATCTCCTTTCCCTTCCTCCCCCACAACAGACACCCTGTGAGGTAGATGAAGATATTGGATTTATATCCCGCCCTCCACTCCGAAGAGTCTCAGAGCGGCTCACAATCTCCTTTCCCTTCCTCCCCCACAACAGACACCCTGTGAGGTAGATGAAGATATTGGATTTATATCCCGCCCTCCACTCCAAAGAGTCTCAGAGCGGCTCACAATCTCCTTTCCCTTCCTCCCCCACAACAGACACCCCGTGAGGTAGATGAAGATATTGGATTTATATCCCGCCCTCCACTCCAAAGAGTCTCAGAGCGGCTCACAATCTCCTTTCCCTTCCTCCTCCACAACAGACCCCCTGTGAGGTAGATGAAGATATTGGATTTATATCCCGCCCTCCACTCCGAAGAGTCTCAGAGCGGCTCACAATCTCCTTTACCTTCCCACCCCCACAACAGACACCCTGTGAGGTAGATGAAGATATTGGATTTATATCCCGCCCCCCACTCCGAAGAGTCTCAGAGCGGCTCACAATCTCCTTTACCTTCCCACCCCCACAACAGACACCCTGTGAGGTAGATGAAGATATTGGATTTATATCCCGCCCCCCACTCCGAAGAGTCTCAGAGGGGCTCACAATCTCCTTTCCCTTCCCCTCCCCCCACAACAGACACCCTGTGAGGTGGGTGGGACCGAGAGGACTCTCACAGCAGCTGCCCTTTCAAGGACAACCTCTGCCAGAGCTATGGCCGACCCAAGGCCATTCCAGCAGCTGCAATTGAACGAGCGGGGAATCAAACCCGGTTCTCCCAGATAAGAGTCCGCAAACTTAACCACTACACCAAACTGGCTCTCTATTAGAGCTATGGCTGACCCAAGGCCATTCCAGCAGCTGCAAGTGGAGGAGTGGGGAATCAAACCTGGTTCTCCCAGATAAGAGTCCTCTCACTTAACCACTACACCAAACTGGCTCTCTATTAGAGCTCTGGCTGACCCAAGGCCATTCCTGCAGGTGCAAGTGGAGGAGTGGGGAATCAAACCCGGTTCTCCCAGATAAGAGTCCGCAAACTTAACCACTACACCAAACTGGCTCTCTATTAGAGCTATGGCTGACCCAAGGCCATTCCAACAGCTGCAAGTGGAGGAGTGGGGAATCAAACCCGGTTCTCCCAGATAAGAGTCTGCACACTTAACCACTACACCAAACTGGCTCATGAGCTTGACACGCCTGCTGTAGGGCTTCCCCTTCTGTCTTTTCTGATGAAAACACATTTTATCCACCAAACCTCGGACTTAAAGGGGGCCCGTTATGACTGTTCTCATGATAGAGGTCACATTTTATGACAATACATAGAAACAGGGCTTATGTTGTATCAGGAACTCCTTTGCATATTAGGTCACGCCCCCTTGATGCAGCCAGTCCTCCAAGAGGTTACAGGGCTCTTCGTACAGGGCCTACTGTAAGCTGCAGGAGGACTGGCTGCATCAAGGGGGTGTGGCCTAACATGCAAAGGTGTTCCTGCTACAAAGAAAGCCCTGATTAAAAACATCAATTGGGCAAAAAATTACATTTAACATAAAGAAAAAAGTCAAAGACGACACCCAAGAACCCCAGCAAGCCAGTGTGGTGTAGTGGTTGAAGTGTTGGACTAGGAACTGGGGAAACCCAGGTTCAAATCCCCACATCTGCCATGGAAGTTCGATGGGTGGCCTTTGGGCCAGTCCCACCCTCTCTGCCTATCCTACCTTACAGGGTTGTTGTGAGGATAAAACAGAGGAGAGCTGCTGCTGGAATGGCCTTGGGTCAGCCAGAGCTCTGGCAGAGGTTGTCCTTGAAAGGGCACCCACCCGCCTCACAGGGTCTCTGTTGTGGGGGGAGAGGATATAGGAGATTGTGAGCCGCTCTGAGATTCGGAGTGGAGGGTGGGATATAAAACGGTGGGAGCCGTTTTCGGTCCCCATTGAGGAGAAAGGCGGGGCATAAATAAATAAAAATAAAATATAGCAAACAAACGCACACCAGCAAATTATACTCCTAGAATCATAGGATTCTAGGGACCTCAAGGGTCATCTAGTCCAACCCCCTGCGCAATGCAGGGAACTCACAAACCCCTCCCCCTAAATTCACAGGTTCCTTGCTGTCAGATGGCCATCTAGCCTCTGTTTCAAAACCTCCAAGGAATGAGAGCCCAGCACCTCCCGAGGAAGCCTGTTCCACTGAGGAACTACTCTAATGGTCAGGAATCATAGAATCATAGAGTTGGAAGTAACCTCCAGGGTCATCTAGTCCAACCCCCTGCACAATGCAGGAAACTCACAAACACCTCCCCCTAAATTCACAGGATCTTCATTGCTGTCAGATGGCCATCTAGCCTCTGTTGAAAAACCTCCAAGGAAGGAGAGCCCACCACCTCTCGAGGAGGAAGCATGTTCCACTGAGGAACCGCTCTAACGGTCAGGAAGTTCTTCCTAATGTTGAGCCGGAAACTCTTTTATTTCAATTACCGTGGCACAAGCCTTCACAGCCCAACCCACAGTTTGCTTTGTGTGTGCCATTCTCCAGAATAATTTAAAGCGAAGGAAAACCGGAAAGCCCACAAGCTATGCAGTTCCCCTCCCCTCGCATAAGTTGCGGTAAGAGGGACATCCCTCTGAACCCCACTCATCCCATGGAAACCGCTGTGGGGCTTGCTTGGATCCACGATGCACACCGAGCCGCAGGCCCCCCCAAACCCTCCCAGTTCCACATTTCCTCCGTTCCTCCTTCGGCACCCCAGGATCCCAGTGCGGAGCCGCCTGCTCCCCCCCGTGACAGCCTCACACTTCTATTTTTGCTCTGCTCCTGAAGCTGCTACTTATCCTGTTCGATGCATTAAAAAGAGGGAGAAAGAGAGAAAAGAAATACCCAGCCCTGATTGTTTCAGCGAGTCCCCCTATGCACTGGTAACCAAGGCAACGCCCCCTTCCAAGATGATGAAGTGCTCCCTGCCAGATCCCCCCCAAGAGCAGCAGCTAATTAAATGCCGGTGCCAACCGGCATCGAGGATGAGGCATGGGGGTTCACCGAAAGGACAGGACGGTGAGAAGGACAGGCTCTAACAAGCGCGGACGGGGGCTGCTGGAACTCTTCCCTCTCTCCCCCCCACCAATAATTAATAATAATAATAAATAGCAAATGGACCCCATCTCTGGGAAACTCAAAGCAGATGCATAACGACTGTTATGGATCCTTGTGCATTCTCGGTTGTGGTCCTTATGAAATGGCCCCCCCTGCTACGGAGAGGAAGGCTTCCGGTCGCCTGGCTTTCTGCAAACCGTGTAAAATGAAATGATTTTGCCCTGACCTGGACGGCCCGGGCTAGCTCAATCTTGCCAGATCTCAGAAGCAACGTAGGGTTGGCCCTGGCTGGAACGTGCACCGGAGATCTGCAAGAAGATGATGATGAAGATATTGGATTTACACCCCACCCCCCTTCGCTCTGAATCGCAGCGTCTCAGAACGGCTCACAATCTCCTTTACCTTCCTCCCCCATAACAGATGCCCTGTGAGGTGGGTGGGGCTGAGAGAGCTCTCTCCAGAAGCTGCCCTTTCAAGGACAACTCTGCGAGAGCTATGGCTGACCCAAGGCCATTCCAGCAGGTGCAAGTGGAGGAGTGGGGAATCTCAGAGAGAGTGGCTTACCATCTCCTTTACCTTCCTCCCCCACAACAGACACCCTGTGAGAAGGGTGGGGCAGAGAGAGCTCCCCCCAGAAGCTGCCCATTCAAGGAAAACTCTCCTTTACCTTCATCCCCCCGCAACAGACACCCTGTGAGGAGGGTGGGGCTGAGAGAGCTCTCCCAGAAGCTACTCTTTCAAGGTCAACTCTCCTTTGCCTTCCTCCCCCACAATAGATGCCTTTGAGGAGGGTGGGGCTGAGAGAGCTCTCCCCAGAAGCCGCCCTTTCAAGGACAACTCTCCTTCCTCCCCCGCAACAGACAACCTGTGAGGTGAGTGGGGCTGAGAGAGCACTCCCAGAAGCTGTCCTTTCAAGGACAACTCTCCTTTACATTCCTCCCCCGCAACAGACACCCTGTGAGAAGGGTGGGGCTGAGAGAGCTCCCCCCAGAAGCTGCCCATTCAAGGAAAACTCTCCTTTACCTTCCTCCCCCCACAACAGACACCCTGTGAGGAGGGTGGGGCTGAGGGAGCTCTCCCCAGAAGCTGACCTTTCAAGGACAACTCTCCTTTACCTTCCTCCCCCACAAGACACCTTGTGAGGAGGGTGGGGCTGAGAGAGCTCTCCCCAGAAGCTGCCCTTTCAAGGACAACTCTCCTTTATCTTCCTCCCCCACAACAGACGCCCTGTGAGAAGGCTGGGGCTGAGAGAGCTCTCCCAGAAGCTACCCTTTCAAGGACAACTCTCCTTTACCTTCCTCCCCCACAATAGATGCCTGTGAGGAGGGTGGGGCTGAGAGAGCTCTCCCAGAAGCTACCCTTTCAAGGACAACTCTCCTTTACCTTCCTCCCCCCACAACAGACACCCTGTGAGGAGGGTGGGGCTGAGAGAGCTCTCCCCAGAAGCCGCCCTTTCAAGGACAACTCTCCTTCCTCCCCCGCAACAGACACCCTGTGAGGAGGGTGGGGCTGAGAGAGCACTCCCAGAAGCTGTCCTTTCAAGGACAACTCTCCTTTACATTCCTCCCCCGCAACAGACACCCTGTGAGAAGGGTGGGGCTGGAGAGGGCTCTCACAGCAGCTGCCCTTTCAAGGACAACCTCTGCCAGAGCTCTGGCTGACCCAAGGCCATGCCAGCAGGTGCAAGTGGAGGAGTGGAGAATCAAACCCGGTTCTCCCAGATAAGAGTCCACACACTTAACCTGTACACCAAACTGTCTCTCAATTAGAGCTATGGCTGACCCAAGGTCATCCCAGCAGGTGCAAGTGGAGGAGTGGGGAATCAAACCCAGTTCTCCCAGATAAGAGTCCACGCACTTAACCACTACACCAAACTGGCTCTCTATTAGAGCTATGGCTGACCCAAGGCCATCCCAGCAGGTGCAAGTGGAGGAGTGGGGAATCGAACCCGGTTCTCCCAGATAAGAGTCCGCGTACTTAACCACTACACCAAACTGGCTCTCTATTAGAGCTATGGCTGACCCAAGGCCATTCCAGCAGGTGCAAGTGGAGGAGTGGGGAATCAAACCCGGTTCTCCCAGATAAGAGTCTGCACACTTAACCACTACACCCAACTGGCCGCTCAGGCCGTGAGATCCGTGGGATCAAACAGCTTCCGGGGTGCTTTAGCCCAGGGGTCCCCAACCACCAGCGGGCAACATGGAGCCAACCAAAACCCTTTTTGGGCACCTGCCAAGTAGTTTTGAAAAGTGAATTGGGGGGGGGGGGTCAAGTGGGACTTTGGCCCAGCAAGGTTTCCGACTGGCTGGGCAGGTTTTAAAAACGTTGCTTTGATAGCAGCCGCCTCCACAGCACAAGGATATTCAATATGTGACTGAAGCTGAGCTGCGGCAGACATATTGTGGCTGTCTCCACCTCCTGTGGAAGACATACTGTGGTGCCCGCAGGCTCAAAAAGGAGGAGACATGGTCTACCCTAACCGTCCCCCTTCCCTGCAGGGGGAAAGGGTCTTCAGAAGAGAGGCTATTCTTATGGCACTGACAAAATCTCTAGCCTTCCAAGACTAACAAAAAATAAGAACATAACAGAAGCCATGTTGGATCAGGCCAATGGCCCATCCAGTCCAACACTCTGGGTCACACAGTGGCCAAAGAACCAGGTGCCATCAGGAGGTACACCAGTGGGGCCAGGACACTAGAAGCCCTTCCACTGTGTCCCCCTAGCACCAAGAATACAGAGCATCACTCGCCCCAGACAGAGAGTTCTAACAATACTGTGTGGCTAATAGCCACTGAGAGACCTCTGCTCCAGATGTTTATCCAACCCCCTCTTGAAGCTGTCTATGCTTGTAGCCGCCACCACCTCCTGTGGCAGTGAATTCCATGTGCTAATCACCCTTTGGGAGAAGAAGGACTTCCTTCTATCCGTTTTAACCCAACTGCTCAGCAATTTCATTGAATGCCCACGAGTTCTTGTATTGTGAGAAAGGGAGAAAAGGACTTCTTTCTCTACCTTCTCTGTCCCATGAACAATCTTGTAAACCTCTGTCATGTCACCCCTCAGTCGACGTTTCTCCAAGCTAAAGAGCCCCAAGCGTTTTAACCTTTCTTCATAGGGAAAGCGTTCCAACCCTTGAATCGTTCTAGTTGCCCTTTTCTGCACTTTTAACAATGCTATAATATCTCTGGATTGGAAGGGAAGGAACTCCAGGAGGTTACGGTTACAATGCCACTGAGTCCACCCTCCAAAGCAGCAGAAGAAGAAGATTTTAGATTTATATCCCGCCCTATACTCTGAATCTCAGAGTCTCAGAGCGGTCACAATCTCCTCTACCTTCCCCCCCGCACAACCAACACCCTCTTAGGTGGGTGGGGCTGAGAGTGCTTTTACAGCAGCTACCCTTTCAAGGACAGCTTCTATGAAACCTCTGGCTGACCCAAGGCCATTCCAGCAGCTGCAAGTGGAGGAGTGGGGAATCAAACCAGGTTCTCCCAGATAAGAGTCCGCGCACTTCACCAGTACACCAAACTGGTTCTCACCAGCCACTTTCTCCAAGGGAACTGTAGTCTGACAATTGGCTGTAGGTCTGGGAGACTTCCAGGCCTCACCTGGAGGCTGGCAACCCCTACCCAACTCCTCATTTCTTTCTTTTTGAGCCACAATGCAGTGAAACACTGTGGGAAGGAGAAGCCACGCCCTCACGCCTCCCTCTTCAACAAACGCGCAGCTTGCTTTCAATCCGTAAGGCGGCTCAGGCAGGGAAGAAAGAGAGGGGTTCCCTATCCCGGCATTGTAAGGAGAGCTCTGCTGAGTTGGGCCAGCCCACCTGCCCAGCTTGCTCGCTCAGAGGGGAACCTCCAAAAGCTCCTTCTTGCTGTGCCCTTTTAGCTGTGCCCTATGCACCTTCCTTCTCGCTGTGCCCTTTGCAACCCCAATTATCTGTACTGCTTATTTCATTCAGGGGCGGCATTTCCAATTTGTAGCCGCCTCCTAGGTTCATTCAAGTACCCTTTTGAATACAGCAGTTTACAAGGAACACAAATGAAAGGGGAAAAGGCTTCCAGCAATTCAGTTTTCGGTATTAAAAAGATATCACCTTTGAACACCCTTCATTTTGTATCACCATACGGTGGGGGGGGGGGGGGAATCGCACATGCACAAGCTTGTAGAGCACAAGTTCACACACAGCGCTCCCACCAAAATAGAACTACTTTGAAGCTTATGCAACGCTCATTAAAAATACAAGACCACTCAGAAACCAGAGCAAAACATTAAGGCCGGCGTGCCTCAGTCTTATAGCAAGCGAATGATTTCTTCTACGTGAGTGGGCGCTATGGGAATTCACCCGACGGCACTATCCCATATTGCTGCTGCTTAGTTACTAGGGAAGGGGGTTCCAGCCGCCCACCTTGTTAAATCAGAGAAGGCTGGACAGACTGCAGGGCATAAGAAGTGATCAGGCACTCAAAGGAAATATAAAACCGTGAGGACGTATTAAGTGTGGAGGGGGGGGCTATAACTCAAGGGCAGAGCACGCGTCTTGGACACAGAAGGCTCCAGGCTAAGAACATAAGAGAAGCCACGCTGGATCAGGTCAATGGTCCATCCGGTCCAACATTCTGTGTCACATAGTGGCCAAAAAAATTATACACACACACACACACATATATATATATATACACACTGTGGCTAATAGCCACTGATGGACCTCTGCTCCATATTTTTATCTAACCCCCAAGCTGTCTATGCTTGTAGCCGCCGCCACCTCCTGTGGCAGTGAATTCCACATGTTAATCACCCTTTGGGTGAAGAAGGAATTCCTTTTATCCGTTTAAACCTGACTGCTCAGCAATTTCATCGAATGCCCACGAGTTCTTGTATTGTGAGAAAGGGAGAAAAGGACTGCTTACTCTACTTTCTCCATCCCATGCATTATCTTGTAAACCTCTATCATGTCACCCCGCAGTCGACGTTTCTCCAGGCTAAAGAGCCCAACCTTTCTTCATAGGGAAAGTGTTCCAACCCTTGAATCATTCTAGTTGCCCTTTTATGCACTTTTTCCAGTGCTATAATATCCTTTTTGAGGTGCAGTGACCAAAATTGCACATAGTATACCAAATGAGACCGCACCATCGATTTATACAGGGGCATTATGATTTGTTTTCAATTCCCTACCTAATAATTCCCAGCATGGCGTTGGCCTTTTTTATTGCAATCGCACACTGTCTTGACATTTTCAGTGAATTATCTACCACGACCCCAAGATCTCTCTCATGGTCAGTCTCTGCCAGTTCACACCCCATCAACTTGTATTTGTAGCTGGGATTCTTGGCCCCAATGTGCATTACTTTGCACTTGGCCACATTGAACCGCATCTGCCACGTTGACGCCCACTCACCCAGCCTCAGCAGATCCCTTTGGAGTTCTTCACAATCCTCTCTGGTTCTCACCACCCTGAACAATTTAGTGTCATCCGCAAATTTGGCCACTTCACTGCTCACTCCCAACTCCAGATCATTTATGAACAAGTTAAAGAGCATGGGACCCAGTACCGAGCCCTGCGGCACCCCACTGCTTACCGTCCTCCACTGCGAAGACTGCCCATTTATACTCAGCCTCTGCTTCCTATTAATTAGGCTGACTCCCACCATTTCAGTAAAAGGATCACAAGCAGCAAGAAGGAAGTATTAGATTTTTTTAAAGGTAAAGGTCATCCCTTGTGCAAGCACCAGTCCTTTCCGACTCTGGGGTGACATCGCATCACAATGTTTTCGTGGCAAAGTTTTTTACGGGGTGGTTTGCCATTGCCTCCCCCAGACATCTGCACTTTCCCCCCAGCAAGCTGTGTACTCATTTGACCGACCTCGGAAGGGTGGAAGGCTGAGTCAACCTCGAGCCGGCTACCTGAAACCAGCTTCCGCTGGGATCGAACTCAGGTCGTGAGCAGAGGGCTCCCACTGCAGTCCTGCAGCTTTAACACTCTGCACCACGGGGCTAGATCACTCCAATGCCCTCTGCACAGGCCTTCAAAGGATTTGGAAGCTTCTATTGGGGCTCAATGCTGCAGCCAGGATGCTAACTGGAGTGGGTCCCAGGAAGCCATCACTCCAATCTTCTTGGCCCATCTGGCTCCCAGTTTGCTTCTAGGCACAATTTAAGATGCTGGTCTTGGCCTTCAAAGCCCTACTTGGTTAGGAACCAACATACCTGAAGGACCACCCTTTCCTTTATGAACTTGCCCGACCCCTATGGTCATTGCTGGAGGCCCCGCTTCAAGCTCTGAGACTAGGCAACCCGGGAGAAGGTCTTCTCAATTATGGCATTAAAGCTTTGGAAATCTCTTCCCAGGGAGATTCATTATCCCAGGGGTAGCCACACTTGCTTAACGTAAGAGCCACACAGAATAAACATGTTTGAGGGAGGAAAGCAAGTTTAACTTTAAATGCATTCTTCAAGCCGCTGGCTGACTTGGCTTGGAGAAATGATTTAAAGAGACAAGTGCCTTCTCCAAGCCGGCCAACGGGGCGGCTTGGGGGTTTCAAGAGCCACACAATATGTGTGAAAAGAGACTCTCTGCCCTGCTGTTGGCCCTTCAGAGAAATGGTCGGCCCCTGTGTGAGTCAGGAGGCTGGACTAGATGGGCCCTCCCTGGTCTGACCCAGCAGAGCTCTTCTGATGTTCTTCTCAGGGGAAGGCCTCGGCCTCTCTGCCCTGTTGTTGGCCCTCCAGAGGAACTGGCTGGCCCCTGTGTGAGACAGGAGGCTGGACTAGATGGACCCTCCCTGGTCTGACCCAGCAGAGCTCTTCTGATGTTCTTCTCAGGGGAAGGCCTCGGCCTCTCTGCCCTGTTGTTGGCCCTCCAGAGGAACTGGCTGGCCCCTGTGTGAGACAGGAGGCTGGACTAGATGGACCCTCCCTGGTCTGATCCAGCAGGGCTCTTCTGATGTTCTTCTCAGGGGAAGGCCTCGGCCTCTCTGCCCTGTTGTTGGCCCTCCAGAGGAACTGGCTGGCCCCTGTGTGAGACAGGAGGCTGGACTAGATGGACCCTCCCTGGTCTGACCCAGCAGGGCTCTTCTGATGTTCTTCTCAGGGGAAGGCCTCGGCCTCTCTGCCCTGTTGTTGGCCCTCCAGAGGAACTGGCTGGCCCCTGTGTGAGACAGGAGGCTGGACTAGATGGACCCTCCCTGGTCTGATCCAGCAGGGCTCTTCTGATGTTCTTCTCAGGGGAAGGCCTCGGCCTCTCTGCCCTGTTGTTGGCCCTCCAGAGGAACTGGCTGGCCCCTGTGTGAGACAGGAGGCTGGACTAGATGGACCCTCCCTGGTCTGACCCAGCAGGGCTCTTCTGATGTTCTTCTCAGGGGAAGGCCTCGGCCTCTCTGCCCTGTTGTTGGCCCTCCAGAGGAACTGGCTGGCCCCTGTGTGAGGCTGGACTAGATGGACCCTCCCTGGTCTGACCCAGCAGGGCTCTTCTGATGTTCTTCTCAGGGGAAGGCCTCAGCCTCTCTGCCCTGTTGTTGGCCCTCCAGAGGAACTGGTTGGCCACCGTGTGAGACAGGAGGCTGGACTAGATGGACCCTTCCTGGTCTGATCCAGAAGGGCTCTTCGGGTGTTCTTCTCAGGGGAAGGCCTCGGCCTCTCTGCCCTGTTGTTGGCTCTCCAGAGGAACTGGGTGGGTGGCTTTTCAGCCATTTCCTGGTTTCCTAATTTTATTTTATTTTCATTCATTTTTCTGGAATGCCACTGCTGACGGATTGAAATGGCTCGGGAAGGATGTCCCCAGAGCACAGTGATTCATGCAGGAGCTCACAACTTTAATGCCGGTTGTTCACCAAGTAGAATTTGCTTTGCAGCTTAGAGACAGTATTGTTCATATGAACATATGAAGCTGCCTTCTACTGAATCAGACCCTCGGTCCATCAAAGTCAGTCTTGTCTACTCATACTGGCAGCAGCTCTCCAGGGTCTCCAGCTGAGGTTCTTCATGCCTCCTTGCCTGGCCCCTTTTTAGTTGGAGATGCCAGGGATTGAACCTGGGACCTTCTGCTTACCAAGCAGATGCTCTGCCACTGAGCCACCATCCCTCCCTTAAAGTTGCCTTCGTTCCTTATGAACATATGAGGCTGCCTTCTACCGAATCAGACCCTAGGTCCATCAAAGTCAGTCTTGTCTACTCAAACTGGCAGCCGCTCTCCAGGGTCTCAAGCGGAGGTTTTTCACACCTACTTGCCTGGACCCTTTTGAGTTGGAGATGCCAGGGATTGAATCTGGAACCTTCTGCTTACCAAACAGATGCTCTACCGCTAAACTATCATCCCTCCCTTAAAGTTGCCCTCATTCCTTGTGAACATATGAACATATGAAGCTGCCTTCTACTGAATCAGAACCTCTTTGGTCCATCAAAGTCAGTCTTGTCTGCTCAGACTGGCAGCCGCTCTCCAGGGTCTCAAGTGGAGGTTTTTCATGCCTACTTGCCTGGACCCTTTTTAGTTAGAGATGCCGGGGATCGAACCTGGGACCTCCTGCTTACCAAGCAGATGCTCAGCCACTGAGCTACCATCCCTCCCTCAAAGCTGCCTTCATTCCTTGTGATCATATGAACACATGAAGCTGCCTTATACTGAATCAGACCCCCCTCAGTCCATCAAAGTCAGTTTTGTCTACTCAGACTGGCAGCGGCTCTCTAGGGTCTCAAGCAGAGGTTTTTCATGCCTACTAGCCTGGACCCTTTTTTTGGAGATGCTGGGGATTGAACCTGGGACCTTCTGCTTACCAACCAGATGCTCTACCACTGAGCCACCGTCCCTCCCCTACTTGGACCCCTGGCCTCAGGAACAGAGTTCTCCTCTCTGTCTCCATCTGCTGATAAAGAGACATGAGACCGTAACACAGAGTGAACGTCGCTGCAGGTACAGTGGGCGAGCATCATCAGCGTGCCTCCCCCCAAAGCAAACCCACTTCCTCACGCCAGCACATACTGCTTCATTTCCCAAGTGCCACTCAAAACGGATGCATGCACCGCTCACCACACACAGGGGGGCTTTTCAGAAAAGTTGCACACAGTTGCACTCCATGCCACAAGGTTCACTACTCAAGTCAACGATCGCACAAACACTTCCATGCCAGAGACGTGCACGAGGAATACTGCGTCGTTTTACCGGACTGATTTTCAAGAAATCACGGGATGCAACAACGTTCACAATGGGTTACAATGCAAAGTCTCTCAATTTTGGAGACTTGGATTCCGCCTTCCTATCCCAAGAGCACGCACAGCAGCGGAGCCCAGGCGTGGGCAGTGGGTGCGGAATGCGCCGTGTTCCCCGGCCTTCAGGTCAAGGGGCTGCCCCCGGGCAACAGTGTGCCAGGAGGCGGCTTCCCCAAAGAGGAGCAGTTTTTAATATTAGTGAGGAGTAGAGGAAGCAAGAACAGGCGCATTAAAGAGAAGCTTTGGGGTCTGGCTCACACAACCAGTTCCTTGGGGAAAACTCGGGCATCAATGCTGTGAAACAGCCAAGCAGGTTCAACATGGGCTCTTAGAAAAAGCCAAGACACACTCGTGCCAGAGACGGTTGTGCGTCGGACGTGGGATTAAGAGTTAGGTGCTCAAGCCAATGCCCCGGCCGGGAGCAACGCCTCACACACAAGCCGTAGTACGTGTTACCGGCGGGAGGCTGAAGTTGCATGCACACACACCTCTCTCTTGCCTCAGCAGACCCAGGGTGCCCGGTTTGGCAGGCCGTCTCTTGCTGGGTTCCTGAGCGGCTCCTCGCAGCGGGGGAGGGGGAAGACCTCTCGACTTGGTGGGCCGCATGTAGCCTTTGATCTGCTCCGGGGCTCCGGCTCGCTCCTCTCTCTTGGCCTCCTTCACGGCTCGGTCAGGACGTTCAGCAACCGTCTGCAGACCTTCCGTCGCACTTTGGCCGGTTTCAGAGCCGACGGTCCCTCGTTCAGCAGACTCCCTCACTGCTTCCTCCCGGCCGATCGCTGGCTCATTCGTGCCGCCTTGTCCCAGAGGCTTAGAATAGTCTTGGGGTTTGTTAGCAGGAGTAGCTTCCACCGTGAGGCCGTCCTCGGAGGCCTTATCTACCCTTGCCTTATTTCCTAAACTCTCTGGGCATGTGGGCGCCCTCTGTTTGTCTGCTTTAGTGCCTTCGCTTGACCCTGCTGGTTCTCCGCTGCCACCAAGCAGCACGGCTGTTAGGGCCTGAAGTGCTACAGCTTCCTTGTCATTCTCCCAAGGCTCTGGAAGTTCTGCAGGGGGGACGGCAGCTTCGCTTCCTTCCGCAGCAGCAGCTGCGCTCTGAGCTGTCTTCTCCTCTTCCATTATACCTGATTTTGAAGACGAGAGTCCAGAGTCTGGTGTTTTGTCCAACAGGTACTCTCCTCCGCTTTCCACTTCTGCTGAAAGGGAGGACAGACTTCGATCTTCTGCTTTGGCGTCCTGTTTGGCAACCTGGTCGGACGAAGCCTGCTTGGCTCTCCTCCTCTTCTCTCTCGTCTTGTCCCCTGCTTTCATCAAAAGGGAGGTCTCCATCGCGGCCTCTCTAAATTCTGCCGCTGCCGGATCTTCTGGGAGGTCAAGCTTGCCCTTCCGCTCCCCTGTGTTTGAATCTCCCACCACTTCTGGAGGGGAAAGTGGCTCCTTCCTTAGTTCTGCTGCAGCTCTGCCTTGAGAGTTTAGAAAGGAGCCTTCCTGGCTTTTGGAACCATGTTCTTCAAGACGAGACGGCCCAGGAGAGCCAAAAGGGCCAAATAAGCTCACGGTGTTTCCATCCCAAAGCATTGGGTGCCCCGGAGGAAAGTTTCTGATGTTTCGGTTTTCGTCCACAAACTCCATTCCTTCCAAGGCGTACTCTATCCCGGCCACCTTCGGATGCTGCCCTTGGCTTGGGTCTGCCTTTGCAGAGAAAAGAACTGGTTGCTCTGGGGAGTTTGTGGCCTTTTTGCTTTTTCCATCACTACCTCTCTTTGAAGGTTTCAGGCTAGGATCCTGCTTGCTGGCCAGATCTGAGCTGCCCTCTCTTGACTCTTTCCTGCGTCTGTCGGAAGAGCGCCCTTTGGGCTTATCGTAGATTTCGGCACCCAGAACCCCCTCTGCCTCGGACCCCAACGGAAAGGGATGGTCCATGCTGGACCCGCTCTCTCTCTTAATCCCTTCGTCTGCCCCTTTAGGGGTTTCATCTGCAGATGGCCCAAGAGGAACTCGGCCGGCGGCTTCGGCCCCTCTCAGAAGATGGTCTGCAGCTCTTCCCTTGCCTGTGGGAGGGGACGGACATTTCTCCGCTTGACCCACTTCTCTGCACGTAGCAGCTGGTCCAGCAGTACTCAGCTGAACTTGGGGGATTTGCCCTTCATCCCCGGGGACCTTTGGCTCGTCTTTGGCCAGCTCCTTGAGGGGAGTGTGAGCTGGTGGTGAAGTTATAGCTTCTGCAAGATGCTCCAAGGCAGCCAGACTAAATCCCTGCCCTTTGGGGATGGAAGGTGCATCTTTGGCTTTGGCAAGAGGCTCTGGTTTCGCAGGGCTCGTTCTTTGGGCCGAAGCGGGCGGCTGTTCGGAGCTACTGCTTTTGAGAGCTGTGCCGGAGTCCTCCTCCTCCTTCCCTTCAGGTCTTTCCATCAGCTGGACGGCAGGAAACTGCGCTTGGCTTCCACCTGGTTGCCCCAACGGCGTGGAATCGCTTTTGTCAACAGCAGCCGGGTCTTTCGCTGCGCCAGCCGTCGGGGAGGGCTTGTTCACGCTGGCATTGGGTTCCGGCTCTCCTGTGGCATTCCTGCCAGGTTTTTTGCTTCTCCCATCACTGGTCCTCTTTTTGGGCTTGCTCATTGGCGATACGAAACTGGGCTCTGCCACGACGGAGCCCTCTACGGTGGCGGGGCCAAACCCCTTGTCTTTTTCAGCCGTGACCCTTCCCTCTGTCTGGGCACCTGCCTCCAAACCGGCAGGACATTCCGGCACTTTGGCTGGAGCCTCGACGATAAAGGGATATGCTGACAAAGGGATGTCAACTCCTTCCCCCTTCCCAGCTGGAGGCACTTTCGGCTTTCCTGCTTGGGGCGCTGCCGAAGGCGCTTGTGATTTTGCTCTCTCCGCAGTGGCTTCTGAGCCAGGCTCTTTAGGGGAGATGGTCTCCTCTCTCGTCGGATCCCCCTTGCTCGCTTCCACGGGAAGGCCGCTGGCGCTCCTCTCCGCCTCCGGGGAAAACGGCGGTCCGGAGGAACTTCTTTCGGCGGCCTTGTGGGTGCTCCTTTTCTTTGGTTTCTCTCCAGCCCCCAAAGACCCGGGAACCGCTTTATTCTCTGTGGGGCTGGAGCCACTCCCCTCTTTGCTTGGGGCGCCTGGGCCCATTCTGGGGAACGCCGCCACTTCCTCCGCAGCCAGGCCCTGGCTGCAAGCGGAGATGTCCTCTGAAAACAGCAGCTGCTGCTCCAGGTAGCTTTTGGCCTTCCTGCTTTTCCCATCGCTGCTTCTTTTTGGAGGCTGATCGGCCGCCGTCCTGGGAAGAGCCGCGGCTGGCTTCTCAGGTGGGCTCGAGCAGACAGCCTTCTTCGCATCAGCCCAAGGCGCTCTTCCACCCCCGAGGATCTCCCCAGAGGCAGGGGGCTTCGCTGCTTCCCAGGAAAAGGGACCTTCTGCTGGCCCCAAAGGCTGCTTCTCGCTTTTCACTGGACTGCTCTCGCCTGCGTCGTCTGCACAAGCCCTTGCTTTTGGTGCTGGTGGGGGCTCTGAGGCAAGCGGGCTGCTTTTATCATGAAACCTCCTTTCTTTGGGCACTTCCACAGCCTTCTCTTCCGAGGGAGCCTCGGTGGCTTCCTTCCCAGACCTTCTGCCTTTTCTATCTCCACTTTGCTGCTTTGGTTTCCCTTCCAAGGCCGCACTCCCAGCAACTGGACCTTCTGAGAGCACCTTTCCTCCATTCACACCTGCTGGTTTTGCAGCTTCCCCACTTGCAGCCACGGGGCTGCTTACAAGGGGTCCGGTGTCCACAGCAGACAGGTTGCTCTTGGGAGGCTGACCCTCCCCTTTCCTGCTTTCCCCAAAGCTCCTTATTGCTGCCAGACTGGCTTGGGCTGGGGGGGATGTGGGGCTTCCCAGCTTACTCTGCTCTGCAGGGCCCTTCCCCTGCTCCTTGGGAGATCCTTTCTTTCGGCTTTTGGACTGCAACCTAGCCCTGTCATCACTCATCACTTCCGCTCTACCAAATTCTACTGCTTTTGCGTCCAGCTCAAGCTCCAAAGAGCTTCTGGTGTGCTGGCTTGGTTCTCCTTCCACGAGTTGCCACTTCATTTCATGCTTAGGAGTATCTTTCCAAAGGACTCCTCCTGCAGAGACACCCGTGACCTCCCTGGAGATCTCCAGGGGCCCAGCAAGCGGAACATCAGCTTTGGGGGGCTCGTCAGCACACGAGGGAGTTCTCAGCTGTTCAGGGGCTTCCTCCCAGGCTTCCACTGACCTGGGGTGCTGGTTCCTCTTCTGCTTTGGTTTCTTCTTCTTCTTCTTAAATGCTGCGGATGCTTCCAGATCCCAGCTCTCTTGCAAGACATCTCTCTGGCCTTCTGCAAGTTCAAACGGCTGGCTGGCGACTTTCCGAGAAGCAGCCCTACCCCGTGGGGACGTCCCGGTGACGTAGCCCCATTCCGGCGTGGCAAAGGGGTCTTCTCCTTGGTCGTGGTTCCTCTGAGCTGGGAACGGTGCAAGAAGCTCTGCTGGGGTATCTGTAAGCGGTGCTCGAGAAGGCTTTGCTTTGGCAGACCTGCGATGGTCACTGGGTTTGTTAGCTTGTCTGACTTGGGGAGTAGATAGACCTGGAATACAGGAAGTTTGCTCAGGTGCCGGAGCAGTCAAGAGTAACTTACCAAAGTGCCAGAGGCCTTACTGTTTACCCTGCCTCAAATGCTGACAAGCTTGGAGAAGATGGCGGCATCAATCCTTCCTCATATCTATTCATGGCCTGCTGCCAACTTATCACATGCTATGAGCAAAGTCTCTTAAAGACTCACTGCTTGTATGTTAAGGAACACGAATCAACTACTCTTTCTTGCGCTCGAAGAGCTCTCACAGCACAAGTTAAAGGGGCTTTGAGACTCATTTTGCTTCTCTCTTAGAAAGCTGCTCAAGCAAGAGTATCCTAGCATTTCCTCGCAGGAGGAAACAAGAAGGTGAGGCATGACGCAATGTGTGGTACAAACACGCGGAGAAGCCAAGTAGTCAGACAACTGCCAGTGGAAGGCAAAAATCGGCTGACTCTGCTCAGGGTGGAGTGTTTGCTCCGTTCGATGTAAAGACTGCATCCATTTGGATCAATTGTTAAGAAGGCAGACAGCACAATTATTTTGTAATCTGGCAGATCTGCTCTTAGCGTGTCGGTTTGGAGAAACCGTCTATACTGAGACAGATAAACTATTATGTTTTATTTTTAGCTTGTTAAGGACAAAGGTATTTGTTTCATATGCTTTTTCGATGATGGTATTGTTAAACCAACAAGTTAGCCTGTGCTCTCAATATGGGTAAACTTATCCAGCCAGTTCTGTGTTGAGACCGCTCTAACTCTTTTATACTTATACGCGTTGAAGAAGAATTGTTTAGACTTGTATTTTAAGCAATAGTTTAGCAAAAAAAAATCTATAATGAAAGATAAAGATGGTAAAATATATGGAGAGAATCTCATACTTGCAGGTAGAAAGAATTGGGTATTTCATTTGGAGGTAGAATTGTAGCTGACACATTTGCATTGTTCTTTGTTTCTCTCTTTCCCACTTTGTATCCGCCCCTTCCCCCTCTTTAATGTACCTATGCTTGTGCTTCTTCTTGTTGTAGTTAAAAATCAATAAAAATTATAAAACGCAATATAAAGACCGCAAAGGCTGGTTTTCCAGAGGAGGGGGGGAGCCCAAATCACACCCCCCCCCCAAAATACAGCAGTGGAAAGATATTAAAACGGAAGTGGGAGACAGGCCAAAATTAAACTTTAGCACAAGTACAGACCGCTCCTGTTAAAGGGTCCGCTACAAAATGCTTGTCCGATAGCCAGAATTAAACATTAAGCCAAAAAAAATATCTCAGCACAGGGGGTGGGGGAGGGGGAGAGATAAACCAAGACACTTGACAAAGAAGCGAAAGGACTGTGGGAAATCTGTCAGCGTTAAACACTGTTAAACTGCTCCCACTCTAACGTCGGTGACCTCAGGAAAGCACAAGCCTTGAGGCGGGGGGGGGGGGAGGGGCACCAAGATATAGGCCTAGGAAACCTTCTCCATCCCTTTTGTAACACATACAGGAGATCAGAGCGGTCTGCAGGAGAGAGGAGTACCAAGGAAGTAAAGGAAGAGCTGAGCTGCAAGAGCGAGCAGTGCTCCCTCTCCAGTTCCTTTCCTTTCCCATCCTACCTTCAGGGTCCCGAGGGGCTTTCTCCGGGGGTCGCTCCACAGGCTGGCCACCGCTTGACTCAGGAACTTCCTTTGGCTTATCTGCTCCAGAGACGTCGAGAGCCACCGGTGCTGGGAAGGGTTCCTTTTGTTCTGCTTTGGGCTCTCCCAAAGGCGCAAGCTCCTTGGACTCTTTCGCTAGGAGCAAAAGCACAACAAATGTCATTAAATTTGAGAGGCGGCACAGCTGGCCAGAAGCACAGTCTTCAGAGCCAGGCTTCAGCTATCAGAACCACACTGGATTAGACCAGTGACCTGTCTAGTCCAGCATCCTGTTTCACTCAGTGGCCAACCAGTTCCTCTGGAGGGCCAACAACAGGGCAGAGAGGATGAGGCCTTCCCCTGAGAAGAACCTCAGAAGAGCTCTGCTAGATCAGACCAGGGAGGGTCCATCTAGTCCAGCCTCCTGTCTCACACAGTGGCCAACCAGTTCCTCTGGAGAGCCAACAACAGGGCAGAGAGCCTGAGGCCTTCCCCTGAGAGGAACCTCAGAAAAGCCCTGCTAGATCAGACCAGGGAGGGTCCATCAAGTCCAGCCTCCTGTCTCACAGAGTGGCCAACCAGTTCCTCTGGAGAGCCAACAACAGGGCAGAGACCTTCCCCTGAGGAGAACCTCAGAATAGCCCTGCTGGGTCAAGCCTATGCATATAAATACGTCTTTCAGTGACCAAGGCTAGTAGCCACTGATGGCTCCTCTCCTCCATGACTTTGTCTAAGCCTCTTCTGAAATTATGCTTGTGGCTGTCTCTACATCCATTAAGAATGAATTTCACAGTTCAATTACCTACCTACCGCCCTGAGCCTGCCTCGGCGGGGAGGGCGGGGTATAAATAAAATTTAAGGGTATAAGGGTCAACAACCAACTGTCAGAATGGGATATGGAACAACTGACTGGTTGAGAATAGGAAAAGGAGTTCGACAAGGATGTATATTGTCACCCTGCTTATTTAATTTGTACGCAGAGTACATCATGCGGAATGCTGGCCTGGATGAAGCACAAACTGGAATTAAGATTGCCGGGAACAACATCAACAACCTCAGATATGCAGATGATACCACTCTAATGGCAGAAAGTGAGGAGGTCCTAAAGAACCTCTTGTTGAGGGTGAAAGAGGAGAGCTCAAAAGTAGGCTTGAAACTCAACATCAAAAAAACTAAGATCATGACATCTGGCCCCATCACACCTTGGCAAATAGAAGGGGAAGACATGGAAGTAGTGACAGATTTCACATTTCTGGGATCCAAGATCACTGCAGATGGTGACTGTAGCCATGAAATTAAAAGACTTTTGCTCCTTGGGAGGACAGCTATGGCAAACCTGGGCAGTATAATAAAAAGTAGACACATCGGCCTGCCAACAAAAGTCTGTAAAGTCAAAGCGATGGTATTCCCAGTAATAATGTATGGCTATGACAGCTGGACCATAAGGAAGGCCAAACACAGAAGAATAGATGCTTTTGAGCTGTGGTGCTGGAAGAGAATCTTAAGAGTCCCTAGGACTGCAAGAAGATCCAATCAGTCAGTCCTAAGGGAAATCAACCCAGACTGTTCCCTGGAAGGTCAGATGCTAAAGCTGAAGCTCTAATACTTTGGCCACCCAATGAGAAGAGAGCACTCCCTGGAGAAGACCCTGATGCTGAGAAAGAAAGAAGGCCAAAGAAGAAGGGGATGGCAAAAGAGGAGATGGCTCGACAGTGTTACTGATGTAACAAATACGAATTTGAGCAGACTTCGGAGGATGGTGGAAGACAGGAGGGCCTGTCGTGACTTTGTCCATGGGGTCGCAAAGAGTTGGACTCGACTGTGCGACTGAACAACAACAAAATAATAATTCCACTTGCTTGTCCAGAATCCACTCCCCTTCAACTGCATTAGAGTACAGTGGATGGATCTGCTTGTGAACCTCACACGGACATTGTGATTAATCTTGTTGGAAGATCTTATCCTGAGCCAGGAAGACCACAGACCTTACCCAAAAAGACAAGGACCATGGACCTTCAGATTCAGTGGAGTGGAGCTAGGGCTCAGTGGCAGACAGAGGTTTCCAAAATTATGCATGGGATAGAGAAGGCAGAGAAAGAAGTCCTTTTCTCCCTTTCTCACAATACAAGAACTCGTGGACTCTCAATGAAATTGCTGAGCAGTCAGCTTAGAACTGATAAAAGGAAGTCCTTCTTCACCCAAAGGGTGATTAACACGTGGAATTCACTGCCTTAGGAGATGGTGGCGGCTACAAGCATAGCCAGCTTCAAGAGGGAGCTGGATCAACATATGGAGCAGAGGTCTATCAGTGACTATTAGCCACAGCATATTGATAAAACTCTGTCTGGGGCAGTGATGCTCTGTATTCTTGGTGCTTGGTGGGGGGCACAATGGGAGGGCTTCTAGTGTCCTGGCCCCACAGATGGGCCTCCTATTGGCACGTTCTTATTTCACTGCCACAGGAGGTGGTGGCGGCTACAAGCATAGCCAGCTTTAAGAGGGGACTGGATAAAAATATGGAGCAGAGGTCCATCAGTGGCTAACATATATATGTATATAGTGGGAGGGCTTCTAGTGTCCTGGCTCCACAGATGGACCTCCTGATGGCACCTGGGTTTTTTGGCCACCGAGCGACACAGAGTGTTGGACTGGATGGGCCATTGGCCTGATCCAGCATGGTTTCTCTTATGTCCTTATGTCTGGGGCAGGGATGCTCTGTATTTTTGGTGCTTGCGGGGGCACACTGGGAGGGCTTCTAGTGTCCTGGCTCCACAGATGGACCTCCTGATGGCACCTGGGTTTTTTGGCCACCGTGTGACAGAGTGTTGGACTGGATGGGCCATTGGCCTGATCCAACATGGCTTCTCTTATGTTCTTCTGTCTGAGGCGGTGGTACTCTGTCTTCTTGGTGTTTGTGGGAGGCAACAGTGGGAGGACTTTTAGTGTCCTGGTCCTACTGGTGGACCTCTTAATGGCACCAGGGTTTTTTGGACACTATGTTCTTATGTGACACAGAGTGTTGGACTGGAGGGGCCATTGGCCTGATCCAACATGGCTTCTCTTATGTTCTTATGTGACACAGAGTGTTGGACTGGATGGGCCACTAGCCTGATCCAACAGAGTTTCCCTTATGTTCTTATGTGACAGAGTGTTGGACTGGATGGGCCACTGGCCTGATCCAACATGGCTTCTCTTATGTTCTTATGTGACACAGAGTGTTGGACTGGATAGGCCACTGGCCTGATCCAACATGGCTTCTCTTATGTTCTTATGTGACACAGAGTGTTGGACTGGATGGGCCACTAGCCTGATCCAACAGAGTTTCCCTTATGTTCTTATGTGACAGAGTGTTGGACTGGATGGGCCACTGGCCTGATCCAACATGGCTTCTCTTATGTTCTTATGCGACACAGAGTGTTGGACTGGATAGGCCACTGGCCTGATCCAACATGGCTTCTCTTATGTTCTTATGTGACACAGAGTGTTGGACTGGATAGGACACTGGCCTGATCCAACATGGCTTCTCTTATGTTCTTATGTGACACAGAGTGTTGGACTAGATGGGCCACTGGTCTGATCCAACATGGCTTCTCTTATGTGACACAGAGTGTTGGACTGGATGGGCCATTGGCCTGATCCAACAGGGCTTCTCTTACGTTCTTATGTGACACGGAGTGTTGGACTGGATGGGCCATTGGCCTGATCCAACATGGCTTCTCTTATGTTCTTATGTGATACAGAGTGTTGGACTGGATGTGCCATTGACCTGATCCAACATGGCTTCTCTTATGTTCTTATGTGACACAGAGTGTTGGACTGGATGGGCCACTGGCCTGATCCAACATGGCTTCTCTTATGTTCTTATGTGACACAGAGTGTTGGACTGGATGGGCCACTGGCCTGATCCAACAGGGCTTCTCTTATGTTCTTATGTGACACAGAGTGTTGGACTGGAGGGGCCACTGGCCTGATCCAACAGGGCTTCTCTTATGTTCTTATGTGACACAGAGTGTTGGACTGGATGGGCCATTGTCCTGATCCAACAGGGCTTCTCTTATGTTCTTATGTGACACAGAGTGTTGGACTGGATGGGCCACTGGCCTGATCTAACATGGCTTCTCTTATGTTCTTATGTGACACAGAGTGTTGGACTGGAGGGGCCACTGGCCTGATCCAACAGGGCTTCTCTTATGTTCTTATGTGACACAGAGTGTTGGACTGGATGGGCCATTGGCCTGATCCAACAGGGCTTCTCTTATGTTCTTATGTGACACAGAGTGTTGGACTGGATGGGCCACTGGCCTGATCCAACATGGCTTCTCTTATGTTCTTATGTGACACAGAGTGTTGGACTGGATGGGCCACTGGCCTGATCCAACATGGCTTCTCTTATGTTCTTATGTGACACAGAGTGTTGGACTGGATGGGCCACTGGCCTGATCCAACAGGGCTTCTCTTATGTTATGTGACACAGAGTGTTGGACTGGAGGGGCCACTGGCCTGATCCAACAGGGCTTCTCTTATGTTCTTATGTGAAACAGAGTGTTGGACTGGATGGGCCATTGTCCTGATCCAACAGGGCTTCTCTTATGTTCTTATGTGACACAGAGTGTTGGACTGGATAGGACACTGGCCTGATCCAACATGGCTTCTCTTATGTTCTTATGTGACACAGAGTGTTGGACTAGATGGGCCACTGGTCTGATCCAACATGGCTTCTCTTATGTGACACAGAGTGTTGGACTGGATGGGCCATTGGCCTGATCCAACAGGGCTTCTCTTACGTTCTTATGTGACACAGAGTGTTGGACTGGATGGGCCATTGGCCTGATCCAACATGGCTTCTCTTATGTTCTTATGTGATACAGAGTGTTGGACTGGATGTGCCATTGACCTGATCCAACATGGCTTCTCTTATGTTCTTATGTGACACAGAGTGTTGGACTGGATGGGCCACTGGCCTGATCCAACATGGCTTCTCTTATGTTCTTATGTGACACAGAGTGTTGGACTGGATGGGCCACTGGCCTGATCCAACAGGGCTTCTCTTATGTTCTTATGTGACACAGAGTGTTGGACTGGATGGGCCACTGGCCTGATCCAACATGGCTTCTCTTATGTTCTTATGTGACACAGAGTGTTGGACTGGATGGGCCACTGGCCTGATCCAACAGGGCTTCTCTTATGTTATGTGACACAGAGTGTTGGACTGGAGGGGCCACTGGCCTGATGCAACAGGGCTTCTCTTATGTTCTTATGTGACACAGAGTGTTGGACTGGATGGGCCATTGTCCTGATCCAACAGGGCTTCTCTTATGTTCTTATGTGAAACAGAGTGTTGGACTGGATGGGCCATTGGCCTGATCCAATATGGCTTCTCTTATGTTCTTATGTGACACAGAGTGTTGTACTGGATGGGCCACTGGCCTGATCCAACAGGGCTTCTCTATATTAAGCTGACACAGCAAACAGGGCGTTCTGCTGCAAGGGACTGGCCAGTCATTCCCCACCTGGGTGCATCCATGTCCCTTCAAACAGCCCAGCCGTGCTGCAATTGGGGCTATCATGCTATTTCCTGGGCTCAGCCTTTTTTATATATACTTTTCAACGAAGGGGTGGCCACATTTGCTGCTAAGGGAAAGACCGGCCAGCGCACCCTCCTCCCCCCTCAGTGAAAAGCACTCGATCCCCGCTGCTTCCCTCACCGGCAGGTTCTGGGAAATGCTCCGCAGGTTTGGCCGGCGGCTGCTGATGTTCCTCTTGCTTCTCGGCTGGTTTGCCGGGGGTTTCCTTGCTCTTCTCATCGAGCTTCTCCGGCACGGGAAGGTGCTCCGCAGGGTGGCTGGGAGACGAGGGGGCCTTCTTCTCCTCTTGCTTTTCCGAGGGCTGAGCGGGAGGCGGGGCCTGGCTCGGCTCCGCCTTCTCTGCAGGCTGGCTGGGAGGAGGCTTGCCGTCTTCTGCTTTTTGGACGAGCGGTTTACTGGCTGCCTCCTCTGCAGGCTGGCCGAGAGAAACTGTGCTTTCCTCTGTCCTCTGGCTGGGAGACATCTTGCTCTCTTCCACTTTCTGGGCAGGCCATTCACTCGCTCCTGCCTCCGTATGAAGGGCGAGAGAGGGCTTCTTCTCTTCTGCCTTCAGGCTGGGAGGAGGCTTAGCTGCCTCTTCTGCCTTGCTTTCGCTCACCTTCTGACTGCATTTACTGGCTGGCTCCTCTGCCTGCTGGCTGGAAGATGGGCTGCTGCTGTCCTTCTCCTTGTGCCGGTCGGGCGAGTCCCTCTTCTCCTCCAGTTTCTCCAGCGCAGGGCTGTCTGCAGTGGGACCTGCCGAATCCACGGCCTTTGTCTTTTGATCTTTGGACACAGTGGCTTCTGCAGAGGCTGTGCCAAGGAAAAAGCAGGGTTATTTTTTCCCCATCACGAACACGTTCCGACCACCTGCACCCTCCTCAACCCCCCTTCTAACACCATCTAGTCTACCAACCACAGGCAGGAGGCCCAGTCTCAACTAATGAGAGCCAGTTTGGTGTCGTGGTTAAGTGTGCAGACTACTATCTAGAAGAACCGGGTTTGATTCCCCACTCCTCCCCTTGCAGCAGCTGGAATGGCCTTGGGTCAGCCATAGCTCTAATAGAGAGCCAGTTTGGTGTCATGGTGAAGTGTGTGGACTCTTATCTGGGAGAACCAGGTTTGATTCCCCACTCCTCCTCTTGCAGCAGCTGGAATGGCCTTGGGTCAGTCATAGCTCTAATAGAGAGCCAGTTTGGTGTAGTGGTTAAGTGCATGGACTCTTATCTGGGAGAACCACGTATAATTCCCCACTCCTCCACTTGCAGCAGTTGGAAAGGCCTTGGGTCAGCCATAGTTCTAATAGAGAGCCAATTGGGTGTAGAGGTTAATTGTGCAGAATTTTATCTGGGAGAACCAGGTTTGATTCCCCCCTCCTCCACTTGCAGCTGCTGGAATGGCCTTGGGTCAGCCATAGCTCTAATAGAGAGCCAGATAAGAGTCCGCAAACTTAACCACTACACCCAACTGGCTCTCTATTAGAGCTATGGCTGACCCAAGGCCATTCCAGCAGGTTCACGTGGAGGAGTGGGGAATCAAACCAGGTTCTCCCAGATAAGAGTCCGTGCACTTAACCACAACACCAAACTGTCCTCTACCTTCCCCTCCCCACAACAAACACCCTGTGAGGTAGGTGGGGCTGAGAGTGCTTTTATAGCAGCTGCCCTTTCAAGGACAGCTTCTATGAAAGCTAAGGCTGACTCAAGGCCATCTCAGCAGGTGCAAGTGGAGGAGTGGGGAATCAAACCCGGTTCTCCCAGATAAGAGTCCGCACACTTAACCACTACACCAAACTGGCTCTCTATTAGAGCTCTGGCTGACCCAAGGCCATTCCAGCAGCTGCAAGTGGAGGAGTGGGGAATCAAACCCGGTTCTCCCAGATAAGAGTGCATGCACTTAACCACTACACCAAGCTGGCTCTCTATTAGAGCTACGGCTGACCCAAGGCCATTCCAGCAGGTGCAAGTGGAGGAGGGGGGAATCAAACCCGGTTCTCCCAGATAAGAGTCCGCACACTTAACCACTACACCAAACTGGCTCTCCAAAGTGGTGTCATTTTCAGGGTGTAACCACCACCACCACAGGAAAGCCCATGAAGCCTCACTGCAGGCTCACTCACTTAATAGTGCTTCTTTTGGAGGAAGAGACTTTTGGTCCAGCCAAGGTTCAAATCCCATCAGCTCTTCCATTGCAGGGGCAGGACTGCCTATGGGGGAGAAATCAACAGGAGCAGAAAGGTTAGAATCCACCACAGCCTTCATTTCTAAAAACTGGGAGAAAGCACATCACCTTGAAGGAGAACTAAACGGGCTTAGCCTAAGGGTGTCAAACATGCGGCCCAGCGGCCAAATCAGGCCCCCGGAGGGCTCCTATCAGGCCCCTGAGCAACTGGCTGTCGTCTGCTTTCTTCTCCCTCTCTCTTGCTTCCTTCTGCATCACAGCTTGCTTTGCCAGGCTTGCTCAATCGCACAGGAGCTACAGAGCAAAGCTTCTATTTCTTCCATTGGCTGAGGCTCCTCATGTGGGGTGGAAGGGGGGGGGGCGCAGAGCTTGCTTTGTTAGGGTCTCTCAATCACATAGCAGAGCTACTGAGTCAAGCCTCTCTTCCTTCTATTGGTCCCTTGGGGAATGATGGAAGGAAAGAACCAGAGCTTCCTTTGCCCAGTTCCCTGGATCCCATGGAAAGGAAAGGTCCCCTGTGTGAGCACCAGTCGTTTCCGACTCTGGGGTGACGTTGCTTCCACAACGTTTTCACGGCAGACTTCTTACGGGGTGGTTTGCCATTGCCTTCCCCAGTCCTCTACGCTTTCCACCCAGCAAGCTGGGGACTCATTTTACTGACCTCGGAACCCATGGAGAAATACAAAAAAAGCACCCTTAAGACCAACAAGTGCTAAAGTTTTAAGCATGTTTTAAGGGGTTTTTTTGTCTTCTTTATAGGACACAGATAGATGCAATTAATGATTTAAAAAAAAAAACCCTTAAAACATGCTTGGGCCGGGCCATGTGTGTACCTGTTTACGATTAGGTAGCAGAGATATAAACTTTATCAAGCTCTGCCACCTAATCTTAAACAGGTCCACACATGGCCCGGCCCAACAAGGCCTCATTTATGTCAAATCCGGCCCTCATAACAAATGAGTTTGACACCCCTGGCTTAGCCATTACCAGCATCAGCACGTTTGAAGAATACACGCTTCAATTATGCCCTCCACCCCCCCCCCCTCCCACCACTGCTGTGCTGTAAAGAACTGGGAGATGGTGAAGTCCAACTCCCCATGAGCAAGAAGCTCCAAAGCTAGCTGGGCACATTGCCCCAGCTGGACTGGTTGAGGACCCAGCTGTGTCAAGGCATCTGTAGCAAATGTCTCCAAAGCCATTTCCTGACACAGCGCAGCACTGCTGTTTCCACGGGAGTAAAGCCTTCACCGAATACACCCGCTGTGCAGTAACCACTGCTCGCTTCTGGGACAAACAGCTCTCACTGCATGCAGAGTTCAAACCTGGCTCTCTCACCTACTGGAGCCAACAGTGTCGCCTCTGGCGGTTTAGGCTCTCCTGGGAAGTCCATAAAACCAATTCCGGTGCTTTCTGGTAAGTGCATCTCGGCCGCTTCGGGGATCTTGCTGGGTGCTGGGCACAGAGAGAGTTTGATCAATATGGCAGGATTTTTAGCCAAAACCTCTACAGGACCACGTCCACGGGCTACCTAAAACAAGGCTTCCGAGCGCTACGGCATCAAGGAAACGTAAAGCGTATAACTAGAGAAGTAATGAAAACACACTGCTGAAAGCCTGTGGCTTGTGCAAACGCTATTCTCTTGGTACAAACTGTTATCCACCACACTGTATTTCCAGGCATGGAGAAAAGATGGGCTGCATCCAGCAGTTCATGGAAACAAGATGGTATTATGGGAACAGAGGCACCAAGAAGAAGGGTGGAATGTCAAGGTCTGGAAGGGGTGAAATGAACACTGCAGGTGGCACACCACAAGGGATTCTGGGACGACATTCTAGCGGTGCTTCCTCATTCTGTTCATCATCTCTGCGCCTCCTCATCTTCTTCAATGCAAGCCTCTGGGACTGGGAGCTGCAGCTGTTAACCGAGAGAGGCACTCGGGGGGTGGGGGGGGGGAGACTGTAGATTTATACACACAAACTCTCCGAAAGTTCAGCCTTGCTTGAAAAGGAAATCTGGGTCCACCTCTCTTCAGGTTAACATAATAGGAAACCACACTGGCATTTTTAACACAATCAAGGCCCATACTGTCCATGGCCCGTAACTGACCATGTTCCAAAAACGTATGGGCACTTCAGTTTCCTTAAGAGGGGGTGCTGACTTCCACCAACAGTCCTGAAAACCTCCACTATTGCTGTTTCTAAGAATCTGTTTCTAAGAATCCCTCAAACCCCACCCCCCGCAGAAGCTCAGTGGGCTTCAATGAGAACAGAACCAGCAGAAAGGACCTCTTAAGCAAATTTAAGGGGTTTCCTGAACTGCATGGAGAGATAAAGGTCAAGGTAGTCTCCTGTGCAAGCACCAGTCGTTTCCGATTCTGGGGTGACGCTGCTTTCACAATGTTTTCACGGCAGACTTTTTAACGGGGTGGTTTGCCATTGCCTTCCCCAGTCCTCTACGCTTTCCCCCCGGCAAGCTGGGGACTCCTTTGACCGACCTCGGAAGGATGGAAGGCTGAGTCAACCTGGAACTGGCTTCCGCTGGGATCGAATTCAGGTCGTGCGCAGAGGGCTCCGACTGCAGTACTGCAGCTTTACCACTCTGCGCCACAGGGCTCTTTTTACATGGAGAGATACAGGCCAGTAAATGTTCCCGGGGACCAAAGAGGTTCCAAACCCAGCACAGGGTTTGATCCTCGGTACTGCTCTTCTTCCTCTTCTCAGTGGTAATTCTGGCATCCCTTGGTAAGAGGCAAGAAAAGGCTTTGTTCTTCCTCAACGCCAAGTCCTGACTGAAAGTCACAAAGGCAAACAGATTCTGCACGGAGACCACACCCCTGACATTTTATTTTGTTTTACCTGGAGGCTCAAAGAAGGGGTTTCCCTGCGCCAAAGGCTGAGCTCCCAACAAGAAATCTTCAGGAAGTCCCATCTCACTTGCAGGTACTACGGGAAACAGTTAGCAGACAAACAAGACGCTTGTGAAAACCCACAAAAAGTGGTTTCCCAAAGCACCTTCGCAATGCAGGTCGAACCGCCCCGTGGAAGGTGAGCTCTTAAGCCAGGGCTCTTACTGGCGGAAGTGACAGAAAGGTTCTCATTTCCATGCCAACAGCTGACACCAACAAGCACAGGGGAACAACAGAACCAGAGGTCCCGTCTAAGCCCTTGAATTCCAGATCCTGCTGGGGACTCTGTCCCTCTTTTGCATCCGTCTACCCACCCCAGCCCCTCTCACCCAGAAGCCGAGTAGCTCTAACAAGAGAATGTTTCTTCCAAACAAACCAGAGGTCTGTAATGGGCATCCCTGACATGGTGCCCACCGACACCTTTCTTGGCACCCACCTAGAGATGTGAAGGCCCGGAAAAAAACTGGAAAAATTAGGGGGGGGGGGACGTGGGGGGGGGGGTTTCCAGTTTTTTCCTGAAGCCTTTTTTGGTTTTTTTTCCCCCAAAAATGGAAACATTGAAAAAAAAAGAAAAGAAAAAATTGATTATGGAACGTTTTATTTTAACAGGATGAAGAAAATATTTTAAGACAAGATGTTCAAATATTTTCCACATCATTTCTAAAAAATATGTCTGGTATCAGATTATTCTAATTTCTGTGCACTGAGGACAAGCAAGTCCTAAGTCATGCCCATTCATTGAAACTTAGTCCTGCGCTCCCTTCTATATATTTCCCCCCTCTTTAATTCTCTTTATGAGAATGAGTTTTTTATTTTTATTTAATACTGTGGAGAGGAAATATGTATCTTTAAAAACTGTTACATCTGTATTTTTAAAAACTGTTTTGTGGAGGGTTTTTTTGCCTGTTCCACATAAACTAGTAAACAGTTAAGGAGAGCGTTGCTCCGTTTGTTACAATTACAAATAAATATTATTTAAAAAGTAAATTCTGTTTGTAATAATTATGGGGATACACTAAATGTTTAATATGCTAGTTGTGATCATCTCATGCCAAGTAAAATTGTCCATAGTCATATTTTACGTTCCTAAAGTAACAGAAGGACTTTCAATCGGGAAAAGAAAAAAGAAAAAGGGCTCGTGTAGCATTTTTTTTTCAATTTTTCCGAAAATTTCCATTTTTCCCGGAAAAAAAAAAACAACGGGTTTTTTTCCGAGCTTCAAAATTTCCAGAAATTTTACATCTCTACACCCACCAAGGGTTTTCAGAAATTCAATAGAGTCAGGAGAGTCTTTTGCCCAGCAAACCGGGCAGGTTCACCCACAAGGCAAACTAGGTGGTTGCCGGGGGGGGGGGTGCCAAATTGGGCTCCCTCCCCTCCCGGTGCCCAGGGCAATTGCCTAGTTTGCCTCTCCCCCCGCTGCCAGCCCCCTCCCTTCCGCTGCGCTCCCCCCTCCTGGACCCTCCCGGCTTCTTCGACAGCCACACGTTTTTTGAAGCCAGCGCTGGAAGAGGCTTCGCTCCCCCTCGCTTCCGGTTCCGCAAAGGAGAAGCTTCCTCCCACACTGGCATCAAAAAACGCGCGGCTGCCTCGAAGCCAGGAGGGTCCAGCCTCGTCGCGGTGAACTTGGGGAGGGGGCACATGCGGTGGAGGGAGGGCAGGAGGTGCCCGGCAGGGAGCATGCCTGAGGCGCCACGTGCCCTAAAGCTGGCACTGCCAGCAAGACTTTGGATTAGCCGCTGGGACATTTGAATGGCTGTGCAAAAAATGTCGCTAGGGCAGCAGCTGTGCGACTGAAGGCAAGTTGCGGAAGCCGCTGTGTGGCTGGCTCCGTCTCCTGCAGCAGCCATTCCGTGGCGTTTCAGAATCCCAAAGGGGTCCGAAGGCCCAAAAAGGCTGCAGACCCTCGCTCCGTAACACCCTTGAAACCAGCCCTTGAGCGCTACAGATTCCACCAAATGCCTCATTTGGCAACTCCACCCCAGGGCAGGTTGTGGCTCTCCCTCGCCGCCCACACGGCGAAGTGTCTTGCCAAAAGCGCAGAGCGGCAGGAGCTCACCTGCTTCGTTCTGGTTCAGCAGAGCTTCTGCACCCAGCTCCTCGCCCAGGAAGGCCAACGGGTCAAAAACGTTCGCAGGAGAATGTGGAGGCCCCAGGGGGGGCTGCTCGGGGACCCCCGAGGCTCCAAAAGGCACTGGAAGAAACAAGGGAGGTTGGTGCTACCCGCCATTTGCAATGGCGCTCTCCCGCACAGGGAGTAAGTGGCGAGATCAGTTTCCCAGAGGTGACACCGGCATTACGTGAAGTCAGGCTTTTATCGTGGAGGTGGGCAAATTACAGGAAGGGGAGCCTGGCCCTCCAGCTGATTAATTATCAGAGCACCAGCCCTCCAGACTGCAGGACCACCTAGCTGACTGATGCGCCCCCCCAAAAAAAACAAAATAGCTCTGGGGCTATTGAGTCCCGCAAGGCATGGGAGAATCCCACACGTGCCTGCATTTCAGGGCTCTGGGCTGGAGGTCAGCTCTCCCCAGTTCCAGGTTCAGCAACAGGCAGCACCGGAAGCAACGGCAGCCCAACCTGGCCCATAAACTTAAAAAATAATTGCACGTCCCTGCCGTAGCAAGGTTTCCGCACTGGGAAACTTGGGGTCTTTTCTTTATCGGTTAAAGCACGACATGCAAAAACTGCAGGGAAAAGCCCGAGGAGCGGTTGAGCCATTGGGGAATTCCTCTCTAGGAAGAATTTTGCCCTGAATACAGACCAGGATGGTGTGATTTCCTCTTATTAGCATCAGGTGGAACATTTTTATTGCCCCAAGGCTCAGTCTCCTGCCATTCTGTTAGCGGCAGTAGACAGAAAGGATGCCAGCACACAGTATTGCTAAAACATGGGCCAAGGGAGTATAGGAAGATCTCCCTCCACACACACACACACACACACACACACACACACACACACCCATCCAAGAAACTGTATTTATTTACTTGCTTCCCTACTTCATTCATAGTCCGCCTTTCACACTAAGACTCAAGGCGAATTACGACTAAATTACAAGGAATGCGTTTGGTCGCTGTGTTGTTGGCTCCTTCACACTCTGCGATCCTAGAACATCATGTGTTTCACGTGCCTGCCCACTCAGTGGCCACCGAACCCCAGTTCTGGTCAAGACTGTTTGCAACACTATGCTTCTGGACAGGGCTTATTTTTACAACAGGACCTCCTTTGCAGGAGGCGGCTGAGAGGTGATAGGATCACCATCTTCATGGACTTGAAGGGCTGTCCTAGAGAGGAGGGTGTGGAATTGTTTTCTGTGGCCCCAGAAGGCAGGACCAGAACCAATGGTAACACCTCACCGGGAGTCCTGTGTGCAGTTTTCGGCACCACATTTTAAGAAGGATATAGACAAGCTGGAACGGGTCCAGAGGAGGGTGACGAAGATGGTGAGGGGTCTGGAGACCAAGTCCTATGAGGAAAGGTTGAAGGAGCTGGGGATGTTTAGCCTGGAGAGGAGGCGGCTGAGAGGTGATACGATCACCGCCTTTAAATCCTTGAAGGGCTGTCATGTAGAGGAGGGTGTGGAATTGTTTTCTGTGGCCCCAGAAGGTAGGACCAGAACCAATGGGTTGAAATTACATCAAAAGAGTTTCTGGCTTAGCATTAGTAAGAACTTCCTGACCATTAGAGTGGTTCCTCGGTGGAACAGGCTTCCTCAGGAGGCAGTGGGTTCTCCTTCCTTGGAGGCTTTTAAACAGAAGCTGAATGGCCATCTGACAGCAATGAGGATCCTGTGAATTGAGGCGGAGGTGTTTGTGAATTTCCTGCATTGTGTGGGGGGTTGGACTAGGTGACCCTGGAGGTCCCTTCCAACTCTATGATTCTATGATCCTATATTAGGCTACACCCCCCTGATGTATCCAATCCTCCAGGAGCTTACAGGGCTCTTCTGACAGGCCCTACTGTAAGCTCTTGGAGGACTGGATACATCGGGGGGGGGGTGCGGCCTAATATGCAAAGGAGTTCCTACTACTAAGAAAGGCCCTGCTTCTGGAGAACCATGGGAAACAGAGCACCAGAAGCAGATGATGAGGGAGCCAGAACCACAGCTCGTCAAATGGTGAGCTGACAGTGACCTCTCTTTTTAAAAAAACGACACCAAAAAACACTTGGGTTTGAGGCGTTTTTGCAGACTGACTCGAAGCTATGGTGCAGATCCCAGAGGGTGGCGGCGCATCAGTCTGATGCCAAGGCTCCCAAGTCCTAAAGCAGAAGTGCCAGTGCTTTGATCTCTTGGGGGGTTTTTTGGCCACAAGTAACTGAGAGCAGCAACAGCAAAGAAGAACCAAACCGGTTCGGTGGTTTCACAGACCGACCCGTCTGCCTGCAGTCCCACAAAGGAGCAGGAGGACTAAGCGACACCTCTTTTGGAAGCGAAATAAACGTTCCACTCTTCCGGCAGATTAAGTTGGGCATTTTTGTTTTTACAGGGCACAGAAGGGAAGGAGACCTATCAATGAACTGCAATGGCTACCTCTTGAATTCCAGATCTAGTTCAAGGTGTTGGTCCTTAACTTTAAGGCCCTTTACGGACAGGGGCTGCATATCTTTGGGACCACCTCTCCCCATATGAACCACACACACACACACACACCCCGACTCAGATCTGCTACTCAACATCTTCTCATAGTCCCTGATCCTAAGGCACCCAGTTGGCTTCAACGAGGGCCAGGGCCTTTTTGGTCCAGGCCCCTAACTGGTGGAAGGAGCTTCCGCTGGAGATCCGGACCCTGCGGGACTTACCAACGTTTCGCAGGGCCTGTAAGACGAGCTCTTCTGCCAGGCTTTCAATTAATGCGTCCGGTGTCTTTTTGAAAGTCATCACTTCCCCCAGTGTTTCACCATTATAGTATTTATATTATGCTGTTGGGTGGTTTTGCCGCCTATATCTGTAAGATTGCTTACTGTGCTGCTCCTGATTGTGTAACGTTAAGTTTTTATTATATTATTTTAACTCTGTTTGATTGAACTGTTATAAGCTGCCCTGAGCCCGCTTGCAGGATAGGGCGGGATATAAATCCAAAAATTAAATTAAAATTGCATTAAAATTCATAAGGCATTGGTGAGCTAGAGATACACAGGATTAGGAGGCTGGGAAAATGAAGGAAATCCATTCCTGATATATAGTTTTACCCAAATTCTGGCAGTCTCTCAAGTTTGACTTCACATTTCTGTGCTCCACCCCCCCTCCAATACCATGAGGGCTTAAAACAATAAATCCGCAATTCCCAAAATGTCAAAACATGTACAAATTGTAGGATCAAAACGATGATTTCAAGCATGCACATTTCCAGATTAGGAAAGTCTGAAGAAAGCAGGTTAGGTGCCCAAAACGCTCTTCGCAACTACTGTGAGGCTCAAAGCAGTGGAAGAAGAGAAGAAAAGGCACCGGCCATGCAGAAGAGTTCCTTAGTAAGGCAAGAGAGAGGTACGATGAAGCACCATACCATGGACTTCACTCGCAGCTCCAAAATAGTCCCCGAAAGCAGGCACGCTCGTCATCTCCTGAGGAAGCAGCAGCAGGTCGGACAGGACATCTTCACGGTGCATCTTAAAAGGTTCTGAGGGACAACCGACAGAGGCCAACGCCTTATTTTTGTGCTGGAAGTCGGGGCTGGCCAGCAAGCCTCTTTTTTTGCTCAGGAATCCAGCAAGTGAGCTGCAAACCCCGTGCTCTTTCTGCTGGCAACACCCCATTTCTGCCTGGGTGCAACAGGCGACTTTATTTTCTGCGTAGCAAACTTGGTGGGACACCAACAGTCTCAGAGAAAGCGCAGTAGAAAAACCTGAGCATTTACTGCTAATGGAGCCTTCTTCCTGAGGAAGCACTGGGGGGGGGGGGGTGTCCAAATCAATGAGGCTGAAGGCAGCAGCGTTTTCAGTCTGAGGACCTATCTTAGTTTGCAGTTGGCTACCTGAACACCCAGCACGCTGCCACGCTTCACGCCACATGAGAGCACTGCTTTTCTTCCCCCGAAGATACAGGCCAGCCCAAAACAGTGAAGTATATCTAATTGAGCATCACCATCAGCTGGCTCAGGAATGCATCACCTACAGTATGAAGCCTGGCATAACATACATGGGATGCTTTCTAATAAGAACATCAGAGAATCCATGTTGGATCAGGCCAGTGGCCCAAACAGTCCGACACTCTGTGTCACACAATGGCAGCCAATGCAGTTCCCACAGCCTAGGCCGCACATGTTCCCACCGAGGTAGTCCCACTAGCAGCCTGGCTGCTGCATTCTGCACTAGCTGCAGTTTCCGAGTTCGGTACAGGGGCAGCCCCATGTAGAGGGCATTACAGTAGTCTAACCTCAAGGTGACCGTTGCATGGATCACTATTGCCAGGTCGCCGCGCTCCAGGAAAGGGGCCAACTGTCTTGCTTGCCTAAGATGGGAAAAGGCGGATTTGGCAGTGGCTGCTATCTGGGCCTCCATTGTCAAGGAAGACTCCAGTAGGACTCCCAAGCTCTTGACCTCGTGCACTGGTACCAATGTCGCCCCGTCAAAAGCTGGGAGATCTCTCTTTCTGGACCGCTGCGACCTAGACAAAGGACCTCTGTCTTCGCTGGGTTCAATTTCAGCCCACTCAGCTTAATCCAATCAGCCACGGCTTGTAGCGCCTGGTCCAGATTTACCGTGACGTCGCCAGCTCGGCCACCCATCAATAGATAGAGCTGGGTGTCATCAGCGTACTGGTGATAACCCAGCCCATATCTCCGGGCAATCTGGGCAAGGGGGCGCATATAGATGTTAAATAACATTGGAGAGAGAACTGCCCCCTGGGGCACCCCACAGTTAAGTAGGTGCCTCTGGGACACCTCTCCTCCAATCACCAACCTTTGTCCCCGTCCTTCAAGGAAAGAGGAAAGCCACTGCATGGCTAACCCCTGAATCCCTGTGTTGGTGAGGCGGTGGGTCAGCAGCTGGTGATCGACCATATCAAATGCTGCCGATAGGTCTAGCAACAGCAATACCGCCACACCGCCTTGATCCAGATGTCGCCGGAGATCCTCCATGAGAGCGACTAACACTGTCTCCGTCCCGTGGCCCGAGCGAAAGCCAGACTGAAAAGGATTTAAGGTGGAAGCGTCATCCAGAAAACTCTGCAGCTGCAACGCCACAGCCCTCTCTATAACTTTGCCCAAAAAGGGCAAGTTTGAGACCGGCCGGTAATGCGCCAATTCGGCCGGATCTGATGTAGCCTTTTTCAAGAGAGGGCGGACCACCGCCTCTTTCAGAGGGGTTGGAAAAAGGCCCTCCGAAAGAGATCTATTTATGATGTCCCGTATAGGACATCTTAGCTCCTCCTGGCAAGCTTTAATTAGCCAGGAGGGGCATGGGTCCAGATCACAGGTTGTCGGGCGTGCAGCAGAGAGGATTCCGTCAACCCTTGATTAAAGGGAAGCTTTTCGACAAATGGGAAATCGTTAAGAGGGAATACAAAAGGCCTGCAGGCAACGTTGTTGACAACCTGCCACTTCTAGGCAGCGAACCGCCCAAGTGACTGTCTGCACGTCCATGCTGCTAGATTACACCAGGAATTCTTTTACGCAGAGACAGCGGAGCAAGGCGACGGCCTCGCAGTAGATAAAGCGGCTTTCCCAAAGCGAGCCTCTTCCCTGCAGCTGGAGAGCGTGCAGCAGGCAGAAGCCACGTTTGCCAGTCAGGCAGAGCCAAGAGAGCTTTCCATGCTCAGAATCCAGGATTCTACTGCTATTCTGAGCGGCAAGAAAATACTGCAGAAACTCCAGGGAAGAGCCTCCTTGCGTGCTGGGCAGTTATACAGGAAGAGGATTCAAAAGGGGGGCTGCAGCCGGGGCTCAGATACACAAGCATTTCCATGGCCATTCATCCATCCTCCACCCCCCTCTTCTTTAGCTTTCTAATCCTTAAAGAGAAAGCTGACTGGGCAACATCCCCCACCCCACAATTACACCTTTAGCATGAGGACTCTGACACAAAACTCAAGGGATTCATGATCCTTGGGTGGTTATCCCAAGATATGCTCTTGTCTACAAACAAGGAATTCAAAACCAGCGAACTCCGATACCACACAGAGCCAGTTTCGTGTACTGGTGAAGCGTGCGGACTCTTATCTGAGAGAACTGGGTTTGATTCCCCCCTCCCTCTCTTGCACCTGCTGGAATGGCCTTGGGTCAGCCACAGCTCTAATAGAGAGCCAGTTTGGTGTAGTGGTTAAGTCTGCGGACTCTTATCTGGGAGAACCGGGTTTCATTCCCCACTCCTCACTTGCAGCAGCTGGAATGGCCTTGGGTCAGCCATAGCTCTAATAGAGAGCCAGTTTGGTGCAGTGGTTAAGTCTGCGGACTCTTATCTGGGAGAACCAGGTTTGATTCACCACTCCTCCACTTGCACCTGCTGGAATGGCCTTGGGTCAGCCATAGCTCTAATAGAGAGCCAGTTTGGTGTAGTGGTTAAGTCTGCGGACTCTTATCTGGGAGAACCGGGTTTCATTCCCCACTCCTCACTTGCAGCAGCTGGAATGGCCTTGGGTCAGCCATAGCTCTAATAGAGAGCCAGTTTGGTGCAGTGGTTAAGTCTGCGGACTCTTATCTGGGAGAACCAGGTTTGATTCACCACTCCTCCACTTGCACCTGCTGGAATGGCCTTGGGTCAGCCATAGCTCTAATAGAGAGCCAGTTTGGTGTAGTGGTTAAGTCTGCGGACTCTTATCTGGGAGAACGGGGTTGATTCCCCACTCCTCCACTTGCACCTGCTGGAATGGCCTTGGGCCAGCCATAGCTCTAATAGAGAGCCAGTTTGGTGTAGTGGTTAAGTCTGTGGATTCTTATCTGGGAGAACGGGGTTGATTCCCCACTCCTCCACTTGCACCTGCTGGAATGGCCTTGGGTCAGCCAGAGCTCTAAAGGAGAGCCAGTTTGGTGTAGTGGTTAAGTCTGCGGAGTCTTATCTGGGAGAACCGGGTTTGATTCCCCACTCCTCCACTTGTACCTGCTGCAATGGCACTGGGTCAGCTGTAGCTTTCGTAGGAGTTGTCCTTGAAAGGGCAGCTGCTGTAAGAGCTCTCTCAGCCCCACCCACCTCACAGGGTGTCTGTTTTGGGGGAGGAAGGTGTAAATGAGATTGTGAGCCACTCTGAAATTCAGAGCATAGGACAGGATATAAATCCAATATCTTCTTCTTCTTCGCACCTGATGCTAGCTAGCTAGCACCTGCTCCCCGCAAACAGATATTCAGGTGGGCAGCCACGTTGGTCTGAAGCGACAGAACAAAGTTTGAGTCCAGTGGCAGCTTTAAGACCAACAAAGTTTCTAAGCTTTTGTGTAAATGCGCACAGAAGTTTATTCCCAGAATTAAACTTTGTTGGTTGTAAAGGTGCCACTGGATGCAAAACTTTGCTCGCTCGCTCTCTATAGTGATAACGGTGTGGTCTTCAAATAAAAGTTATTTTCCCCTTTCCACTGCAGACACCTACTCGATCACCTCCTTTCACATGTTCCAGGAATTCGACTGATCGTTTTCCTATGTGACCGTCTAGAGCACGGGTCCTCAAACTACGGCCCGCGGGCCAGATGCGGCCCGCTGAGGACGTTTATGCGGCCCGCCGGGTTATGGCAAAATCAGACCGGAAGTGACGTTCGACCTAAACTCGCGTTAGCAACGCACACTTCCGGCACTGGGCTGAGGCGGCGGAGACAGAGTGTGAGGTGATACTGAGGTGAGGTGAGTTCCCAGGCCGGGGTGTGTGGTGTGGGGAAGGGAGAGAGATGCAGAAGACGGAGAACTGACGGCCCGCGGCCTTGTACAGTAACGGCAGACCGGCCCTCCAACAGTCTGAGGGACAGTGAACTGGCCCTCTATTTATAAAGTTTGAGGACCCCTGGTCTAGAGAACCTTCTAAAGCGCCGCTCGTTACTGCCCTGTTCTCCAAACATTAATAGAATACTTTTAAATATCTTAAAGCACTGCTGACAAATCGATTTAATGAATGTAACATGCAAATCATCCTTTTGGCATTAAATAAAGCACATATCTCCTAATCCACTCTCACCGGAAGCTATGCTGCCCCTGACAGAGATGCTTATCCAAGTTACTTGGCATAAATTAACTATTTTTCACACAGGCTTAGCTCCAGAGTGGCGGGGAAGAGCCTGGAGGTCTTCTGGAATTACAGGCGGTCTCCGGACTGCAGAGATCGGGTCCCCTGAAGAAAACGGCTGCTTTGCAAGGTGGCCCTCGTGGCATTATAGAAGAAGAAGATTTATATTCCACCCTCCACTCAAGAGTCTCCCTCCCCCACAACAGATACCCTGTGAGGTGGGTGGGGCTGAGAGCTGCTCTTTCAAAAACAAGCTCTGCCAGAGCTATTGCTGACCCAAGGCCATTCCAGCAGCTGCAAGTGGAGGAGTGGGGAATCAAACGCGGTTCTCCCAGATAAGATGAACTGCAGATTTATACCCCGTCCTTCTCTCTGAATCAGAGACTCAGAGCGGCTCACAATCTCCTTTATCTCCCTCTCCCACAACAGACACCCTGTGAGGTGGGTGGGGCTGAGAGGACTCTCACAGCAATTGCCCTTTCAAGGACAACCTCTGCCAGAGCTTTGGCTGACCCAAGGCCATTCCAGCAGGTGCAAGTGGAGGAGGGGGGAATCAAACCAGGTTCTCCCAGATAAGAGTCCGCACGCTTAACCACTACACCAAACTGGCTCTCTCTTATAGCCTGCTGAGACCCCTACCCTACCCAAGCGCTGCCCTTCCCAGGTCCCACCCCCAACAAAAACTCCAGGAGTTGGCAACCCTCATGAAGTGAAGGACCATGCCTGCAATCAAACACTGATATGCAGCCCAACAGACATTCCTCCCTGTTCAGCTTTTGATCTGGCAAAAACACAGTTCCAGGAAGTAGGGTGGACAGCTCCCACTGTCATCATCCACCTGGCCATTAAAAGACACACACACACCCCAGAACCAGGCAATGGGTACAAATCTGTTTTTGGTCCTTAGAGATGGCCTTCTTCAAGATGATGAACAATCACAAACACTGGCAAAGTTTTTGTATCACCTTCAGAATGAGGCAAGGAGTCGTAGAAGACAATGGGGTTGAATCGACTGTAGAACAATGGAGATGGGGGGAGGTGATCACTGCAAACAGATCTTAGGGCTCAAGTGGAAAGCACACACACAGGGAAACGACTGCTTTCATATCCCACCTTTCCTCCCTCATGGAACTCAAGGCTTCTAACAACATCAGAAGAGTCCTGCTGGGTCAGACCAGGGAGGGTCCATCCGGTCCAGCATCCTGTCTCACACAAGGGCCAACCAGTTCCTCTGGAGGGCCAACAACAGGGCAGAGAGGCCGAGGCCTTCCCCTGAGAAGAACCCCAGAAGAGCTCTGCTGGATCAGACCAGGGAGGGTCCACCTAGTCCAACCTCCTGTCTTACACAATGACCATCCAGTTACTCTGGAGGGCCAACAACAGGGCAGAGAGGCCGAGGCCTTCCGCTGAGAAGAACATCAGAAGAGCCCTGCTGGATCAGACCAGTAAGGGTCCATCTAGTCCAGCCAACCAGTTCCTTTGAAGGGCCAACAACAGGGCATAGAGGCCAAGGCCTTCCCCTGAGAAGAACATCAGAAGAGCCCTGATGGATCAGACCAGTGAGGGTCCATCTAATCCACCCTCCTGTCTCACACAGGGGCCAACCAGTTCCTCTGGAGGGCCAACAACAGGGCAGAGAGGCAGAGGCCTTCCCCTGAGAAGAACATCAAAAGAGCCCTGCTTGGTCAGACCAGGAAATGTCCATCCAGTCCAGCCTCCTGTCTCACACAGTGGCCAACCAGTTCCTCTGGAGGGCCAGCAACAGGCAGAGAGCCCAAAACCTCCCCCGATGTCTCCTGGCACTGATTCAGAGGTTGACTGTCTCTGAACATGCCAGTTCCCTTTAGTCACTATACTTAGTAGCCACCAATATACCTATTCTCCATTAATCTGTCCGATCCCCTTTCTAAAGCTGTCAATGTCTGTGGCCGTTACTACATCCTCTGGCAGCAAATTCCGCATTCTCCTGTGCTTTCCAATCAGACCTGGCAACAGGAAAAACCAACCACGGAAAGTGCTCTGTAAGCATCAACGTCTGTAGTCTGTCGGTCTACTGTACATACAGCACAAGCAATTTATGGATGCCACCGTCACATGGCATCTGTAGTCCCCGTCTATAGCAGAGAAAGATGCTTGGGTGATAGCCACGAGGGCACACGCTGGACTTAGATGGCACAAATGGGAAGCCTCGGTGGTCAGCAGGCTACACCGGATCAGGCATGGTAAGATGACCTGCGTGTAAACACATCCTACTGAAACTCTCCTGCCAAAACCGCTAGGAAAGGGCCCCCAGGTTTGGAAAGCTCTTTTACGCTGGTGAGTACACCTGTTTTAGATTGGGCACGCACCGCAAAAGCTTACCCAGCAGATTACCTCCCACCACAACAAGTACAGGCTGCACTCTAATCACAGTCCACATCCAAGCTATATACGGAGAGATAGGATCTATTTCCACTCCTGCCTTGTACTCAAGCCCTCAGTTCTCACCAGGCTAAACCAAAAGCCGTTTCCCTTCTGCGGCTTCTTACCGGACACATCTGTGGGCTGAAATCCTAGCTGAGAGTCGAAACGACGATCCCTTTCGTCCATCTTCCACGAGACGTTGTGGTCCAGAAATTCCTTGTAAGACATCTGATCATCCATGATTTTTCCGGGGGGCACTGAGAAGCGAAAGGAAAGCAGCAGCAGTGTTACTACCCTCCAGAACAGGGAGCCCACCCCCATGGTAAACTGGACATCCTTTCAGAGGAGGCAGGCACTCACATAAACACGCAGGAAACTGCCTTAGACGGAACCAGGCCATTAATCCACCGAGGTCAGCATTGTCTACTCAGGCTGGCAGCAGCATTCCAGCAGCATTCACACGACCTCCTCCCTGATCCTTTTAACCTGAGAGGCCAGAGACTGAACCTGGGACCTTCTGCATGCCCAGCAGATGCTCTGCCACTAAGCTACAGCCAAGGTCAGCATTGTCTAGACAGAACGCCAGCGGCTCTCCAGGAGTGGGTCTTTCTTGTGAATTTCTGCCAGGTCCTTTTAACTGGAGATGCCGGAGACTGAGCTTTGGGTTTCCTGCAGGTGAACCAGAGGCTCTGTCCCTGAGCCACAACCCCTCCTGCTCTGACGGAGAAGAAGAACACTTCCGCTTCACCCCTCGAAATTTGAATATCCCTATCAGGCAAGTTAACTCTCTGCCCAAGCCCTCTCCGACTCCTTGACTCGTGCAACAAACAACTTGCGGCCCGTGGAAATGCTCTGCCCACGCTACTGACGCAGCCATCGCCAGGACAACATGTGGGCTGTGAGGCAGGCTCATGGAAATAAGTCTGATAGGGATGAACAAAGTGTCCTGTGTCGGGGACCCCAGGGCAGGAAGTTGACGCATAAAATGGTGCTCCTTTGACCAAGGCTATTTGCATTGGATCTCTACTGCCAGGAACTCAGTTGCCCTCTCCTACAGCAAGAGCAGGGTATTACACACCAGACAGTCGTTTTTTATACTAGAGAGGAATGCTGGGCATCTGCAGAATTCCCAGATAACCAAACCAGGGGACCGGCGACTTCCGAATGCGCCCACTCAATGCCATTAAGAGCCCCATGGCTTAACAGATTGGGTGTCAATGCACATCTTCAAAGAAGCAGCGTTGCCCGCTCAAAACTGGCATCTTTGGGGAAGTTGTTAGTTGACCATCACATTTTGACCCTGCTCTTACTCCAAGAAGCACAAGGTGGTGTGAACGGGAGCTGACCTTATTTCCCATCCTAACACCCCTGTGGAATCAGTTCAGAGATACAAGAACTTGGGGGCATTCAATGAAATTGCTGAGCAGTCAGGTTAGAACAGATAAAAGGAAGTCCTTCTTCACCCAAAGGGTGATTAACACGTGGAATTCACTGCCACAGGAGGTGGCGGTGGCTATATGCATAGCCAGGAGGGGATTGGATAAACATATGGAGCAAAGGTCCATCAGTGGCTATTAGCCATGGCGTATTGTTAGAACTTTCTGTCTGGGGCAAGTGGTGCTCTGTATGCTTGGTGCTTGGAGGGGGGGGGGCAACCATGTGAGGACTTCGGTGTCCTGGCCCCACTGATGGACCTCCTGATGGCACATGGGTTTTTTGGCCACTGTGTGACACAGAGTATCGGACTGCATGGGCCATTGGCAAGAACCAACATCGCTTCTCTTATGTTCTCTGTATTCTTAGTGCTGGGGGAGGGGACAGTGGGAGAGCTTCTAGTGTCCTAGCCCCACTGATGGACCTCCTGATGGCACCTGGTTTTTTTGGCCACTGTGCAACACAGAGTGTTGGACTGGATGGACCATTGCCCTGATCCAACATGGCTTCTCTTATGTTCTCATGTCTGCGGCAGTGATGCTCTGTATTCTTGGTGCTGCGGGGGGGCAACAGTGGGAGGACTTCTAGTGTCCTGGCCACACTGATGGACCTCCTGATGGCACCTGGTTGTTTTTGGCCACTGTGTGACACAGAGTGTTGGACTGGATGGGCCATTGGCCTGATCCAACATGGGGAATCAAACCCAGTTCTCCCAGATAAGAGTCCGCACACTTAACCACTACACCAAACTGGCTCTCTATTAGAGCTATGGCTGACCCAAGGCCATTCCAGATGCTGCAAGTGGAGGAGTGGGGAATTAAACCCAGTTCTCCCAGATAAGAGTCCGCACACTTAACCACTACACCCAACTGGCTCTCTATTAGAGCTATGGCTGACCCAAGGCCATTCCAGCAGCTGCAAGTGAAGAAGTGGGGAATCAAACCCGGTTCTCCCAGAAGAGTCCGCACACTTAACCACTACACCAAACTGGCTCTCTATTAGAGCTATGGCTGACCCAAGGCCATTCCAGCAGCTGCAAGTGGAGGAGTGGGGAATCAAACCCGGTTCTCCCAGATAAGAGTCCGTGCACTTAACCACTACACCAAACTGGCTCTTCTTCATAGGAAGAAGGTGAGCAGTGATACCTTCTTCTTTTTTTTAATTGTTTTTATTTTAATTTTCCAACATCCTCAATGTATTAAAGCAGTAAATCACATATAGCAAGCCACAATTAATCTCACCTTTAAAACCCATCCCCAAATTGAAATGTGATCATAAACCTTCCTAGGATCAGAACAAAGTAGGAGTCCAGCAGAACCTTTACGACCGACAAAGTTTTATTCAGAATGTAAGCTTTCGTACGCATGCATATTTCTTCAGACGAACAGAAGTCTGCACGCGTACGAAAGCTTACATTCTGAATAAAACTTTGTTGGTCTTCAAGATGCTACTAGGGTGAATTTACACTACACTCACTAAAGCGTTTTACATCTGGATTTTTGATATCACACAGTAAAAATCCGGATGTAAAGCGCATTAGTTAGTGTAGTGCGAACGCTCCCCTAGACTCCTAACTTTGCTCTATTGCTTCAGACCAACACAGCCGCCCACCTGGATCTTCATAGGATCAGTATGTTTAATAACTACCCTTATAGCTAATTTAGTTTACGACAGTCCTTATATGCTTATATCTAAATTGCACCACAGAACTATAAAATACACTTAATTATGCTTGCACATGTGCAGTTAAGCAATGAAATGAGAATGACAGAGGTCTCAATATTTCTCAACTGAGATATATCTAAACATCCATAGCTTTCTTCAAACAATCTCTTCTCAAATGCAAATTATTAGAAATTTATCAGATTTTGGTAATGTTTATTCTTAGGTAGGATATCAAGGTCTGTTACACTGGTGACATGCGGAAACCTTAAGTCCACAGAAGCCATCCCAAGGATGTCAAAAAAGGTAAAGGTAAGTCCCCTGTGCGAGCGGCAGTCATTTCCGACTCTGGGGTGACGTCACATCATGACGTTTTCATGGCAGACTTTTTATGGGGTGGTTTGCCGTTGCCTTCTCCAGTCATCTACACTTCCCTCCCAGAAAGCTCAGAAGGATGGAAGGCTGAGTCAACCTTGAGCTGGCTACCTGAGCCCAGCTTCCATCAAGATCGAACTCAGGTCGTGAGCAGAGGGCTCGGACTTCAGTACTGCAGCTTTACCACTCTGCTTTGATTCTCCATTCATTTATTGATGGTACTGTATGATTTTTCCAATGAGCCACCAGGCCCAGTGTTGCTACTCCCAAAATTAGTGCTTACATTCCTTGCATTTTATCTCTTTCCTCAATGACACACTTTCCACGCAGAGCTTTATAATGCACACAATTAATAATCAGTCGTTGAAAAGATAACTGACTTTCCAAGGTCTTTGTGCACAAATGCACTTCGTCGATCACAGCAATATGGGGTTGTTGAACACAGCAATGCCCCAGTTCGGCAAGGAGTCCCTAGCCCTCACCTCTACCGCACAGCTGTAACAGCAGCCTGTGATACGACAGTCATCAGCCAAGGTTATTTAAGACCACCCAGTTCACTGCATGGGGAGGGATCCGATGTGCACAGACAGGAAAATGCGAGACAGAATGCTGAGAACTCGCACTGTGCGTGGAGTTAAAGCAATCAATACTGGGTGAAAAATCCCTTCGCAGCTACTGGGCCGTTTGTCAGAAATGACAATTCTGAAATAGCATTTTACTTGAAAAAGGGCACAGATCGTTACGTGCTTGAAGACCTAACGAGTTTGGCACAGATGCTAAAGGGATCGTGATTTGCTGAGTGACACACCAGAGACTACAGTCGCTCGGAGGTTGTTTTTCAGCAATGGAAGGAGAGATGCTTCGGCGCAAACACTATGGGATAGTGTTGCCAACGCCTGATTCGGAAATATCTGGAGACATGAGGGTAGAGCCAGGGAGAGTGGAGTTCTGGGAAGACAGCAACTTAGATTGGGAAATCTGGGGAAGTGATGCTCTGTAGCCTTGGTGCTTGGGGGGCAACAGTGGGAGGGTTTCTGGAGTTCTGGCCCCGCTGGTGGATCTCCTGAGGGCCCCTGGGTTTTGGTCACTATGTGACACAGAGTGCTGGATCGGATGGACCATTGACCTGAACTAACATGGTTTCTCTTATGTCTGAGGCAGTGATGTTCTGTCTTCTTGGCGCTTGGGAGGGCAACAGTGAGAGGGCTTCTAGTGTCCTGGCCAACTGATGGACCTCCTGATGGCACCTGGTTTTTTGGCCACTGTGTGACACAGAGTGTTGGACTGGATGGGCCATTCGTCTGATCCAACATGGCTTCTCTTATGTTCTCATGTCTGGGGCAGTGATGCTCTGCATTCTTGCTGCTTGGGGGGGCAAGAGTGGGAAGGCTTCTAGTGTCCTGGCCAACTGATGGACCTCCTGATGGCACCTGGGTTTTTTGGCCACTGTGTGACACAGAGCATTGGACTGGATGAGCCACTGGCCTGATCCAGCATGGCTTCCCTTATGTTCTCATTCTGTATTATCAGATGGGGAATTAAGGGCCTTGGCTGCCTTGTCTAAGGATGTGATAGCTCCCTCTAAAAAATCTTAGAAAATTTCAAGGGAGAAAAAAGGCTATTTTCACCCAATTTTCCACTGAACTAAATGCTTCCTAAGGCAAAGTTTTTCACACTCAAAATATATACCATGAAATGTCCTCAGATTTTTTCAAATATTGAGAAATAATAATAATAATAATAATAATAATAATAATAATAATAATAATAATAATAATAATAATAATAATAATTTTTATTTATATCCCGCCCTCCCCGCCTAGGTAGGCTCAGGGCGGCTAACAACATTTCAATAAGTTATACAATATAGGGTTTAAAACAATTAGGTTATACAGTAATATAAAATAACAATCTAAAACAATATAAGATTATACAATAATTTAAAACAGCGATCTAAAACCAGTTCCAGTTGCCTGGATCATTCCATGATTTGGACGGCAGTGATCTTCCTGATGTCGTTCTGTTCACTTATGTTATGGCAGGGGTCACTAGGTAAATCGTTGATGGATTAGACAGCCATCCTATCAACGGTCTAAAAAAGCCTGCTTAAAAAGAATGGTCTTACAGGCCCTGCGGAATTGATCCAAATTCCGCAGGGCCCGCACCTCCTCCGGGAGTTGATTCCAAAGGCACGGGGCTGTAACAGAGAAGGCCCGTGCCCGGGTACTCTGTAATTTTGCTTCCTTTGGCCCAGGGATAGTCAGCATGTTCTTCCCTGCTGACCTCAGTGCTCTTTGGGGCTCATATGGGGAGAGACGGTCCCTCAGGTAGGCAGGTCCTCGGCCATATAGGGCTTTAAAGGTGATAACCAGCACTTTGTATTGGACCCGGTATGTAACTGGCAGCCAGTGCAGTTCACGCAGCCCCGGCTGTATATGCTCCCATTTTGGGAGTCCTAATAACAGCCTGGCTGCCGCGTTCTGCACCAGCTGCAGCTTCCGGGTTCGACACAAAGGCAGCCCCATGTAGAGGGCATTGCAGTAATCTAATCTTGAGGTGACCGTCGCATGGATCACTGTTGCGAGGTCCCGGCGCTCCAGGAAGGGAGCCAACTGCCTTGCCCGCTTCAGATGGAAAAATGCCGACTTGGCAGTGGCCGCTACCTGGGCCTCCATTGATAGTGAAGGCTCCAGTAGTACTCCCAGGCTCTTGACCCGGCCCGCCGCTTTCAGCGGCGCACCGTCAAAAACCGGGAGAGGTATTTCCCTTCCCAGAGCGCCGCGCCCCACGCAAAGGACCTCTGTCTTCGTCGGGTTCAGCTTCAACCCACTCAGCCTAAGCCAGGTTGCCACGGCCTGCAGTGCCCGGTCTAAATTCACTGGGACGCAGTCAGGCCGGCCATCCATTAGCAGATAGAGCTGGGTGTCGTCCGCATATTGATGACAACCCAGTCCAAAACTCCGGGCAATCTGGGCAAGGGGGCGCATGTAGATGTTGAATAACATCGGGGAGAGAACTGCTCCCTGAGGCACCCCACAATCTAGTGTGCGCCTCCGGGAAAGCTCACCCCCGATTGCCACCCTTTGTCCCCGACCTTTGAGGAAGGAGGAAAGCCATTGCAAGGCCAGCCCCCTGACCCCTATGTCGGCGAGGCGGCGGGTCAGTAGCCGATGGTCGACCGTGTCGAACGCTGCCGACAGGTCTAACAGCATCAGCACCGCCATGCCACCTCGATCCAGTTGCCGCTGGAGGTCATCCGCTAAGGCGACCAGCACTGTCTCCGTCCCGTGGCCCGGGCGAAAGCCGGACTGGCAAGGGTCTAGGACGGAAGATCTGGAAGAGCACTCAAAAAAAACTATCCTATGAAATATTTTCTCTTTTTGAGTGAGAAGAGCCTTGTCTCCAAAAGCATCTCACTCGTTCCAAAGTTATAATGTGACGAAGTCCTCAGACTTTTCCTGTTTTTCTAAAGGAACAGTTGGGAAATTTGAGGGAAATTTGAAAAAAAAATCCTGATCCCCCCCCCTTCCTGAATGAGTAAGATGAAAGACAAAAGTATTCAATTTCCTCAAAGTTCCCATTTATTCTAAGGGGGGGCATACCCTGCCCCCCCCATGGCTTCAAAATGTTCGTGAAATTTGAAATCTGCAACCTGATTTGCTATGGCCCTCCGTTTGCAAAAACTGAGAAGGCTGTTTACAAGAAGACTTTTGGGAAGTCATTCTCTTTTTTGTGAGCCAGTTTGGTGTAGTGTGTGGACTCTTATCTGGGAAAACAGGGTTTGATCCCCCACTCCTTCACTTGCACCTGCTAGCATGGCCTTGGGTCAGCCATAGCTCTGGCAGAGGTTGTCCTTGAAAGGGTAGCTTCTGTGAGAGCCCTCTCAGCCCCACCCACCTCACAGGGCGTCTGTTGTGGGGGGAGAAGATATAGGAGATTGTAAACCGCTCTGAGTCTCTGATTCAGGGAGAAGGACGGGGTATAAATCTGCAATTCTTCTTCTAAGGAGAGCCAGTTTGGTGTGGTGGTTAAGTGTGCAAACTCTTATCTGGGAGAACCGGGTTTGATTCCCCACACCTCCACATACACCTGCTGGAATGGCCTTGGGTTAGCCATAGCTCTGGCAGAGGTTGTCCTTGAAAGGGCAGCTGCTGTGAGAGCCCTCTCAGCCCCACCCACCTCACAGAGTGCCATGGGGGGGCAGGTCTGTTGTGGGGGAGAAAGATAAAGGAGACTATGAGCGGCTCTGAGATTTTGGAATTCAGAGTGGAGGGCAGGACATAAATCCAATATCTTCTTCTTTTTTAGAAATTATATTTTATTGGTTTTAAAGACACAAAGGCAATATACAGACACAGGCACACACAAAAAAAGACACCTCTCCCCCCCAAAAATAAAACTACAATTAACATGTAACACACACACACACACACAAAACAACAATAACAACCCCGGAGCATCGAAAGAGAGTTCAGCATATCTTAACCTTCAAACAAATACAGTTATAATGTCTTACTTATATTTTTCCCTATAATCTGAGGAAGGGATTAAATGAGCTTTGAGTATTATTCTTAGTTATGTATAAAATAAAATCATGCCAGGGAGGAAATTCATTCATAAATCAGAAGCGACTTAACGGCACTGAACACACACACGCAAAAACCCCTCGCTTATACAGCCAGGCAAATCCTATTCGTCTCCAAATATTTTTCACTAATTCTTGAAGTTTCTTTCTCATGTTCAAACTGCAAGATTCCACCATCACCACATCACTCCCAAAGAAAGAACGTCAAAATTAAATGCTAATAACTGTTGAGGGTTTAACTGCAGAAACCATCACTCTGTCCGGGGCAACACAACCAAGTTTGAGTCCAGTCCAGCACCCTTAAGACCAACGAAAGTTTAATTCTGGGTATAAACTTCTGTGTGCATGCTCAGAACAAACCGTAGTTGGTCGTAAAGGTCTGCAACTTTCTTTACCATTGCAAACTCTACAGGGCATGTGCCTAAAGCATGGACCAATGCAATTATAGTTCCGATTTTCAAAAAGGGTGACCATTCAAACCCTGTAAATTTTAGGCCCTTTAGCCTTTTAGCTATTATTCATAAATTGTTTGCAAAACTATTGGTCCGAAAGGTGCACTGGATTCAAACATTGCTCTATCACTTCAGGCCAACATGGCTACCACCTTAATCGGTCTTCATGGGAACAGTTATTTTGCGCAGGAAAGAGGGATTGCTAATGATTCTCAGACCCATCACCAAACCCCAAACTCCAGAAACGGAGGGGGGAGGGGTTTGCACACAGCAACTATACCAGTATAATCTAGCATAAATAAATCCAGAATCACACAAACAGCTTTTAACATCCTGTGGCACAGCCTAGCCTGAAGTGTTTCCAAACCTGTCCAGACAATTCTGCATTCATTTCAGAAAGCAATCTGGAAACAAAGGCGGAAGCGGGGCAGTGCGGGGCAAAAGAAGCAAAACAGGCAGCGAGTATGCTGGAGACCTGCTAAATAAGACTGCTTTCCTCGGTGCTGAGGAAGCCACAGAAGGTGGATTTATATATCCCCTGGCGCAGCGTTAAAGCCGCAGTACTGCAGTCTGAGCTCTGCTCATGACCTGAGTTCGATCCCCGGCAGAAGCTGGGTTCAGGCAGGCAGCTCGAGGTTGACTCAGCCTTCCATCCTTCCGAGGTTGGTAAAATGAGTCCCCGGCTTGCTGGGAGGAAAGTGTAGAAGACCGGAGAAAGCAACGGCAAACCACTCCGTAAAGTCTGCCGTGAAAACATTATGAAAGCAACATCACCCCAGAGTCGGAAATGACTGGTGCTTGCACAGGGGACCTTTCCTTTTCCTCTATTGCAGAAAATGCACCAGACCACCCCACCCCTCCAAAAAGAAGCACACAGCAGCAGTGTTGACTGCTGTCTAACATAAAGAAAACGAAGTTGCACTTACTGATAACTATTGTTTATCAAGTATTTTCTGTGTAGGCAGAAAATCAATGATGAGAAGCAATGCTGGATCAGACCACTAGTCCATCTTAGTCCACCATGCTGTTTTGCACAGTGGGCACTGATGGACTCCCCCCCACCCCACGAATCTGTCTAATCACCACTTATGCTCAAAGCCATCGCTACATCTTCTGGCGATGAAATCCACAGTTTTCCACTAAGTACTCGTTACTGTTGCTTGTCTTATACCCATAGCCCATCAACCTTGTTGACTGGCCTTGAGTCCTAGTGGGAGACAACCTTGTTGACTGGCCTTGAGTCCTAGTGGGGTTCCTCTTTCACTGTCTCTCCACACCATGCATCATTAATGCTAGAAAAAGCTGAGGTCAGCAGGAAAGAGGAAGGGCCAACGTGAGATGGATTGATTCAAGAAAGGAAGCTCTCAACCTCCGTTTGCAAGATCTGCACATGGCTGTTAACAAGACGGTGTTTTGTAAGTCTGAACCAACCTGAAGGCACTTAACACACACACACATCTTTTCCCCCCCTCCCCAAGCTTTTTCCCCCCCTAAACTGAAAAGCCCCCAACTCCTTAGCCTTTCCTCATAGGAAATGTACCCCAATGCCTTCATTATCTTGGTTCCCCTCTTCTGCATTTCTCAAGCTCTGCAGTATCCTACAGTAATCAGAACTGTATACTAAGTGAGGAACGGATAAAAGGACGGTCTTCTTTACCCAAAGGGTGATTAACACGTGGAATTCACTGCCACAGGAGGTGGTGGTGGCTACAAGCATAGACAGCTTCAAGAGGGGATTGGAGCAACATATGGAACAGAGGTCCATCAGTGGCTATTAGCCACAGTGTATTGTTGGAACTCTCTGTCTGGGGCAGTGATGCTCTGTATTCTTAGTGCTTGGGGGGGGGGGGGTGCAACAGTGTGAGGACTTCTAGTGTCCTGGCCCTACAGATGGACCTCCTGATGGCGCCTGGGGTTTTTTGGTCACTGTGTGACACAGAGTGTTGGACTGGATGGGCCATTGGCCTGATCCAACATGGCTTCTCTTATGTTCTTATGTCTGAAGCAAGTGATGCTCTGTATTCTTGGTGCTTGGAGGGGGGACCCAGTGGGAAGGCTTCTAGTGTCCTGGCCCCACAGATGGACCTCCTGATGGCGCCTGGGATTTTTTGGCCACTGTGTGACACAGAGTGTTGGACTGGATGGGCCAATGGCCTGATCCAACATGGCTTCTCTTACATCCTTATGTCTGAGACAGTGATGCTCTGTATTTTTGGTGCTTGGGGGAGCCACAGTGGGAGGGCTTCTAGTGTCCTGGCCCCACTGGTGGACCTCTTGATGGCAACTGGTTTTTTTGGCCACTATGTGACACAGAGTCATTGGGTGGGCCATTGGCCGAATCCAATAGGGCTTCTCTTATGTTTTTATGCCTTATATTTATACAGGCAATGCAAAAATCAAACACTGTGATATACTAACTAACAACGTTTAGCAAAATTTTTCTAAAAGTCACATAAATCTTTTGTACACATTATAAAGAAGTACAATTTTACAGTATTACGAAGAAAGGTCCATCCAATGAGCACCCGGACGTAGGCTCATTTTGTCAAAAAACTTCCTCAGGAGTATTCCTATTTCCTTAAAGGTTATCAGCCTCTTGTTACAATTCAGTGTAAATGCTTTCTGCAACCTCTTTATTTTTAAAAATCATTCATTTAAAAATCTAAGAATTATCCACTTCCATTCAGCTTGGTATTGTAGCCTGTTATAATTACCATGGTTTATTCCAGGATGAGAGATTCTGAACTAAACTAACTAAGGTTATGAACTAAACCAACTATTCCCATCAATTACATTATCTGTGGCATGCTAGTATATGAGAAACTAGCCAAGACCAGGAAGAATTTGCATTCTGAAATTGCACTGAAATTACAATGGAACATAATGGGTGGGGGTGTTACAAAATGATATCCTCTGGTTCTAGGTGAGAATTTAAGCATCTCTATAAAGTAGGGTGGGGTTCCCCAGGGTTGTTGCACACTTTTGGAATTTCTGAATGCTGATAAATTTTTGGATTTTTTTGGAACAATTAAGGAGCTGCCTTGGGAGCAGGGCTCTCACAAAACGTTGGAAAGTAAAAGTGTCATCCTACAGTGGGGACAGCCATTTCTGAATAGGTTCTCCCTGGCACAGTGTTAAAGCTGCAGTACTGCAGTCCAAGCTGTGCTCACAACCTGAGTTCGATCCTGGCAGAAGCTGGGTCTCAGAGCGGCTCACAATCTCCTTCCCCTTCCTCCCCCACAACAGACACCATGTGAGGTAGATGAAGATATTGGATTTATATCCCGCCCTCCACTCCAAAGAGTCTCAGAGCAGCTCACAATCTCCTTTCCCTTCCTCCCCCACAACAGACACCCTGTGAGGTAGATGAAGATATTGGATTTATATCCCGCCCTCCACTCCAAAGAGTCTCAGAGGGGCTCACAATCTCCTTTCCCTTCCTCCCCCACAACAGACACCCTGTGAGGTAGATGAAGATATTGGATTTATATCCCGCCCTCCACTCCAAAGAGTCTCAGAGCAGCTCACAATCTCCTTTCCCTTCCTCCCCCACAACAGACACCCTGTGAGGTAGATGAAGATATTGGATTTATATCCCGCCCTCCACTCCGAAGAGTCTCAGAGTGGCTCACAATCTACTTTCCCTTCCTCCCCCACAACAGACACCCTGTGAGGTAGATGAAGATATTGGATTTATATCCCGCCCTCCACTCTGAAGAGTCTCAGAGCCTCACAATCTACTTTCTCTTCCTCCCCCACAACAGACACTCTGTGAGGTAGATGAAGATATTGGATTCATATCCTGCCCTCCACTCCGAAGATTCTCAGAGCAGCTCACAATCTCCTTTACCTTCCTCCCCCACAACAGACACCCTGTGAGGTGGGTGCGGCTGGAGAGGGCTCTCACAGCAGCTGCCCTTTCAAGGACAATTCTGCGAAAGCTATGGTCGACCCAAGGCCATTCCCGCAGGTGCAAGTGGAGGAGTGGGGAATCAAACACGGTTCTCCCAGATAAGAGTCTGCACACTTTACCACTACACCCAACTGGCTCTCTATTAGAGCTATGGCTGACCAAAGGCCGTTCCCGCAGGTGCAAGTGGAGGAGTGGGGAATCAAACCCAGTTCTCCCAGATAAGAGTCTGCACACTTAACCACTACACCCAACTGGCTCTCTATTAGAGCTATGGCTGACCAAAGGCCATTCCAGCAGGTGCAAGTGGAGGAGTGGGGAATCAAACCCAGTTCTTACAGATAAGAGTCCGCACACTTAACCACTACACCAAACTGGCTCTCTGCAGTTTTTGAAACACCATGCCTGAAGGGGGTGAATGTAACTGGCACAGTTACAAGAATTTTTCACCATTTCCAAGACCAGTTGGGATACCAATTGTCTTCAATTGACACAGCCATCCAACCCTGGCTTCTCTCACATTACTGTCAACCCAACAATATGCACAGAGTTCTGTCACACTGCTTGGAAGCCAAACTTGCATAGCATGCTGAACTAGGTGCAACTCTTTGTGGCTGGATAACACACTCTCTCGACATTAACATGCTCAAAAGGCTTTCATGGAATACCCCCCCTACCCATGACTTGGTACATTCCCCGCCCAAGAAGTCTGGTAGAAGGGGCCCACCCCCTCTCAGAAGCTGGCACGCAGATAACCAAACGAGTCGTATTTTTCAAGAACGATCACAGCTCCACCTCAGGGAAACTCTATTACCCAAGTTTTGCAGCAACGCGGCCGGCTTGCTTCCTAACAGACGGAGGCCGACAACAATTGTGTTAACTGGAACGGAAAACGAAGTAATATGGTCAATTTATGCTGCCACCGTAAGCACAATGGAAGTCCCAGATGGTGGGGAAGTGTCACGGAAACACACACTAAGCAGTTCGTTGCACCACGGTCAGGGTCTGACCCACGGGTTACCCTGCCTCAGGCCCCAAACACACAAGTGTATACACTCGGTATGGGCTTTCTCTCTCTCCAGCAGCCAATGCGACTGATTTCCTTGCTTTTATCATCTGTTCTGCACAGAACGACATGGCCATGTGAACCAACTGGGGGGGGGGGGGGATGAGGGGAGTTAATGCATCTAAAAGACTACACTTTAAGAAATGCAGAGTCTCCATGGAACCCACAGACAGCTCGAGCCAAGCCACACGTCAAGAACTGTGTCTCAAAGGGGACAGCACTAGGCAGAAATCCAACTTCCACCAAGCAAACTCTGGATAGGAAACTACCGCAAGGACAGCTCTCACTGCAGGCAACCCGAGTCTCACCAGACTCATTCGATAAATATCCTCATTATCAATGAGCCCGCAAGCATCAGCTTCGCTTAGGAGCCTTCCGGAAGACACCGGGAGGAACAGATGAGGGTTAGAGGGTGGGGGTGGGAAACAAGTTCTCAAAACTCACAGACAAAAGAGAGGAAAAAAACGCCCCTAAGCAGTCCAGCCCCAGGCTAAGTCATTCCTGGTGCACTGTGCCAGTTACATTCACTCCCTTCGGGCATGGTGTTTCAAAAACTGCTAATACTTATTTGTACCCCAGCAAGGTAAGCCCCTATTGTCCCTACACTGCAGGGCAAGTGTGAGAATCAAGCTAACCTTGAGCCTTTCACAGATCCTTTCTTTCAATGAAGGGGAGGTCAGCACGAACGTGCATCCCCCTCCCACCCCATTCCCAAAGCAGCCAGCTCTTTCTCTGTATATGCCCCAAAGCCAGCCTTAGCAGATGAGAGTCTGATTTCTCAGCCCAGCCCAAAAGGTTGTTCAGATCCCTCCCCCGCCCCCCCAGGCATATAAGAGAACAGCCACTTCTGCATGCAGAAGAGACGCATCTCCGTTGGGAAATCCCTGCGTCTGCATCGACGGGCAGAGGGACTCAACTGGACCAAGGGCAGCAAGCAAAGATGGAAAGAGGAGCGCAGTGGACAAGGCCAACCAAGCAGAAGAATTTCTCTGGGCTTTACAAGTTTCTATCATTCTCCCGCTGTCCGCTCACCCTGAGTTAACAAGCTCTATCTACCCAAGCTGGGCTTCTCTGCCACAAACGGGCATGTTCTTCGATCGTTCATACCTTCTCTTCCATTTTCCTAAGGAACTGTGAATTCCCTTTCCACAAGGGAACTGCTTGGCTCACACAGCGTGATGCTGCCTTATAGTGATTCAGACTCCTGGTCCATCATAGCCAGTCTTGTCTACTCAGACTGGAAGCATCTCTCCAGGGTCTCAGGCTGAGGTCTTTCCCATCACCTACTGCCTGGTCCTTTTAACTGGGAGATGCTGGGGATTGAACCTGGGACCTTCTGCATACCGAACGGAGGCTCTGCCACTGAGCTATGGCCCCTCTCTATGGCTCTCCAGGGTCTCAGGCTGAGGTCTTTCCCATCACCTACTGCCTGGTCCTTTTAACTGGGAGATGCTGGGGATTGAACCTGGGACCTTCTGCATACCGAGCGGAGGCTCTGCCACTGAGCTATGGCCCCTCTCTATGGCTCTCCAGGGTCTCAGGCTGAGGTCTTTCCCATCACCTACTGCCTGGTCCTTTTAACTGGGAGATGCTGGGGATTGAACCTGGGACCTTCTGCATACCGAGCGGAGGCTCTGCCACTGAGCTATGGCCCCTCTCTATGGCTCTCCAGGGTCTCAGGCTGAGGTCTTTCCCATCACCTACTGCCTGGTCCTTTTAACTGGGAGATGCTGGGGACTGAACCTGGGACCTTCTACATGCCGAGCGAGGGTCTGCCAATGTGCTATGGCCCCTATCTATGGCCCTCCAGGGTCTCAGGCTGAGGTCTTTCCCATCACCTACTGCCTGATAGTTTTAACTGGAGATGATAGGGATTGAACCTGGGACTTTCTGCGTGCCAAGCAGATGCTCTACCGCAAAGCCACAGTGATTTCCTCCCGGCAGTTTTGTTGCAGGGGCTTTTCATTCGAAGGCCTGGAAATGGCAGCCAGGTGGAAAGGGAATTAACACTTCCATGGTCCTTAGATGTGCTTCCAGCCTGCTTGTGCAACTGACCCATCCCGGAATGGCAGCCCTCCAACAGCGGCCTGACCCAAGGCCATCTGAGCAGCTGCAAGTGGAGGAGTGGGGAATCAAACCCGGTTCTCCCAGATAAGAGTCCGCACACTTAACTACTACACCAAACTGGCTCTGTATTAGAGCTATGGCTGACCCAAAGCCATTCCAGCAGCTGCAAGTGAAGGAGTGGGGAATCAAACCCGGTTCTCCCAGATAAGAGTCCACATACTTCACCACTACACCCAACTGGCTCTCTATTAGAGTTATGGCTGACCCAAGGCCATGCTATCAGATGCAAGTGGAGGAGTGGGGAATCAAACCCGGTTCTCCCAGGTAAGAGTCCGCACACTTCACCACTACATCAAACTGGCTCTCTATTAGAGCTATGGCTGACCCAAGGCCATTCCAGCAGCTGCAAGTGGAGGAGTGGGGAATCAAACCCGGTTCTCCAAGATAAGAGTCCGCACACTTAACTACTACACCAAACTGGCTCTGTATTAGAGCTATGGCTGACCCAAAGCCATTCCAGCAGCTGCAAGTGGAGGAGTGGGGAATCAAACCCGGTTCTCTCAGATAAGAGTCCACATACTTCACCACTACACCCAACTGGCTCTCTATTAGAGTTATGGCTGACCCAAGGCCATTCTAGCAGCTGCAAGTGGAGGAGTGGGAAATCAAACCCGGTTCTCCAAGATAAGAGTCCGCACACTTCACCACTACATCAAACTGGCTCTGTATTAGAGCTATGGCTGACCCAAGGCCATCTCAGCAGCTGCAAGTGAAGGAGTGGGGAATCAAACCCGGTTCTCCCAGATAAGAGTCCACATACTTCACCACTACACCAAACTGGCTCTCTATTAGAGCTCTGGCTGACCCAAGGCCATTCCAACAGCTGCAAGTGGAGGAGTGGGGAATCAAACCCGGTTCTCCCAGATAAGAGTCCGCACACTTCACCACTACACCCAACTGGCTCTCTATTAGAGCTATGGCTGACCCAAGGCCATTCCGGCAGCTGCCATCCCGGAACGGCAGCCCTCCAACAGCGGCCTTCTTAAAGGACAGAGCTGGATGAAAGCTGAGCGGTGCTGAGAACAAGAGGAGCAGCTGCGTCCACAATGGGAGTCCTCAGAAGCAGCCACAGGCCCACACGTGGTCCCCTCTCCCCCTCTGTCACTCTTCATGGTGCTCAACACTCAATTTGCGTCGTCATTTTTCAAAAGCAGTGACCCATTAGCGGGTCAATGACCCCGATGAGCCATTAAGCGGCTTGAGGGCCAAACTGATGGAAACCTCCCCTGGGTCAGATGTGGCCTCTGGCCAGCCTTTGCTCTCCTCTGCTGTAGGTGAACCTGAATATCATGGCTGGTGGGGGGGGGACTGCAAGAACGATGCCTGTGACAGAGATGCTGCCCTGCTTCAGAACTGGTTCAATGTCGTGGGCCAGCAAGTTGGACAGTGGAGTTGGACAGGGGAGACCTGGGCTTCATTCCCTACAAAGCCATGAGACCCACCGTTTATTTGGGCTTCTCTAACCCACTCTTCTCTCCTCACTGCAGACTCAAAGTGCCTTACCACCACCTGCCCCACCCCCAAGAGAAAGCCACCAAATACTACAAATGGAAGAAGAAGACGACGAAGAAGATTTTGGATTTATATACCGCCCTATACATTGAATCTCAAAGTCTCAGAGCGGTCACAATCTCCTCTACCTCCCACCCACCCCCGCATCCCACAACCAACACCCTGTGAGGTAAGTGGGGCTGAGAGTGCTTTTATAGCAGCTGCCCTTTCAAGGACCGCTTGTATGAAAGCTCTGGCTGACCCAAGGCCATTCCAGCAGCTGCAAGTGGAGGAGTGGGGAATCAAACCCGGTTCTCCCAGATAAGAGAGCTCTGGCTGACCCAAGGCCATTCCAGCAGCTGCAAGTGGAGGAGTGGGGAATCAAACCCGGTTCTCCCAGATAAGAGTCCCCACACTTAACCACTACACCCGACTGGCTCTCTATTAGAGCTATGGCTGACCCAAGGCCATTCCAGCAGCTGCAAGTGGAGGAGTGGGGAATCAAACCAGGTTCTCCCAGATAAGAGTCCGCACACTTAACCACTACACCAAACTGGCTCTCTATTAGAGCCATGGCTGACCCAAGGCCATTCCAGAAGGTGCAAGTGGAGGAGTGGAGAATCAAACCCGGTTCTCCCAGATAAGAGTCTGTGCACTTAACCACTACACCAAACTGGCTCTCTATTAGAGCCATGGCTGACCCAAGGCCATTCCAGAAGGTGCAAGTGAAGGAGTGGGGAATCAAACCCGGTTCTCCCAGATAAGAGTCTGCACACTTAACCATTACACCAAACTAGCTCTCTTCTTCTTCCACAACAGACACCCTTTGAGGTGGGTGGGGCTGGAGAGGGCTCTCACATCAGCTGCCCTTTCAAGGACAACCTCTGCCAGAGCTCTGACTGACCCAAGGCCATTCCAGCAGCTGCAACTGGAGGAGTGGGGAATCAAACCCGGTTCTCCCAGATAAGAGTCCACGCACTTCACCACGACACCAAACTGGCTCTCTATGAGAGCTCTGGCTGACCCAAGGCTATTCCAGCAGGTGCAAGTGGAGGAGTGGGGAATCAAACCCGGTTCTCCCCCGGTAAGAGTCCTCACACTTAATCACTACACCAAACTGCCTCTCCTATTGACCGTAATAAATTGGAAATTGAATTGAATACTCTAGGTGAGGTCTAACCAGAGAAGAATAAAGCGATACCATCACTTCATATGATCTGGACACCATACTTCTATTAATACAATCCAAAATTGCGTTTGCCTTTTTAGCCGCTGCATCACACTGTTGACTCATGTTCAGTGTATGATCCAAGGGACCACACAAAGGACTTCACATGTACACTATGAACATGAACATATGAAGCTGCCTTCTACTGAATCAGACCCTCTTTGGTCCATCTAAGTCAGTCTTGTCTACTCAGACTGGCAGCAGCTCTCCAGGGTGTCCAGCTGAGGTTTTTCACACCTACTTGCCTGGACCTTTTTTAGTTGGAGATGCCGGGGATTGAACCTGGGACCTTCTGCTTACCAAGCAGATGCTCTCCCACTGAGCCACCGTCCCTCCCGTAGAAGAGGAGGAGGAGGAGGATGCATGCATGCCAACTAGATCAGCGCAAAGAATGGTTTCACCTGAATGAAAGCAGCAAACGGGCTCAGACAAGTAACTCCAGCAGCATTACATTAAAAGTATTCATTCTATTGCAGGTTACAGTTCATATTTTTTCTTTGTGAGCTATGGGGAAACTTCCACCGGATCCCCAGGAGCTCTCTCCCCCAGGCGGTGCGCAAGGGCTTGGCATGGCCACAAGGCCAAAGGCGACACCAGCGGGAGTTGAAAGCCAGCTGCTCTCTCATCCTCAAACTGCAGGCCATCTGCGGCACCATGGAATAAGAGAAAAGGCCGATGGGTGCTGGGGGAGGGGTCAGGAGTGGGATGCTGGCAGGGGTGGGATGTTGTGATAGGCAAGAGGCCCGCTGGGCCAGGAGAAAGACCACAGATGCAGCTCCGAGCAAAGAAAGGCTGGCAGGAAACAGGGAGAGAAGCGAGAGAGCTGGGGCAGGCAAGGAGGCTGATGGGGAGGGGGGAGAGGCCCTGGAAGCTGTCATGCCCAAGAAAAGTCAGCTGGGCCCTCTAGCATAGCCCTGTCTTTGCAATCATAGAATCCTAGAGTTGGATGGGACCTCCAGGGTCATCTAGTCCAACCCCCTGCACAAAGCAGGAAACTCACAAATACCTCCCCCCCCCTAAATTCACATTTGAATGCCCCATGACGCAAATGGTAAAGCTGCAGTACTGTGGTCTGAACTCTGCTCATGACCTGAGTTCGATTCTGGCGGAAGCTGGATTCAGGTAGCCGGCTCAAGGTTGACTCAGCCTTCCATCCTTCCGAGGTCGGTAAATTGAGTCCCCAGCTTGCTGTGGGGGGAAGCGTAGAGGACTGTGGAAGGCAATGGCAAACCACCCCGTAAAAAGTCTGCCGTGAAAATGTCATGATGCAATGTCACCCCAGAGTTGGAGACGACTGGTGCTTGCACAGGGGACCTTTCCTTTATCCAAATTCACAGGATCCGCATTGCTGTCAGCTGACCATCTAGAGTCTGTTTAAAAACCTCCAAGGAAGGAGAGCCCACCGCCTCCCGAGGAGGAAGCCTGTTTCACTGAGGAACCGTCAGGCTTGGAGGTGGAAGGGAAGGAATATCCTGGAGTTTAAAAAAAAGGTCTTAATTTAGACTGCAGTCATCGAAAGACAGGGAACGGTCCTTTTTCCCAACAGCAGCAAGAACAAGATAAATTGTGGCCTTAGTCCTTGAGAGAAGCATGGTTTCTCAACACGCCTTGCTCGGCTCTTCCCTCTGCTGGCACCTGCCCGGTTCCACCCAGGAAAGCAGGGAGTAGCAGCCATTAAACTGGCGCCATTCAGAAGCAATTGACAGGAAAGTGTTGTCAATTGAAGCACAAAGACTCCTGCAAATCCACAATTGCCGGCAGTCACCCCAGAACAATCATGGAGATGAGAGCTTAAAATAGCAAACCCCCACAGCATAAGAGTCAGGTTTGTTTAATGCCGAGATTACAGCCTGTTTCTCAGCCTATATTCACACACACACACACACAGAGGCTGCATGACCTACTTTCAGCTTTCCAGCTCCCGCTAGCAAAAAAAATCTGCAAATTCACATGTGGTGGCGAAAGAGCAGCAGCAAGAAAGAGATCTACCCAAGTTGTCACGCAGGCGTTTGTGTTAAGGCCATTAATTCCAGAGAGCACCCAAATAGATGAGATGCGGGACATCAAAGCGAGATGGTGATTTGCATAACGCGAGCAGCAGGGAAAAAAAACCTCAGCTGCTCTGGGATTTAAGTCTTAAAATATCAGGAAGCTTCCGTTCAAAAGCAGCTCAAGAGAGCAGCCCAGCAATTCTTCCCTATTTCGGAGATTCTGCTGCAGATCAGTCCGGGTAGGAGCCACGGACGGGGAGAAGGGGATGGTACAAAAAAGAAAATATCAGTCTTTGGTAGAGAAATGAAATTTGTGAAGCTTTTCCAGTTGTCAGGCAAAGCACTGTGGTGACACCCAGGAAAGGTTTGTCATCCCTCCCCCACCCCCTGCAAAGGTTGCTTAGCATTCTTCATCTTGAATTAACGGGGTTAAGGGGGGGGGGGATTCATGGAAAGGAAAACGAGGAGGAGGAAGACCGTAGATTTATACCCTGCCCTTCTCTCTGAATCAGAGACTCAGAGCGACTTACAATCTCCTATATCTTCTCCCCCACAGCAGACACCCTGTGAGGTGGGTGGGGCTGAGAGAGCTTTCCCAGAAAGCTGCCCTTTCAAGGACAACTCCTGCGAGAGCTATGGCTGACCCAAGGCACAAATGGAGGAGTGGAGAATCAAACCTGGTTCTCCCAGATAAGAGTCCATGCACTTAACCACTACACCAAACTGGCTCTCTATTAGAGCTCTGGCTGACCCAAGGCCATTCCAGGAGGTGCAAGTGGAGAAGTGGGGAATCAAACCCGGTTCTCCCAGATAAGAGTCCATGCACTTAACCACTGTTGTGGGGGGAAGGTAGAGGAGATTGTAAGCCGCTCTGAGTATCTGATTCAGAAAAAAGGGTGGGGTATAAATCTGCAATTCTTCATCTTCTTCAACAAAGAGCTTCAGGATATAAGTTTAGAAATGGACTCCTGAAATCTTGATTTCTACTCCACTCATGTCTGAGGAAGGGAGCTTCCTTTGAGCTCTCCTCTACTGCAAAGTGCTCCTTGGGACAAGAGCCTGCCTCTTTTTTGGGTGCCTGCTTTGGCGCGGAGGGAAAGGAAAGGTCCCCTGTACAAGCACCAGTCGTTTCCGACTCTGGGGTAATGTTGCTTTCACAACGTTTTCACAGCAGACTTTTTACGGGGTGGTTTGCCACTGCCTTCCCCAGTCATCTACGCTTTCCCCCCAGCAAGCTGGGGACTCATTTTACCGACCTCGGAAAGATGGAAGGCTGAGTCAACCTCGAGCCGGCTACCTGAAAACCCAGCTTCCACCGGGGATCAAACTCAGGTCCTGAGCAGAGCTTAGGACTGCAGTACTGCAGCTTTAACACTCTGCGCCACGGGGGTGGGATATAAACCAAACCAGTAAATACTTAACAGGTAAACATTTTACTCCTTTGATAGCTTCCAAGAAAAAGTTCGCATGGTATTCGCCAGCCAGACTTTGCGCACGTTTTTGGATTTCTTTTTCTCTAAGGTACAAAAAAGCAGAACGCCTGACCGCAGACACTGCAGGAAAGGCAGCCCGTCTCTCGCACACACACAGACCCCGTTTCATCACCTCTCTCTAATTGACGAGAACAAGACTTGACGTTTCTGAGCTGACGGAAGACTTCCCACAGACAAAGCAGCTCTTCATCGGGCAACTCTGCTGTGGGATGACCAGCACGGCTGGGGCCAGCGAGTCTCAGGTTCCTGTTGTCTGCGGGAGGAGTGGGAAACGTAGAGCGTCTGACCTTGGAAGGCAGCTGTGCAGCAGCACCAGCCAGACACCGACAAAAAAACCCCCTGCAGTCCTTTCAGAACGGCTCATTATCCCATCCAACGTGTGAATCAGGGCTACCACGCACACTGCAGTATACTGGGGCATTAGCCAAGACATGTGAATGCAACTCCAGTGAAGATGCCAGGTTCAGAGAGTTGCTGTCTCTTCTACTAACTGCTCCTCCAAATCTCTGACAAGTCGCCCCTCACATCTGCCCAGGCCCAGCACGAGGGGTTCTGGTGACCCTAGGCCGAGACCTGTTCCCCCGCCCCCCGGAAGTGACATCATTGGGCTGCGCGTGCTTCGCACGACTCTCCCCTGCTTCAAAGAGAGCTGGCCGGCTCCCTTTGAAGCAGGGGCGGGCCAGCCTGAGTGCTCGCGGAAAGCGTCATCGGCCACATGCGCTTTGGGAGCAGGGAGAAGAAGAAGAAGAAAAAGAAATTGGAATTATATCCCGCCCTCCACTCCAAAGAGTCTCAGAGCAGCTCACAATCTCCTTTACCTTCCTCCCCCTCCCCCACAACAGACACCGTGTGAGCTAGATGAAGATATTGGATTTATATCCCGCCCTCCACTCCGAAGAGTCTCAGAGGGGCTCACAATCTCCTTTATCTTCCTCCCCCACAACAGACACCCTGTGAGGTAGATGAAGATATTGGATTTATATCCCGCCCTCCACTCTGAAGAGTCTCAGAGGGGCTCACAATCTCCTTTATCTTCCTCCCCCACAACAGACACCTTGTGAGGTGGGTGGGGCTGGAGAGGGCTCTCACAGCAACTGCCCTTTCTAGGACAACCTCTGCTTGAGCTATGGCTGACCCAAGGCCATTCCAGCAGCTGCAAGTGTAGGAGTGGGGAATCAAACCCGGTTCAAGCAGATAAGAGTCCATGCACGTAACCACTACACCGAACTGGCTCTCTATTAGAGCTATGGTTGACCCAAGGCCATTCCAGCAGGTGCAAGTGGAGGAGTGGGGAATCAAACCCGGTTCTCCTAGATAGAGTCCATGCACTTAACCACTACACCCAACTGGCTCTCTATGAGAGCTCTGGCTGACCCAAGGCCATTCCAGCAGCTGCAAGTGGAGGAGCGGGGAATCAAACCCGGTTCTCTCAGATAAGAGTCCGCACACTTAACCACTACACCAAACAGCAGCGGGCGCAGGGAGATGGAGTGCAGCAGGCACAGGGAGAGGGGGTGCCTCATGGTGCCCGCGGCAGCCGTCTACTTGGCCTACTTCCACGTGCTGGGCCTACCTGTGCCAGGCTTATTCCTCCTGTTGTCCCCTGAGTGCAAAGGTAGCTCACCTAGACCCCTTGGAACTCCTGCCCCTGCCCCCCTCTGGATTATTTCTCCTGGAATCAGATCCTGAGATTCCTCCCTCTCCAAGTCAAATACCCCTATTAAAATTTGTGGCAAGGTATGGCAATGGCAAGCCACCCTGTAAGAAGTCTGCCGTGAAAACGTCGTGATGCGATGTCGCCGCAGAGTCGGAAACGACCGGTGCTTGCACAGGGGACTACCGTGACTTTTGTGAGCTTCTGAGATTCACTGCTCCTTTCTTCAGTGACTCACAGAAGCTCCTAAAAAGGTAAAGGTAGCCCCCTGCGCAGAAGCCCCGTAGCACAGAGTGGTAAAGCTGCAGTACTGCAGTCGGAGCCCTCTGCTCATGACCTGAGTTTGATCCCAGCGGAAGCTGGTTCAGGTAGCCGGCTCCAGGTTGACTCAGCCTTCCATCCTTCCGAGGTCGGTCAAATGAGTACCCAGCTTGCTGGGGGGAAAGCGTAGATGACTGGGGAAGGCAATGGCAAACCACCCGGTTAAAAGTCTGCCATGAAAACGTTGTGAAAGTGACATCACCCCAGAGTCGGAAATGACTGGCGCTTGCACAGGGGACTACCTTTAGCTTTTTATGATGTTTTAAGTTTAGGTGTGATGTGCTTGCACGTTTCTTTGTTGCTGAAATCTCGCGTATCTGCTGGGACATTCATGCTGACGTGACAGGAACAATCTTTTGCATCCTCTGCATTTGGAGTTGGAGCTACCTGAAGCTGGTTCAGGTAGCCGGCTCCAGGTTGACTCAACCTTCCATCCTTGAGGTCGGTAAAATGAGTACCCAGCTTGCTGGGGGGAAAGTGTAGAGGACTGGGGAAGGCAATGGCAAACCAACCTGTAAAAAGTCCGCCGTGAAAACGTTGCAAAAGCAACGTCACTCCAGAGTCGGAAACGACTGGTGCTTGCACAGGGGACTACCTTTACCTTTTAGTCCCCTACGCAAGCACCAAATCGTTACCGGCCTATGGGTTGACGTCACATCAGGACATTTTCTTGGCAGGCTTTTCTTGTCCCCCGGAATTGAACTCAGCTCATGAGCAGAGCTTGGACTGCAGCTTACCCCGTCTGCCCCACGGGGCTCTTCAGAAGCTCCTCCCCGGCCACAGATGTTGTTAGTCTTTAAGGTGCTCTTAGACTCTTGCTTTTTCTACTGCTACAGACAAAGGCAGCTTGATCCAGCCATATTAACAGAGACATCTGTGTCTACAAAGCACCCCTGGTTCTTTAGGGGTTTCGCTCACAGTTCCTGGATTTGCATTTAAAATCTGGACACTGCTTGGAACTATATCCCTCCCTAGGGGCATAGCCTGTCACCAACTTCCACCCAGGACAGCTTTCTTGTAGGATGCCAGCCACCTAAACCTCCCAAAGACTGAGTATGCCAATGCAGAACAGGACTTGGTGTGCTGGACTTGGTAGACCAGATCAGACAGGGCGATCCATATAGTTATTCATGTGCAAACTGTGCATATATAGCTGCCTATTTTTAGCAGGAAAAGGAGCGGGGGTTGGGGGGGAGGGGATGAGGCGAGATAAATTCCACCCCTTCTCCCTCTTCGTCTTGTGCTGCTCCAACGCTCAAAACGGTTTTCCTTCGGACCAGAATGACAGCTGAGCACGGAGATGCTGAAAGCGGAAGGCTGGGAGACAAAAGGGTAGCACAGCTTTGCTCCTTCCTCCGTCTATAGTCAAAAGGAGACCAACGCCCACTTAACAAATGAAAAGAAGGGCATGCGCACCAATGGACAATTATTCTTCAGTCACGTCTGATTTGATCCTGGCTCAAATTCCCACTGGGCCACTCAGTGCCTCTGTGCGTAGATTCAGGTGGGTGGTAGTCGTGTGGAGCCAGCGGAGGAAAGCACTTCCACTAGCAAAAGACAGCAGCAGGATCCAACCCTTTGCACAACGATGAGATTCAAGTCCAGTAGGACCTTAGAGACTGTCGTGATCCTGGGCCTAGCGAGGCCTGCAGGCCCCAGGGAAGCCTGCTTAGGAGTTACTGGGAAAAGCCTACATCTCCCAGGATCCCCTCTGTCCCTGATTGGGTAGCGAGGGGTTTGGAGGGAAACAGGCCCAGAGAGGGGTGGGCCTGGGAAGAAAATATAAAGGCCAAGCCCAGGAAGTGGGAGTTCTTTCCCTGGAAGGCTTAGCTGGAAGCAGGCTGTAGCCTGGAGAGCTGGAAGCAGGGTAAACACCCTGACCCAAGGGGGTAAGTGCTGGTAAGAGTAGGGACTGTAAGATAGACGCGTTAGGGCATTTGGTTATTTTTCCCTTCACCCTTTTACTGGTTAATGCACCTTGTTAATTTATATTGCACTGGAATAAACCTTTTTGTTGTTGTTTACTCTGCCTGGTCCTCCACGCCCATTATTTGGCCTAGCTAAGGCCTGAAGGGCTTGGGAGGGGACTCTAGGCCTTCTCAAGGGGAACCCTTACCCCAGAGTGGTGGCAGCAATTTGGTAAGACCCCTCTGAGTCGTGACAGAGACCAAAAAGATTTTAGGGCTATGAGCCTTTGTAAGTCCAAGTTCGCTTTGGCAGAGACTACCTCTGTGCTTGCCATCTGAAGCCCACAGCTGAAAGCAGAGAGCAACAAACGCCCTTGGAAAAGTGGGTCCCTGATCGCCCACGCCCTCCCAAAAGCACCAACGATCTGGAAAACAGAGGAGAGGGGGGGGGCAAACAGGGATACTGCACCATTTTGAAACGTCCTTCACTCCTCAGCCGGCATGTCAACTGACACATCAAGTTTGAATGTGAGGGGAAAGAGCCCGGGGAGGGGGGGGGCTGGTGAGCGTTTTGCAACAAAAATAATAACTTAATCCAGTTTTGAGCCATTTGCTCGGAAGGCACGACCGAAAGTGAATGACAAGGCCGGCAATTTTGTCGGCACCCACTTGGGGTGCATGACATTTTCAGAGCGAACCGTCTGGAAGAGGCCAGACTGAAAAGGCTACGGAAAGTCCACGTTACATAACCTCCCTCCCACTCGCCCGTAGGTATCTGAGCCCGTGCAAAAACCCCCGGCAAAGGCGGAAATCAATACTCGTGGGGCTGCAGTCCTTTCGCAAATGGAAAGGGAGTGGGGGGGGGGGAGCATCTTGCAGAAAGCAAGAGGGCTGAACAAAAAAAGAAAAGTTAAATTGCCTTTTGTTTACCAGGAGGGGGGGAAAAGCTGGCTGCAGGGCAGACTCTAACCCCTTGGAAACTGTGACATTGCTACAGTGCAGGAACGCCAGGCGAAGAAGCAGCGGAATACAGCTCCTGGTTCCCCAGCAAGGAAGAGGGAGCAAAGTGGCAGGCACATCAAGGGATTGCCCTCAATAGATCACTCATCTCCCTGGTGCATTATTGATGCAAGGCGCTGTAGCGTCTCAGGGAACTCACAGCTTCCCTCCTCTTGCTTGAAAAAGCACTTCATACAGGCAGGTCTGTTCTGCCCATTTTTAACAACCGAGCACCTCCCAGAACAGAAAGCACCTTGGCCTTGTGAGTCTTCACATTCTGAGGCCCTGGGGCATCACAAGGACCTTCACAACGTCTAATAGTGGCTAAACTGCAAAAAAAGGAAAGGAAAGAAAAACACCCACCGCTATCATAGGGATACCCAGCCCCTCTTCCATTCTGAAGACTTTTACTCATTTTTCCTAAGGTAAGAGTCAACGTAGTATAGTGGTTGGGGTATCAATCCAAGATCTGGGAGACTCCAGTTCAAACCCCCACTCTTCCACTGAAGATCACTCCCTGACCCTTGAGCCAAGCTGCACCTTTAAGATCCACTAGGCAGGGAGGGACGGTGGCTCAGTGGTAGAGCATCTGCTTGGTCAGCAGGAGGTCCCAGGTTCAATCCCTGGCATCTCCAACTCAAAAGGGGCCAGGTAAGTAGGCGTGAAAAACCTCAGCTTGAGACTCTAGAGAGCCGCTGCCAGTCTGAGCAGACAAGACTGACTTGGATGGACCCAGGGTCTGATTCAGTATAAGGCAGCTTCATATGTTCACAAGGAATGAAGGCAACTTTCAGGGAGGGAGGGTGGCTCAGTGGTAGAGCATCCGCTTGGTAAGCAGAAGGTCCCAGGTTCAATCCCCGGCATCTCCAATTGAAAAGGGTCCAGGCAAGTAGGCGTGGAAAACCTCACCTTGAGACCCTGGAGAGCCGCTGCCAGTCTGAGTAGACAGTACTGACTTTGATGGACCCAGGGTCTGATTCAGTATAAGGCAGCTTCATATGTTCACTAAGTTTTATGCAGAACGTGAGCTTTCGTATGCTTTAAGCAGACTTCATCAGAAGTCTTTCGATTAGAGTCAGCTGCACTCTCCATCTACCTAACTCTACCACTCTACCTAACCTACCTCACAGGACAATGTCTGAGTCCAGCAGCATCTTTAAAAGTCCAACTAAGTTCCCCCCAAGTTCTCTTGCTCCAGACCAGGGGTGGCTCTTTCACACATACTGTGTGGCTCTCAAAGCCTCCACTGCCTTGTTGCCCAGTCTGCAGAAGGCACTTGTCTCTTTAAATCACTTCTTCAAGCCAAGCCAGCCAGTGGCTTGGAGAATTCATATACATTTGCTTTCTTTCCACCTCTCCCTCCCCATCTATTTTCCTTCCTTCCTTCCTTCCTTCCTTCCTTCCTTCCTTCCTTCCTTCCTTCCTTCCTTCCTTCCTTCCTTCCTTCGTCCCTTCCCTCCCTCCCTCCGACATCTGACATCAATGTCTTGCAGCTTTCAAACATCTGACGTTTATTCTATGTGACTCTTAGGTTAAGCAAGTTTGGCCATCCCTGCTTCAGATCAACACAGCTACCCCCCCTGAATTCACCTCCCAGGGTTGTTGTGAGGACAAAATTGAGAAGCAGAAAATGTTGTAAGCTGCTCTGGGTCCCCACTGGGGAGAAAGATGGGGTACACTCGTGGGCATTCGATGAAATTGCTGAGCAGACAGGTTAAAACGGATAAAAGGAAGTACTTCTTCACCCAAAGGGTGATTAACATGTGGAATTCACTGCCACAGGAGGTGGTGGCGTCCACAAGCATAGCCACCTTCAAGAAGGGGTTAGATAAAAATATGGAGCAGAGGTCCATCAGTGGCTATTAGCCACAGTGTGTGTGTGTGTGTGTGTGTGTGTATATATATATATATATATATATATATATATATATATATATATATTTGGCCGCTGTGTGACACAGAATGTTGGACTGGATGGGCCATTGGCCTGATCTAACATGGCTTCTCTTATGTTCTTATGTACACATTAAGTCAGGGGTGTCAAACATGCAGCCCGGGGGCCAAATCAGGCTCTGGAGGACTCCTATCAGGCCCCCAAGCAACTGGCTGTCATCTGCTTCCTTCTCCCTCTCTCTGGCTTCCTTCTGCATCACAGCTTGCTCAAGAGCAGAGGAGCTACAGAGCAAAGTCTCTGTTTTCTCCATTGGCTGAGGCTCTTCCCTTGGGGAGAACACACTCCTCCACATACGCCTGCTGGAGTGACCTTGGGTCATGGAAGACTGCTTTTTGAACATTGCTCTCCCACCAGAGCACAGCCCCTTCCTCATTTCCCCCCTCCACAACAGTAGCAGATTCTGGGATGCTTTGCCAGCTCAAAGGAGCTTCTCACCAACCACTACAAACAGGGGAACAAAACGCCACAGCAAGCCCACATGTCTGTTTTGCCCCGCTGTATACTCAGACTCAACACTATCAGCCATACCATCTCTGGATCTCCGCTCAGCCTACAACTGAATACTCACCATCATGTCAACAATGTCCTTTTACACGGGACAAACTAGAACAATCGGGTACAAATCTGGCACAAAAAACCGCAATGTTCAAAAAGCAGTCTTCCATGATACGCTGTTGTTATCTAGAGGCGATTGTTCTCGTTCAGAGCAGTTTAGTGTATTGCTGAATTGTACAGACTCTGATCTGGGAGAACCAGGTTTGATTCCACACTCCTCCACATACGCCGGCTGGAGTGACCTTGGGTCAGTCACAAGTTCTATCAGAGCTGTTCTCTCAAAAGCAGTTTCTGTCAGAGCTCTCTCAACTCCACCTACTTCACAGGGTGTCTGCTGTGGGGAGGGGAAGGGAACGGAGATGGTAAGCCACTCTGAGTCTCCTTTGGGTAGTGAAAGGTGGGGTATAAATCCAATCTCTTCTTCGTCTCTTTCAAGAGGTTTTCATACGTAGAATTATGTTAGAATTAATAATGCACCATTATGTTAGAATTAATAACAGGGACTTTGGGTGCCTCTTTATAGGTGCTAATATTTTGTGTATCCCACCCCTTACAGATGTTAACTGTAGTAATTTTGTTAACATCCACAGGGAATGGAGGCTGCCAGCTAAACAAATATCTTGCTCAGCAAAGCTTTTACCTGGCATCTGCTACAGATTTAGCTTTCCAGAAATTCTGAAGACAATTTTTTTTAAAAGGAACAATATGGAAAGTTAGGAGAAAACTTGAATATATGCAATACATACTTTCCTATCAAACCTAAACTTGTAGTTATTTTAACAATAAAAGTATCATATATAACCTAGTTAACATACAAAATGATGCTATTTGGCATAATTATAGCATTTAAAATATATATCTTCATTTTCAAGCGCTTTATGCTACTACAGCACATATGCATTAATTTTTGCCATCTGGGAGGTAGGAAGAAATAAAAGTTTAAAGTAAAAAAAAAAGTTCTGTAGTAAACAAAAGAAAATGTATTATTTGGGCAAAAATACCCATATATTCACAATAGAAGAAGATGAAGATGAAGATATTGGATTTATATCCCGCCCTCCACTCCGAAGAGTCTCAGAGCAGCTCACAATCTCCTTTACCTTCCTCCCCCACAACAAACACCCTGTGAGGTAGATGAAGATACTGGATTTATATCCCGCCCTCCACTCTGAAGAGTCGCAGAGCGGCTCAAAATCTCCTTTACCTTCCTCCCCTACAACAGACACCCTGTGAGGTAGATGAAGATATTGGATTTATATCCCGCCCTCCACTCCGAAGAGTCTCAGAGCGGCTCACAATCTCCTTTCCCTCCCCCCCCCCCACAACAGACACCCTGTGAGGTAGATGAAGATATTGGATTTATATCCCGCCCTCCACTCTGAAGAGTCTCAGAGCGGCTCACAATCTCCTTTACCTTCCTCCCCCACAACAGACACCCTGTGAGGGAGATGAAGATATTGGATTTATATCCCGCCCTCCACTCCAAAGAGTCTCAGAGCGGCTCACAATCTCCTTTCCCTTCCTCCCCCACAACAGACACCCTGTAAGGGAGATGAAGATATTGGATTTATATCCCGCCCTCCACTCTGAAGAGTCTCAGAGCGGCTCACAATCTCCTTTACCTTCCTCCCCCACAACAGACACCCTGTGAGGGAGATGAAGATATTGGATTTATATCCCGCCCTCTACTCCAAAGAGTCTCAGAGCGGCTCACAATCTCCTTTCCCTTCCTCCCCCCTCAACAGACACCCTGTGAGGTAGATGAAGGTATTGGATTTATATCCCGCCCTCCACTCCGAAGAGTGTAAGAGGGGCTCACAATCTCTTTTACCTCCCCCCCACACACACAACAGACACCCTGTGAGGTAGATGAAGATATTGGATTTATATCCTGCCCTTCACTCCGAAGAGTGTAAGAGGGGCTCACAATCTCTTTTACCTCCCCCCCCCACACACAACAGACACCCTGTGAGGTAGATGAAGATATTGGATTTATATCCCGCCCTTCACTCCAAAGAGTCTCAGAGCGGCTCACAATTGCCTTTCCCTTCCTCCCCCCTCAACAGACACCCTGTGAGGTAGAAGAAGATATTGGATTTATATCCCGCCCTCCACTCCGAAGAGTCTCAGAGCGGCTCACAATCTCCTTTACTTTCCTCCCCCACAACAAACACCCTGTGAGGTGGGTGGGGCTGGAGAGGGCTCTCACAGCAGCTGCCCTTTCAAAGACAACTTCTGCCAGAGCTATGGCTGACCCAAGGCCATCCCAGCAGGTGCAAGTGGAGGAGTGGGGAATCAAACCCGGTTCTCCCAGATAAGAGTCCACACACTTAACCACTACACCAAACTGGCTCTCAATAGGTAGGACAACCATCATCTGGATATTAAGTTTTATAAGACTGCAAACACTAGACTATTTAATAGTACAGTAATAGTGTCAGACACATTATGGCATATTAATTATGGCCAACTTTAAATTTTAAAAATCCTGAATTATTGTTCATATTGATGGTATTCCTAGGAGTTATTCCCTAAGGCTGAAGACGGCCCATAAATGCTATATATAATTCAGTACAACCGTGGTTTTTATTTCACTCTTTCCAAAAGGAAAAAAGAAAGGCACAAGCGTCCTTTTCCAGTGCCTCTTGTTTTTCCAGTTGAAAAACTTGATAAAGTTCTGCCTCTATTCTATACACCAGGGGTGGCCAACGGTAGCTCTCCAGATGTTTTTTGTCTACAACTCCCATCAGCCCCAACCATTGGCCATGCTGGCTGGGGCTGATGGGAGTTGTAGGCAAAAAACATCTGGAGAGCTACCATTGGCCACCCCTGATCTACACTTTGAGTGTGAAAAACTCCAGCCTTTAGAAGTATTTCACCCATTCTGACAGAAGAAGAAAAATCCTACGAGACTCTCCCCCCCACCACGACCCGATCTTCATGTCTCTAGCGCCCACCTGTGTCCTTCAGACATCTTTCTGCATATGACTGTGAGGAAAGTCTTCTCTGTCATTTGTTTTAGAAGAAGAAGAAGATGAAGATATTGGATTTATATCCCGCCCTCCACTCCAAAGAGTCTCAGAGCGGCTCACAATCTCCTTTACCTTCCTCCCCCACAACAGACACCCTGTGAGGTGGGTGGGGCTGGAGAGGGCTCTCACAGCAGCTGCCCTTTCAAGGACAACCTCTGCCAGAGGTATGGCTGACCCAAGGCCATTTCAGCAGGTGCAAGTGGAGGAGTGGGGAATCAAACCCGGTTCTCCCAGATAAGAGTCCGCACACTTAACCACTACACCAAACTGGCTCTTACCATTTTATATTCTGCACCGTTAGCTTTGGTGGCCGTCCTACTTTGGACATATGGACATATGAAGCTGCCGTATACTGAATCAGACCCTCTTTGGTCCATCAAAGTCAGTATTGTCTACTCAGACTGGCAGCGGCTCTCCAGGGTCTCCAGCTGAGGTTTTTCACGCATACTTGCCTGGACCCTTTTGAGTTGGAGATGCCGGGGATAGAACCTGGGACCTTCTGCTTACCAAGCAGATGCTCTACCACTGAGCCACCGTCCCTCCCTTAAAGTTGCCTTCATTCCTTGTGAAAATATGAAGCTGCCTTCTACTGAATCAGACCCTCTTTGGTCCATCAAAGTCAGTCTTGTCTACTCAGACGGGCAGCGGCTCTCCAGGGTCTCCAGCTGAGGTTTTTCACACCTATTTGCCTGGACCCTTTTTTGGAGATGCCAGGGATTGAACCTGGGACCTTCGGCTTCCCAAGCAGATGCTCTGTCACTGAGCCACCGTCCCTCCCCAAACTTTGGTTCCTCACATCCACTGGGGATGAAGGGAGGGCCCTCTTGATTGGAGCTTGTTCGACACGGGCAAGCTTTTCCCGTTCCCTGCTTTGTGCTGGGCACTTAACCAGGCCTAATGGATGTGCACCTCTGCACATGTGAGGAAGTGAGCTCTGACTCACAAAATGTTTTAACTAAAAATGAATAAATGACACTGAAACAAATTTTGTTCGTTGTGCTGCTAAAAGGTCAAGGCGGTTCGCTGTGCAAGCACCAGCCGTTTCCAACTCTGGAGTGACGTCGCATCATGACGTTTTCACAGCAGACTTTTTAATGGGGTGGTTTGCCATTGCCTTCCCCAGTCGTCTACACTTTCCCCCCAAATGGGGACTCATTTTACCGAAGGATGGAAGGTTGAGTCGGCCTTGAGCCGGCTACCTGAACCCAGCTTCCGCTGGGATCAAACTCAGGTCGTGAGTAGAGCGCTCGGAACGCAGTACTGCAGCTTTAACACTCTGCGCCACGGGGCTGCTTTTAAATTATAGAGCATAAGAACATAAGAGAAGCCATGTTGGATCAGGCCAATGGCCCATCCAGTCCAACACTCTGTGTCACACAGTGGCCAAAAAAAATTATATATATACACACACGCACTGTGGCTAATAGCCACTGATGGACCTCTGCTCCATATTTTTATCTAAACCCCTCTTGAAGGTGGCTATGCTTGTGGCCGCCACCACCTCCTGTGGCAGTGAATTCCACATGTTAATCACCCTTTGGGTGAAGAAGTACTTCCTTTTATCCGTTTTAACCTGGCTGCTCAGCAATTTCATCGAATGCCCACGAGTTCTTGTATTGTGAGAAAGGGAGAAAAGGACTTCTTCCTCTACTTTCTCCATCCCATGCATAATCTTGTCAACCTCTATCATGTCACCCCGCAGTCGACGTTTCTCCAAGCTGAAGAGCCCCAAGCGTTTTAACCTTTCTTCATAGGGAAAGCGTTCCAAACCTTTAATCATTCTAGTTGCCCTTTTCTGTTATAATATCCTTTTTGAGGTGCGGTGACCAGAATTGTACACAGTTATGCTGGGCCCTCCTTTAATTTGGTACTACTGACTGAAACAGCCACCCTTCTCTGATCTTCCTCACAAATACACTGAGCGTGTATGAAGATGCCTTACACTGAGTTGGACTTAGTACTTCTGCATTGTCTAGCAATTGGGATCTCAGGCAGAGAAGAATCGTCCATTCTCTCTGGCTACCCCTTAGCCAGGAGGCCTGAACGTGCTCTCCCACCAGATCACAGCCCCTCCCAGAGCTAAGCTGTGCATGACCTGAGCTGCCCACACAGGGTTCAGCTGTTTTGCACATTAGCATAGCAGAAAAACAAAAGCAAGAATGCAGGGACCTCTTCAGCCCAGCAAACAGAACAGAATTAAAAATCCCACTCCTGCTTTAAGGCTTAAAACGCAGAATCAATATATCAAAGTTTTTACATTCCTTTGTCAAAAGTGTTCAATATTTTAAGGCCCTTCCATCAAATTCCTATTTCCTGGGTAGTTTTACTGTCTTTATTTTCAGCATGGTAATGGAAGAACGTGCCCCATCGCCCCCCCCATCGACATTCCCCTGAGTTTTCAAAGATGTTGGTGGGGGTGCATTACATTTGCTGCACAGACTGATGCATGGAGAGATTTCTGCCCAAAGGCTCAGCAATAAAAGAGACACTTCTGCGTTCCTTTTTACCCATGCGGCGATGATTGTATCCTACATGAGAGCTTATCACAAACAGGGAATTATGCTCCCTCTTAGCAAACTGGCCCTTCTGGATTTAAGTGCGTTTGCATCCTCATAAAGATGCCTTTAGCTTTCCTGGACACATTACACATTTAACACACAGAAGGAAGCAACACAGCCACAATCACAGTTATTCTCTGCAGTGTACAAACTAACGCAGAGGTCTGCCTTTCGTGGCCCCCATTCTTAACTGCACTTAACACGCCCACCCACAACGTTAAGATTCATTTTGGGGGTGGGAAGAATGAGTGAAAGGTGGGATCAGGGCCACACCCACCAGTAAACGGGCGGGGGAGGAAGCCTGCCTCAGGTAGAGGATCTGGGAATGCCCCTGAAGGGTAGCAAAGAGCTGGCGTGGCACAGAGGTCGAGAGTGCTGGATTAAGAGACCTGGGTTCGAATCCCCACTCATGACAGGAAAGCCAGCTGCAATCTCTCAGCCTAGCCTACCTCACAGGGTTGTTGTGAGGATACAATGGCGGGGAGGAGGATGGTAAAAGCTGCTTCAGGTCCCCATTGAGGAGAAAGGCAAACTAAATTTCAGAAAATTCAGGTTTTTATCATCACAACACATCCACTCTGGCTTTTCTGCCCTAGGCACCAAAACTGTGTCTCCCTATCCCAGACTCTTTCAAGTGCCATGCCAAAATACTCCAGAAACCCAATATCCTCCATGATCTCCCCCTCCCCAAACTAATGATCATAAACAGACAAAAGGCCAATTATACATAATATATTACCATATGATCTCCTTCTGTCCAGCGGAGCCCACCCCCAGGGTCCACGATATGCTCAACTCTCAAAGTACCTCTGCAACCTGCTCCCTTCTGGAAGAGCTCCTCTTGTTTCTATACTGTCCAGACTTGGCCAGCAGGTATCCAGGTGCTTGAGCCAAAAGTAGTTTCAAGCATCAGAGAGGGGGGAAAGGCAACGAGGGAGGCAGATCTGGAACAAGAGAAGCTGCTACCGATGCCCTTCTGGACAGTCAGAGCTGAAGTCTCTTTTCATCCCCCCCACCCCCTCCCTTATGCAAAGCAACAGAAGACAAAATAACCTTCTCCTCTCAGCATGGGGGCAACAACAGGGAAAGTGACCCTTTAATCCAACAAAGCAGCGCTCAGATCCGAACAGAAAGCCAAGCCCTGCGTTGCCACAATTAACGTGGAAGCAGAGCAAAAGTTAAGAGATTGCTGCGAATGCAGGGCAAATTAAAGGAGGAGAAAGATTCAATCTCTCCGGGTAGACGCTGTCAGCCCCACACTGTGCCCGGCTCAAACGACAGCCGCAGGAGAAGACTGTCTGCAAAGCCCCAGACCGAAATCCACAGGACCCCCAAACACCTGGTTTTCTGCAGTTTTGGATACCCACAACTTTTAGCTAGCACTTCCCCCTGAGCTACTGCAGCAGCCGAAAAGCCTTACTCCGTGTTCTGCAAGGTTCCCCTTACCTTCCTGTGTGGGGGAAAGAGATGCCCACTCGAGCACCCCAGCCATGAACTCCAAAAGCAGCCTAAAACTGGCAGCAGTCAAGGCTGCTTTATCAGCTGGCACAGGACTGCCCCCGAGTTCCTGCCATGAATGAAATATTCATTCTCTGTTCAGACACAACTCTCCCCCCACCCCCCCGCATCCATGAGAGAACGTTACCCTCAAGCTACCTGCTTAAACCAACCAGCCAGCCGACCCACACTCACACACAGGCACACACAGAGGGCTCCAAAAGGCAGAATCCTGCACTAAGGTGGATGCTGAGCTGATATAAGAACAGAAGAGAAGCCATGTTGGATCAGGCCAATGGCCCATCCGGTCCAATGCTCTATGTCACATAAGAACATAAGAGAAGCTCTGTTGGATCAGGTCAATGGCCCCTCCAGTCCAACACTCTGCATCACATAAGAACATAAGAGAAGCCCTGTGGGATCAGGCCAATGGCCCATCCAGTCCAACACTCTGTGTCACATAAGAACTTAAGAGAAGCCATGTTGGATCAGGCCAGTGGGCCATCCAGTCCAACACTCTGTGTCACAAAAGAACATAAGAGAAGCCCTGTTGGATCAGGCCAATGGCCCCTCCAGTTCAACACTCTGTGTCACATAAGAACATAAGAGAAGCCCTGTTGGATCAGGCCAACTGTCATGGGTGCTGGGGACCCTGCAGAGGAAGACGAGTCTGCCAAGGAAACTGTACCCCTGCCACCTGCACCAGTACCCCTGCCTCCTGCTGAAGAAGATCCCAGCCCCCCTGCCTCGCCCTCTCGGGTGGCTCGTGTGCGTGACCGCCTCCGTCAGGACCTCAGGGATCGGAGGAGGGCGGCACGCTCACAAGCAAGATGCTCCCTGGGTCCTGAGTTTTGAGAGGATTCTGGCCCTCCTAAGAGCAAGGATGCTTGAGTTGTAACAGGATCCTGGCTGCCTCCCAGAGCCAGCAATTAGCCCAAATGGGCAACAGCCAGCAGAGGGCTATATAGCTGTGGGCTTTGGGAGGAGGCTTTGTGGAAGCAACTAGTCATCTCCCTGACGTTCTAGCATCCACTCCGGCTTGACTTTGGTTCCTGACTCCCTGACTTTGGCTTTTGACTTCTGGACTCCCTGACCCTGGCTTCTGGACCTCGGACCTGTGATACTTGCACAGCGATTTGGATTTGGCACCTCGGACACTCCTGCTTGCTGGCTACAGACCTCGGACTGCCTCTGGACTTTGCCTGACCTGGCCCCAGCCGTGACACCAACGGCCCCTCCAGTCCAACACTCTGTGTCACATAAGAACATAAGAGAAGCCCTGTTGGATCAGGCCAATGGCCCCTCCAGTCCAACACTCTGTGTCACATAAGAAAAGCCCTGTTGGATCAGGCCAATGGCCCCTCCAGTCCAACACTCTGTGTCACATAAGAGAAGCACTGTTGGATCAGGCCAATGGCCCATCCAGTCCAACACACACACACACTGTGGCTAATAGCCACTGATGGACCTCTGCTCCATATTTTTATCCAATCCCCTCTTGAAGCTGGCTATACTTGTGGCTGCCACCACCTCCTGTGGCAGTGAATTCCACATGTTAATCACCCTTTGGGTGAAGAAGGACTTCCTTTTATCCGTTCTAACCTGAGTGCTCAGCAATTTCATTGAATGCCCACGAGTTCTTGTATAATCAAAGATTTCAGGTTTTCACGGCTGGTAACATCATTAGGGTTTGTAGAATCTTTCAGGCTCAAGTGCCGTGTTCTACTGGAGAAAGTACTGGAAGAAAAACTTTCTCCAGTAGAACACGGCACTTGAGCCCGAAAGATTCCACAAACCCTAATGAAGTTCTTGTATTGTGAGAAAGGGAGAAAAGGACTTCTTTCTCTACTTTCTCAATCCCATGCATAACCTCTATCATGTCACCCCGCAGTCGACGTTTCTCCAAGCTGAAGAGCCCCAAGCATTTTAACCTTTCTTCATAGGGAAAGGGTTCCAAACCTTTCATCGTTCTGGTCGCCCCAGAATACAATTCAGTGCCTCTTCCGGTGATGCCAGCGCTGTGTGGCATATGCAAACGAGTTGTGCCAATGAGCTCCGGCATTTCTTTTTCTACAGAAATGACCCCCTGTGCAGCATCATGTCAAAAACAAAATTAAGCCACCGACCACCTTTGGCACGTCTCCTACTCCATCCAATCCTCCTTAACACAGGAGAGAGCTTGGTAACGGGTGAGAAGGACCAATCAGCAAGGACCCCCAAGTAACTATTTGCTGGCAAGGCCTTTTTTTTTAAGCACACTCTATCTGGAACAGTGGTGGAGTGGCAGAGCAGAAAGTTAAGCCCAGTGGCATCTTTAAAACCAACAAAGTTTAATTCTGGGTACAGGATTAATTCTAAGTGAGCCATGCTTACGGTGCAAATATATCTATCACACTGAACCTCATCTAACTGCCACGGCTCCCAAACAAAGAACTTTGGAATGGTTGTACAGATATTGGGCCAGGGATGTCTTCAGATTTATCAGCGCCCTCTACTTCTCCTGGAGGTCCTTGGTACGGAACCAGCCAAGGTGGTTAAACTAATTACGAAGATATTTTAAAGGGGCACCCTCCAAGACAGAACAGCAGCCAAGATGAGGACATCAGAAGAGCCCTGCTGGGTCTATCTAGTCCAGCCTCCTGTCTCACACAGTGGCCAGCCAGTTCCTCTGGAGGGACAACAACAGGGCAGAGAGGCCAAGGCCTTCCCCTGAGAAGAACATCAGAAGAGCCCTGCTGGATCAGACCAGTGAGGATCCATATAGTCCAGCCTCCTGTCTCACACAGGGGCCAACCAGTTCCTCTGGAGGGCCAACAACAGGGCACAGAGGCCGAGGCCTGCCCCTGAGAAGAGCATCAGAAGAGCCCTGCTGGATCAGACCAGTGAAGGTTCATCTAGTCCAGCCTCCTGTCTAACACAGTGGCCAACCAGTTCCTGTGGAGGGACAACAACAGGGCAGAGAGGCTGAGGCCTTCCCCTGAGAGGAACATCAGAAGAGCTCTGCTGGATCAGACCAGGGAGGGTCAATCTAGTCCAGGCTCCTGCCTCACACAAAGGTCACCCAGTTCCTCTGGAGGGGTGACAATGAGGTAGAGGGGCAATGGTCTTCCTCCAATAAGAACCGAAGAAGATCCCTGCTGGATCAGACCGCTGATCCATCTAGTCCACCAGTGGTCCATCTCACATGGTGGCCAACCAGTTCCTCTGGAGGGCCAACAACAGGGCAGAGAGACTGAGGCCTTCCCCTGAGAAGAACATCAGAAGAGCCCTGCTGGATCAGACCAGGGAGGGTCCATCTAGTCCAGCCTGCTGTCTCTCATAGAGGCCAACCAGTTCCTCTGCAGGGACAACAACAGGGCAGAGAGGCTGAGGCCTTCCCCTGAGAGGAACATCAGAAGAGCCCTTCTGGATCAGACCAGGGAGGGTCAATCTAATCCAGGCTCCTGCCCCACACAAAGATCACCCAGTTCCTCTGGAGGGGCGACAATGAAGTAGAGGGGCAATGGTCTTCCTCCAATAAGAACCTAAGAAGATCCCTGCTGGATCAGACCACTGATCCATCTAGTCCACTAGTGGTCCATCTCACATGGTGGCCAGCCAGTTCCTCTGGAGGGCCAACAACAGGGCAGAGAGACTGAGGCCTTCCCCTGAGAAGAACATCAGAAGAGCCCTGCTGGATCAGACCAGGGAGGGTCCATCTAGTCCAGCCTGCTGTCTCTTATAGAGGCCAACCAGTTCCTCTGGAGAGCCAACAACAGGGCATAGAGGCTGAGGCCTTCCCTTGAGAAGAATATCAGTAAAACCTTGCTGAACCAGACCAGTGAGGGTCCATTCGGTCCACCATCTTGTCTCACATAGTGTCCAGGCAGTTCCTTTGAAGAGCCAACAACAAGGCACAGAGGCCTAGGCCTTCCCCTGATGTTGCCTCCTGGTTCTGGGATTCTGAGTCTGAAGATGGAGGTTCCCTTAGCCATCCTGGCTTAACCAAGCAACCTAAGCTATATAGCATAAAGCCAGGCAAACACAGCCCACTCTATGGAAATCTTACTTCTTGCTCTTTTATTGGATCTTGATTATGAAGAGAGAGAAGAGTCCAACTAAGTAGTAGCACTTCAGTCCAAGACTGCCCGTTCAGTCACGCCACCCTGCACTGCGGCCATCATGGCTCAGAAGAGACAGGAGGAAATCCTCACTTGGCATCTTGAGTCACTTCTAAATATAGCACTTCCAATACAGGCTTGGCTCTCTGCCCCCTTCTGCTCCACCCCTGCTTTGCCCTTCCTCCAGATATGAGGAAATTTACCTTCCCTTAAAAGCTCCACGTTCTCCTCTCCTTATTTGTGGGAGAACATCCCCCACCCCCGCAAACCCCGCAGCAGGCTAACGTCTTCTGCCCTTCCAACCAGTGGTGCAGCTAGGCATCCAGATATCCTCCCATCTGCCTCTCTCGTTTATTTTGAAATGGAGGCCTCGAATAAAGCTTATCAGAAGAAAGAGGCGTTCAAACATCCACTGTTCCCTTGGCGGAGGCTTCAGACTGCTTCTCAGGGAGTACAGCTCAGTTCCGTATCCTGTCTCTACTCCTCTGCAGCTTCAATAGTCCCAAGCAGCACTGCCAACCTGTCGCCAAGTCAAAGGAAGCTGGGAAGAAGCCGCGGGGCACCCACAGACTCTTCTCTTTAGGAGAAAGGCAGAACGGCCCTCTGGGAAGACATTTCCTCACAGGACGGAAGAAGGATCAGGGGAACATTTACAGGTTCAGTTCTCTTTAGTGGGAACAGCAATGAAACCTTATCATGCTGTTACAATAGCATCTATAGCAGGGGCATCAAACATGCTGCTCGCGGGCCAAATTAGGCTCCCAGAGGGCTCCCATCAAGCCCGTGAGCAACTGGCTGTCAGCTGCTTCCTTCTCCCTCTCTCTTGCTTCCTTCTGCGTCGCAGCTTGCTTTGCAACACTTGCTCAATCACACAGGAGCTACAGAGCAAAACCTCTTATTTTCTCAATTGGCTGAGGCTCCTCTTTTGGGGAGGAAGGGAGGGGGGGAGGCAGAGCTTGTCTTTCCAAGCTCTCTCAATCACACAGCACAGCTATTGAACCAAGTCTCTCTTCCTTCTATTGGCTGATGTTCCTCCCCTTCCTGGTCCCCTGGGAAAGGAAGGAAAGAGCCAGAGCTTCCTTCGCCCAGTTCCTTGGATCTCATGGGAAAGCTACAAAGAAAGCACCTTTAAGATCAACATGTGCTAATGTTTTAAGATTTAAAATATATATATATTTAATTGTGTTTGTCTGTGTCCTTTATAAAGTTTATCTCTGCTAATCTCAAATAGGTACGCACATAGTCTGGCCCAACTGGCCCAGCTCAACAAGGTCTCATTTATGTCAGATCAGACCCTCATAACAAATGAGTTCGACACCCCTGATCTATAGGCCAATGCCATGCTGGGAATTATTAGGAAGAGAATTGAAAACAAATCAGCCAGTATCATATGGCCCCTGTATAAATCGATGGTGCGGCCTCATTGGGAATACTGTGTGCAATTCTGGTCGCCGCACCTCAAAAAGGATATTATAGCATTGGAAAAAGTCCAGAAAAGGGCAACTAGAATGATTAAAGGTTTGGAACACTTTCCCTATGAAGAAAGGCTAAAACGCTTGGGGCTCTTTAGCTTGGAGAAACGTCGACTGAGGGGTGACAAGATAGAGGTTGACAAGACTATGCATGGGATGGAGAAGGTAGAGAAAGAAGTCCTTTTCTCCCTTTCTCACAATACAAGAACTCCCTTTCTCACAATACAAGAAATATATATATTTGGCCACAGAGCGTTGGACTGGATGGGCCATTGGTCTGATCCAACATGGCTTCTCTTATGTTCTTATGTCTGAGGCAGTGATGCTCTGTATTCTTGGTACTTGGGAGGGGGAGCAGTGGGAGGACTTCTAGTGTCCCACTGGTGGACCTCCTGATGGCACCTAGGTTTTTTGGCCACTGTGTGACACAGAGTGTTGGACTGGATGGGCCATTGGCCTGATCCAACTGGGCTTCTCTTATGTCCTTATGTCTGAGGCAAGTGATGCTCTGCATTCTTGGTACTTGGGAGGCGGCACAGTGGGAGGGCTTCTGATGTCCTGGCCCTACTGATGGACCTCCTGATGGCACTTGGGTTCTTTGGCCACTGTGTGGCACAGAGTGTTGAACTGGTTGGGCCACTGGCCTGATCCAACAGGGCTTCTCTTATGTTCTTATGTGACACAGAATGTTGGACTGGATGGGCCACTGGCCTGATCCAACAGGGCTTCTCTTATGTTCTTATGTGACACAGAATGTTGGAGTGGATGGGCCACTGGCCTGATCCAACATGGCTTCTCTTCTGTTTTTATGTGACACAGAGTGTTGGACTGGAGGGGCCATTGATCTGATCCAACAGGGCTTCTCTTATGTTCTTATGTGACACAGAATGTTGGACTGGATGGGCCACTGGCCTGATCCAACATGGCTTCTCTTATGTTCTTATGCGACACAGAGTGTTGGACTGGAGGGGCCATTGACCTGATCCAACAGGGCTTCTCTTATGTTCTTATGTGACACAGACTGTTGGACTGGATGGGCCATTGGGCTGATCCAACAGGGCTGCTCTTCTGTTCTTATGTGACACAGAGTGTTGGACTGGATGGGCCATTGGCCTGATCCAACATGGCTTCTCTTATGTGACACAGAGTGTTGGACTGGATGGGCCCTTGGCCTGATCCAACATGGCTTCTTTTATGTTCTTATAGGCTGAGCGGATATTCTGCGGCATAGCTAGTGTCCCCCAGAAACAATTCGGCCCCCAGCTTCCCCCCGCACCAAATTCTAATTAGCTCAATTAAGCAGAATCTGACCTGTTCCCGAAGCCCCTTTCCTTGAGACCACCCTGCCAGACCAAGGACCAGCACTGCACCCACCCTGCCAAAGAAATCCGCAGGGAGCCCCCCCACCTCCAGCACAAAGGGTCTCCTGCAGCAACTGACTGCCGCTGCATCAGCCTTCCTTTCTGTATAAGCTGCCTGAACAATCCCCCAATGGAAAGGAGACTCCTCGGCTCACTAGAATAATAGCCCATGCTCATTCAACCACATACCTGAAACATTACTGGGAGAAATGTTTAGATTGGTTCTGGGCTATAAAAACTCTATTTGAAACTGGGGGCGGGGGAGTCCAGATTTTCTCATCTCACTGCAGGGCTCTTACAAACAGTTCACGCCTCCAAAAGTGTTTGCCTGCATTCTGCTTCCCAAGATTCTTGCGCCACTCCTCAATTTCCGTTTCAATTAAAAACCTTTAATGGCATAGCGTAAAACACAGAAAAGATTTGGGCAAACAAGATAAGTCAGGATTAAACTGAGGTTAGAAATAAAATCAAGCATTGCCAGAGTTGGGTTGGAGAATGGTAGCCCAAAATTTTGCAACAGCTCAGGTAATTTCTGAATTAAGAGTCATTCAAGAAAAATCGACAGAAAGACAAATCGTTCTGATTGACGGTAGGAGGGGAGAACCTGCAAAACAATTCCTGACAGGATTTTTTCAGAAAGATAAAAACCGTAAAGGTTGTCCCCTGTGCAAGCACCAGTCGTTTCTGACTCTGGGGTGACATTCCATCACAACGTTTTCACGGCAGACTTTTTACAGGGTGGTTTGCCATTGCCTTCCCCAGTCATCTATACTTTCCCCCCAGCAAGCTGGGGACTCATTTGACTGACCTCGGAAGGATGGAAGGCTGAGTCAACCTGGAGCTGGCTACCTGAACCCAGCTTCTGCCGGGATCAAACTCAGGTCATGAGCAGAGGGCTCCGACTGCAGTACTGCACCTTTACCACTCTGTGATTATTCAATAAATGAAAAGTTGTATAAAGGAGTTTGCACCACAGGAACAGAGTGTTTCATTTGTAGATATTTGTAGATATCTCCCCTGCAAGACTTTGGAGGGAAATGCATTCAATCTGGCCAACACAGAAGCCCTACGATATGAAGGGATCACTAAATCAGTTAAATATCTGTGCATCTTACCACAAAATATGTCCAGACCTAAGGTAGATGGAGAGCAGACATTAGGGTTAGCTGGGCATAAATTTCTCTGAATTGAGTAATTGTTTCTTAATACAACTGAAGAAATATAATCCACCAGAAGTAGACAGATCATCATCAGTCAACTCTAATAGGTTAAGTTTGGACAGAAGGACCACTGACCAAACTGAAGTAGAAGAGTCCCTCAACAAGTAGGCAAAAAGACTATTAGGCTCGGCCCCACTCCTCTTGGTGGCTCGCTAACTTGGTTCTAATTCCAATGCTATAGCATTATAGCATTGGAGAAAGTCCAGAAAAGGGCAACTAAAATTATTAAAGGGCTGGAAAACTTTCCCTATGAAGAAAGGTTGAAACGCTTGGGACTCTTTAGCTTGGAGAAACGTCGCCGGCGGGGTGACAGGAGAGAGGTTTACAAGATAATGCATGGGATGGAGAAGGTAGAGAAAGAAGTACTTTTCTCCCTTTCTCACAATACAAGAACTCGTGGGCATTCGATGAAATTGCTGAGCAGACAGGTTAAAACGGATAAAAGGAAGTCCTTCTTCACCCAAGGGGTGATTAACATGTGGAATTCACTGCCACAGGAGGTGGTGGCGTCCACAAGCATAGCCACCTTCAAGAAGGGGTTAGATAAAAATATGGAGCAGAGGTCCATCAGTGGCTATTAGCCACAGTGTGTGTGTATATATAAAATTTTTTGCCACTGTGTGACACAGAGTGTTGGACTGGATGGGCCACTGGCCTGATCCAACATGGCTTCTCTTATGTTCTTATGTTCTAACTGCACCAGCTGTCTGTGGTAAGGATGGCACCTCTCAAAGCCAAGGCTGCCGGGGACCAGCGAATTAGTCCTTCAGAGGGTCCCACGCAAACGAGAGAATGCAGAGAGCTCAACACATACTCAAGAATTCAAGCTTCTTTCCCTCCGTCCTCCAAGGAGTTCTCCCGCTGTGCTATTTCTGAAACAGACAGAAGCACTGAAGCAGTCCAAGGTCAAAGCATCAACCTCTTTGCTGAAATGGTGACTGTGCGTTCCTCACTGGGAAGCACTAAAAACAACCTTTAAAACTAAGAAGCCGATTTCCAGCACCCTGGGCCGGCCTCTATCCTGTTCACTCAGCTGCAGAGAGCCAAGCACCGCACAACTTGGGAATCACATGAAGGACACTGAACGGGCCTCCTGAACTAAGACAGCAGAAGCAGTCAGTCCTTGTAAAGAGGCAACAGAAGCCCAGTTGCATGTGGGTTAAGTCAGTAGCTTTCCAAGAGGAATCCTGGCTCTTTACCCTCCATTCCCGTACTTTCTGCAGCTGCACTTGATGGGTGCCAGCACCCCAAGAGAGCCAGTTTGGTGTAGCGGTTAAGCGTGCAGACTCTTATCCGGGAGAAGCGGGTTTGGTTCCCCACTCTTCCACTTGCAGCCAGAGCTCTAGCAGAGGTTAGAACATAAGAACATAAGAGAAGCCATGTTAGATCAGGCCAATGGCCCATCCAGTCCAACATTCTGTGTCACACAGCGGCCAAATATATATATATACACACACACACACACACACACACACATACACATACACATACACACTGTGGCTAATAGCCACTGATGGACCTCTGCTCCATATTTTTATCTAACCCCCTCTTGAAGGTGGCCATGCTTGTGGCCGCCACCACCTCCTGTGGCAGTGAATTCCACATGTTAATCACCCTTTGGGTGAAGAAGTACTTCCTTTTATCCGTTTTAACCTGTCTGCTCAGCAATTTCATCGAATGCCCACGAGTTCTCGTATTGTGAGAAAGGGAGAAAAGTACTTCTTTCTCTACTTTCTCCATCCCATGCATTATCTTGTAAACCTCTATCATGTCACCCCTCAGTCGACGTTTCTCCAAGCTAAAGAGCCCTAAGCGTTTCAACCTTTCTTCATAAGGAAGGTGTTCCAGCCCTTTAATCATTCTAGTTGCCCTTTTCTGAACTTTCTCCAATGCTATAATATCCTTTTTGAGGTGCGGCGACCAGAACTGCACACAGTACTCCAAATGAGACCGCACCATCGATTTATACAGGGGCATTATGACACTGGCTGATTTGTTTTCAATTCCCTTCCTAATAATTCCCAGCATGGCGTTGGCCTTTTTTATTGCAAACGCACACTGCCTTGACATTTTCAGTGAATTATCTACCACGACCCCAAGATCTCTCTCTTGGTCAGTCTCTGCCAGTTCACACCCCATCAACTTGTATTTGTAGCTGGGATTCTTGGCCCCAATGTGCATTACTTTGCACTTGGCCACATTGAACCGCATCTGCCACGTTGACGCCCACTCACCCAGCCTCAACAGATCCCTTTGGAGTTCCTCACAATCCTCTCTGGTTCTCACCACCCTGAACAATTTAGTGTCATCCGCAAATTTGGCCACTTCACTGCTCACTCCCAACTCTAAATCATTTATGAACAAGTTAAAGAGCATGGGACCCAGTACCGAGCCCTGCGGCACCCCACTGCTTACCGTCCTCCACTGCGAAGACTGCCCATTTATACTCACTCTCTGCTTCCTATTACTCAGCCAGTTTTTGATCCACAAGAGGACCTGTCCTTTTACTCCATGACTCTCAAGCTTTCTAAGGAGCCTTTGATGAGGAACTTTATCAAAAGCTTTCTGGAAGTCAAGGTAAACAACATCTATCAGGTCTCCTTTGTCCACAAGTTTGTTTACCACCTCAAAGAAATGTAACAGGTTAGTGAGGCAAGATCTTCCCTTACAGAACCCATGCTGAGTCTTCCTCAATAACCTGTGTTCATCAATGTGCCTACTCATTCTGTCCTTGATAATGGTTTCTACCAACTTTCCCGGTATTGAAGTCAGACTGACTGGCCTGTAATTTCCTGGATCTCCTCTGGAACCCTTTTTAAAGATGGGGGTGACATTTGCTACCTTCCAGTCCTCAGGAACAGAGGCAGATTTCAATGAAAGGTTGTCCTTGAAAGGGCAGCTGCTGTAAGAGTCCTCTCAGCCCCACCCACCTCACAGGGTGTCTTTTGTGAGGGAGGAAGGTAAAGGAGATTGTGAGCCACTCTGAGACTCTTGAGTGGAGGGTGGAATATAAATCCAGTATCTTCTTCTTCTTCAATCACTTGACACTTTGAGGCACCCGAGCTCAAGCTGAGAAATGGAGAGCTGCCAGTGGCTAAAACCCCACAAGGTCCCACAGAGAGAAAGGAACGCTGTGAGGCACGTGAGACTGTTCCACAGGCTAGATGCCACCATCCTGTTAGCTGCCACATCACCTACTCACCATCTTAGCCATGAAAAAGAAGGGACAGGTAATAACATTCATTCTGAGCCTCTTTCAGAATTGCTCACTCTTCCAGTGGTTAATCTTATATAGCCAAGTAGAGGGCTCATGAGACTAGAATAATCATATGCTAAGAAATCTGGTGCTATCTGGAAGGTTATTAACTTCAGGCCACTGAAAACAAAAGAAAACACCACCTATCAAAGTCTGGCTGAGGAAATGCTGGTTAACTATGGAGATGGAGAAAATTGTATGTAAGCAGGGCTCTTTTTGAGCAGGAACACAGTTCCAGCTGGCTTGGTGTCAGGGGGAGTGGCCTAGCACGAACTATGATCCTGCTGGGCTTTTCTTTGCCCCATTCGGTGAGATGACGCATTCACAGTTTGCTTCCCCGCTCTCCAACGCAGAAAAAGCCCTGTGCAAAACAATGGTGACACAGGAGGTGTGGCCTAATATGCAAATAAGTCCCTGTTAGGGTTTTTTCTACAAAAAAAACCCCTGTATGTAAGTGCTTAAGGGAAGGAAACATAACAGAGTGGTCATTATTTCTTCACCTTTGTTCAGAGTAGTACAATAAAATTAAACCCAAAAAGCAAACCAAGTTGGTGATTCTCAACAGTATATCAAGTTGTGGACTGGAGTAAATAGTGCTTAAGAAAGGAAGCCAAGGATTTCCATGGAGAGAAGGAGAGAGAGAGAGAATGTATTGTATTGGCGGATGCTGTTTAATATAGGTGCTTATATTTTGGACATGGAAAATTGCAATTTGAGGGCTGTTTGTTTTTTGTAACTTGCTATTACATAATCAATCTTTTTTTGTGATTTTTTTAAAAAAACACACATCACTAGCTCAAAAGAGCCCACATCCCAGACGCCAGGATCCAAGATGCCTTTTCCGTCTGCCTCCGATGGCCCCATTCGATGCGATGACGCATTCATCGTTTGCATCCCCGCTCTCCAACGCAGCAGGAATTCTCCCGCTGGGTGTATTGTTATGTCTCAAGCCCCAGAGCTTATCGAAGTGATGAGCTGAAAAAGTTTAGACTCACCAAAAAGGCTATGAGAACCATGGCGGGGGGGGGGCATTTGCAGCATATTACTCAGATCGCCACTCAAGGTATGTGAGAAAATTTATCAATTTGAGTCTAAGAGGGCAGTTGCATATATACAGAGCCAATACAGAGAGCGAAGAAAAAACACGCAAACCACAGAAAAGAACAAGGACACCCACGAAGTGCTGCCAAACTTTTTAACTTCATACTCAAGGTGAATCTCCATCCCTTCCCACACAGGTAGTCCCCTTGCGCACTGAGAAGTTGGATCTGGCACATGAAAGCTGCCACCGCTATAAACCTGTTAGCCTTCGTGAGTGATGACCAAGGGGTGACATGACAGAGGTTTACAAAACTGTGCATGAGACAGAGATGGCAGAAAGAGAAGTCCTTTTCTCCCTTTCTCACAATAAAGGAACACATGGGCACTCCATGAAATTAATGAGCAGTAGGATTAGAACAGATAAAAGGAAGTACTGCTTCATCCAAAGAATAATTAACACATGGAATTTATTCCTACAGGAAGTGGTGGCAGTTATCAGCACACACTGCTTCAAGAGGGGATTGGATCAACATCTGGAGCAGAGGTCCATCAGTGGCTATTAGCCACAGCGTATTGTTGGAACTCTCTGTCTGGGGCAAGTGATGCTCTGTATTCTTGGTGCTGGGGAAGGGGGACAACAGTGGGAAGGCTTCTAGTGTCCTGGCCCCACTGGTGGACCTCCTGATGGCACCTGGTTTGTTGGCCCCTGTGTGGCACACAATGTTGGACTGGATGGGGCACTGGCCTGATCCAACATGGCCTCTCTTATGTTCTTATGTGACACAGAGTGTTCGACTGGATGGGCCATTGGCCTGATCCAACATGGCTTCTCTTATGTTCTTATGTGACACAGAATGTTGGACTGGAGGGGCCACTGGCCTGATACAACATGGCTTCTCTTATGTTCTTATGTGACACAGAGTGCTGGACTGGATGGGCCATTGGCCTGATCCAACATGGCTTCTCTTATGTTCTTATGTGACACAGAGGCTTGGACTGGATGGGCCATTGGCCTGATCCAACATGGCTTCTCTTATGTTCTTATGTGACACAGAGTGTTGGACTGGATGGGCCATTGGCCTGATCCAACATGGCTTCTCTTATGTTTTTATGTGGCACAGAATGTTGGACTGGATGGGCCATTGGCCTGATCCAACATGGCTTCTCTTATGTTCTTATGTCTGGAGCAGTGATGCTCTGTATTCTTGGTACTTGGGAGGGGGAGTGAGAGGGCATCTAGTGTCCTGGCCCCACTGGTGGACCTCCTGATGGCCCCTGGTTTTCTTGGTCACTGTGTGACACAGAGTGTTGGACTGGATGGGCCATTGGCCTGATCCAACATGGCTTCTCATGTTCTTATGATGAGCCAAGGCAATACACTCTGATGAAAGAATACTCTTGTTAGTTAATAGACATCTCATTGACTTCCAACTGGAGTCAAAATTAGGATGGCCTTGATGAACAGGAAAGATCCAGAAAGGGGACTATGGAGTCAGGAACAGCTGTATCCAGAGCAACCAGAACATGAGACTGCATAATTTGGGCCCTGGTTCCTCATACAGCTAGATCTAGCGACAGCAGAATAACAGATGGGCTTAATGAAACAAACAGCACTCCGCTGCAAGCCAGTGGAGAGCAAAACTACTAGATTTAAGATGATGTGGTTCTATCTCCGCTATGGAAATTAGGAGTGTTCTCTACTTATAGGTTTTTAATATTTTCCTTCTGGTGTTTTTTTTGTTTCTTTTCTATTTACTAACACTTTTTTATTTCTCTCTTTTTCTACCTTCCTTTTCTTTTACTGTGCTAGTCGTGGATCGCACCTAATTATAACTACCAGATAGTCAATTTGGAATAACCTGTAATAGTTTGCATAGAGAATATTTAGGCAGTTAAGAATTCATAGCAATGCAGAATGAATAGTTTAATGATAACATGGGTTCAATTAGATTAACTGTGTTTTGATACAGGAATGATTGTCTTAATCTTAATTTTGTTTTCATCTTGACCTCTCTCCTTGGATGGAAAATGGTCTACATATCTAGATACATCTTTATAACTTAAAATCCTTACTCGATATTTTATTGTATGCATGTAAGTATTTATGCCTCTTTACAACCCATTTCCATACGTTTAATTGTATATGAATATTAATATTGCTATTAACTTGTATATTTTTTAAAAAAAATCAATAAAAAATATAAAGAGAATTTAGGAGTGGATTTCCTAACAGGCCCAGCTGCACTGTGGCTCACTACTCCAAGAGGTCAAAGCATGACGCTCCTCGTCTACACTGACAGATGGCACCGTCACTCAGTCATCATGACGAATATCAGTTTTAGAAGTGTCCAGGTTGTGTCAGATGCCAAACTGTGACTTCTCTTCTGCTGGCTTTGTGTGCCACCGGGCACCTTTCAAGAGCGTACCGAAGCCCATGTATCATGCAACTGAGATGAAAACTCCCACCCTCTTTCTAAAATCCCACTCAGTGGAGCCTGACCTGGTTTTAGACTGGACCACGGGACGGAACCAGCCCATCCAGAGCTCCCGTTTTGCCCACAAGCAACTGCCCATTACCTTTAATGCCAGGTGACAGAGGCTGTGCATTATGCCCCTGTATACTGTCCCCGTGCAAATGAGGAACAGGTGGTTAAAGCAGGAAGATGGGCAGCAGGGAAATACTTTAAGGAAACACTGTAATAACTGTTAATATTTTAACCATATATAACATATATATTGGGGGGGTGTTACTTTAGTTTGCTTGTGCCCCTTTATAAAGTTTATATCTTCAGAACCTGGTATTACATTTTATTGTATGAATGATCCAGCCCAGCAAAGATCCAGTCCTTGTAACAAATGAAGAAGAGAAGAAGGAGAAGAACTGCAGATTTATACCCCGCCCTTCTCTCTGAATCAGAGACTCAGAGCAGTTTAAGAAAGTATTGGATTTATATCCTGCCATCCACTCCAAATGTCAGAGTCTCAGAGCAGCTCACAATCTCCTTTATCTTCTTCCCCCACAACAGACACCTTCCGAGGTGGGTGGGGCTGAGAGAGCTCTCACAGAAGCTGCCCTTTCAAGCACAGAGCCTCTGAGAGGCCTACAATTTCCTTTCCCTGCCTCTCCCACAACAGATATCCTGTGAGGCAGGTGGGGCTGAGAGGGCTCCCACAGCAGCTGCCCTTTCAAAGACAGCTCTGCCAGAGCCTACGACTGACCCAAGGCCATTCCAGCAGCTGCGTGAAGAAGTGGGGAATCAACCCCGGTTCTCCCAGATAAGAATCTGCAAACTTAACCACTACACCAAACTGGCTCCCAGTGAGTTTTGACATCTCTGAACTAGGCTAAGCTGAGACACACTGGCTGGGCCAAGAAAGCTAGAAAGGCAGGCTGAATGCAAAAACCTGTGACTTTCCCAATCCAAAACCAGTGCTGATCCCCGACACTTGGCTTTTCAAACACCAGAACTTTGCTAAAGTCAAGTGTCTCAAGATCACTTGCCACCTGGCCTGAGCTCATTGTTCTGAACTTGCATTCCCTTATTTCGGTCCAGTATTTATTCATAGGAGGCTCTTGCACAAGACTGACAGGCCACCGAGCCCAGCACTGTCTCTCAAGAGGGCATCATTGTTTGCTTACACCTCAGGGGTTTTGCATACAGAAGACCTCGGGTTCAATCCTATATATATATATATATATATATATATATATATAGGATTGAAAATTTCTCTATATAAATTTTTTGGCCACTGTGTGACACAGAATGTTGGACTGCATGGGCCACTGGCCTGATCCAACATTGCTTCTCTTATGTTCTTATGTAACACAGAGTGCTGGACTGGATGGGCAATTGGCCTGATCCAACATGGCTTCTCTTATGTTCTTATGTGACACAGAGTGTTGGACTGGATGGGCCATTGGCCTGATCCAACATTGCTTCTCTTATGTTCTTATGTAACACAGAGTGCTGGACTGGATGGGCCATTGGCCTGATCCAACAGGGCTTCTCTTATGTTCTTATGTGACACAGAGTGTTTGACTGGAGGGTCCATTGGCCTGAAACAACATTGCTTCTCTTATGTTCTTATGTAACACAGAGTGTTGGACCGGATGGGCCATTGGCCTGATCCAACATGGCTTCTCTTATGTTCTTATGTGACACAGAGTGTTGGACTGCATGGGCCACTGGCCTGATCCAATAGGGCTACTCTTATGTTCTTATGTGACACAAAGTGTTGGATTGGATGGGCCATTGGCCTGATCCAACATGGCTTCTCTTATGTTCTTATGTGACTCAGAGTGTTGGACTGGGTGAGCCATTGGCCTGATCCAACAGGGCTTCTCTTATGTTCTTATGTGACACAAAGTGTTGGATTGGATGGGCCATTGGCCTGATCCAACAGGGCTTCTCTTATGTTCTTATGTGACACAGAGTGTTGGACTGGAGGGGCCATTGGCCTGATCCAACATGGCTTCTCCTATGATCTTACGTGACACAGAGTGTTGGACTGGATGAGCCATTGGCCTGATCCAACAGGGCTTCTCTTATGTTCTTATGTGACACAGAGTGTTGGACTGCATGGCCCACTGGCCTGATCCAACAGGGCTTCTCTTATGTTCCTATGTGACACAGAGTGTTGGACTGGATGGGCCATTGGCCTGATCCAACATGGCTTCTCTTATGTTCTTATGTGACACAGAGTGTTGGACTGGGTGAGCCATTGGCCTGATCCAACAGGGCTTCTCTTATGTTCTTATGTGACACAGAGTGTTGGAGTGGGTGAGCCATTGACGTGATCCAACAGGGCTTCTCTTATGTTCTTATGTGACTCAGAGTGTTGGACTGGATGGGCCATTGGCCTGATCCAACATGGCTTCTCTTATGTTTTTATGTGACTCAGAGTGTTGGACTGGAGGGGCCATTGGCCTGATCCAACATGGCTTCTCTTATGTTTTTATGTGACACAGAGTGTTGGACTGGAGGAGCCATTGGCCTGATCCAACAGGGCTTCTCTTATGTTCTTATGTGACACAGAGTGTTGGACTGGATGGGCCACTGGCCTGATCCAACAGGGCTTCTCTTATGTTCTTATGTGACACAGAGTGTTGGATTGGAGGGGCCATTGGCCTGACCCAACAGGGCTTCTCTTATGTTCTTATGTGACTCAGAGTGTTGGACTGGAGGGGCCATTGGCCTGATCCAACAGGGCTCCTATTATGTTCTTATGTTCTTAAGCTACGGCTACTGAGCTCAAAACCAGTGGATTGCACCCAGGGACCTCCTGCATGCAAACCACAAGCTCTTATCCCAGCTCCTGCGCTCAATCTACTGCTTTAATGCAGGGCTGGTGTGGAGCAGTGGTTAAGAGCGGTGGAATCTATTCTGCAGAACTGGGTTTGCTCTCCCCCCTCCTGCTGGATGACCTTGGGCCAGTGCCAATTCTCTCAGAACTCTCTCAGCCCCACCCGCCTCGCAAGGTGCCTGATGTGGTGTGAGGAAGGGAAGGCACTTGGAGACGCCTTTAGGGTAGAGAAAAGTGGGGTATAAAAAAACCTACTCTTCTTCTTTAGCGTCTAATTAACCTCCGCATGAAAATGCATCTTTAAGCTATATCCCTTCTCTTCTTTTCAACACATGGGCTAAAGACACAGACCCGACAACACAACTGCCATGGATGCAAGGTCTGCTTGTTCATGGATGCAAGGTTTGCAACTTGCGTCAACTTGGGGAAAGGAAGCAGTTTGGTTGAAGAAAAGCAAGGCCACCGCAGAGTACAGGGGGGCACAGAGAGCAAGTTTTCTTCCTTACTTCAGGCTGACGGGCCCAGAAACGTCACATCTGCCTACCTGAGACAGGCCACGCAGTGACAGGAAAGCCACATAAACAGCCTTGAGACAGAAGAGTCATCCTTAGTGATCCTCTGAATGTCACACAGCTGCAGAGATCACAGTCAGGGAAAGCAAGCTATTTAACATCTGAAGCGGCCTTCTACGGAGTCAGACCGCTGGTCCATTAAGCGCAGGATGGTCTCCCCTGCTTGGCAGGACTTCTCCAAGATCTCAGGCAAAGGAAGGTTTTCTTCCATCGCTGCATCCTGTATCCTTTTACATCTCTCTCTCCTTTACTCCACCATGTATGCTGGAATGGGGTGATCCTGACAATTCTTCATATGATGATGGGGCCACTATGGTGGTAGACCCACGAAGGACATGACCATGACGGACCCAGAGGGGCCTGGGCCCTCAGACCCCAGGGCTGTCAACGAACTTACAGCCAGCTGTGGCTACTGGAGCAGCAGCCCAGAAGGCTCACGAGGCAGAACCGCCACCACAACCCAAGACTGCTGAGGGGCCCATAAAGGAAAGTGGCTGGTTGCTGAGGGCCTCATGATCTCCCCCAGCACCCCAAGGGCAGAGAAGACAGAAAGCCCAAGCGGAAGAAGACAACATTGGATTTATATCCCGCCCTCCACTCAAGAGTCTCAGAGTGGTTCACAATCTCCTTTATCTCCCTCCCCCACACAGACACCCTGTGAGGTGGGTGGAGCTGAGAGGACTCTCACAGCAGCTGCCCTTTCAAGGACAACCTCTGCCAGAGCTATGGCTGACCCAAGGCCTTCCCAGCAGCTGCAAGTGGAGGAGTGGGGGATCAAACCCGGTTCTCCCAGTTTAAGAGTCCGCGCACTTAACCACTACACCAAACTGGCTCTCTATTAGAGCTATGGCTGACCCAAGGCCATTCCAGCAGGTGCAAGTGGAGTAGTGGGGAATCAAACTGGGTTCTCCCAAATTAGAGTCCACACACTTAACCACTACACCAAACTGGCTCTCTATTAGAGCTATGGCTGACCCAAGGCCATCCCAGCAGGTGCAAGTGGGAGTACTGGGGAATCAAACCCGGTTCTCCCAGATAAGAGTCCTCACACTTAACCACTACACCCAACTGGCTCTCTATTAGAGCTATGGCTGACCCAAGGCCATTCCGGCAGGTGCAAGTGGAGGAGTGGGGAATCAAACCTGGTTCTCCTAAATAAGAGTCTGCACACTTAACCTCTACACCAAACTGGCTCTCTATTAGAGCTATGGCTGACCCACAACCATTCCGGCAGGTGCAAGTGGAGGAGCAGGGAATCAAACCCAGTTCTCCCAGATAAGTTGGCACACTTAACCACTACACCAAACTGGCTCTCTATTAGAGCTATGGCTGACCCACGATCATTCCAGCAGGTGCAAGTGGAGGAGTGGGGAATCAAACCTGTTTCTCCCATATAAGAGTCCGCGCACTTAACCACTACCCCAAACTGGAAGCACCTCTCAGACAGTAGAGTGAAGGACTAGCTGCTCTAGGCCTCTCTATTCTGGAGACCAAGATCCACTATAAGGTTTTGCAGCATACTGTGAGTGCCTGCGGTCTCCAGGCCACACTATTACTGCTCTCACCCCGCTAAATGACCTCAGTTCAGCTCTGGCTGTTGTGGGATCAAGAGTTCCAATACCGCTTGCTATCCCTTGCCTTGACTTGGGGTCCTCCTGAGTGCAAAGAGAACAATGGGACTCAAAGCTGCATCTACAGGGCTTCTAGGTTTCGTATCCAAAAACTGACCAGAGGCAGACCTGCTGGCATCCTGCACTTTCCATCTGTACTCTGGAACACAGGTTTAAGGTATATTGTCTTAAGAATTACCATATGCAAAAAGATAAATTCTTGAACAGGGGCTGATGCTTGGCTCTACGGAGTCGTACAGAAAAAAGGACTTACAGGCCACCTAATCCAACCCCCTGATCAACCAACAGCATTCCCAGGGAATGTTATTCCTGTTGGTATTAAAGGAGGACTCACAATAACAGGTCTAAATTACAGGTGGAAAGGTAAATTAGGGGGGAAATGTTTACAGCAAGAGTAGCTCAGCAGTGGAAAGGCCTTCCCAGGGAGGTGGCGACCTCTCCCACACAGGAAGCCTTCAAGGAGCAGCTGGACAAACTCTGTTCAGACATGCTCTAATGTTGCATTGAGCAGGATTAGATGGAACTGGAAGGTGCCAAAGAGACCATCACTCTATGATCCTGTGAAGAAACACAGTTTTCCTTTGGAGGTTTGAAACAAAACGAGCAAAACTTTCAGTTTCCAGGGACACTTCAGCCACATCCCCAGGTTACTAGTGCAACTATCCAACTATCCTTACCACTAAAGTTCAGCCAAAATTTATCCACTTGCAACTTAAGCCCATGAGGTACAGTCTTGCCCTCTGGAGAAACCCAGAAGTTTGTTTGTTTGTTAAAGTTAATTTATATCCCACCCTTTCCTGCAAACGGGCTCAGTTTAGGCCTTCTTCCATGAGATGTCCTTTCAGGCCAAAGCATCTACTCAATAACAGGCAGAAGCAACGATGGCATTTTCACAACATTGTAAATCTGCTCAGAGGTGTTTATGGTCAAAAAGCAGGATATAAATATAACAGTCAAAACAATTTCAGCGAGGCACACAATTTGGGTTGATTCCGGGTACCAGTTTTTGCACTTAAAAGCATATAAATTGGTAATGAGTATCGGGAGCTGCCAAAAAGGATGTCAGACTCACGGTTTATAAACAGCTTCCTCTCAAATTTGGCAACTCAGAGCACAGTCAGCGCCACCTCCTTCAGCTTTTCTGCTACTAAATCTGAGAGACTCAAACGATACACACAGTAGCCAGATGAAAAATCCACTGCATACAGCGTAAGGGAAGCTAAGTGAAGCCGTTCTGCTTACCCGCTACTAGAGCCACGCCCACAGTCTGTCTGGTCAAAACAGATCATGACGATCAGATCAGAGAACCACGAACCGTTCCCTCTCCCTTCCTATTCTGAATTCCCACCTCTACCCGTTACCAGGGGCGGAATTCTAGCGGGAGCGCCTTTGCATATTGGGCCACACCCTCCCTGATGTAGCCAATCCTCCAGGAGCTTGCGAGGCCCTTTCTTGTAAACTCTTGGAGGATTGGCTACATCAGGGGTGTGTGGCCTAATATGCAAAGGAGCTCCTGCTAGAATTCCACCCCTGCCTATTACATTTCACAGCTGTCTCGGTGTCAAGAGCATTATGTCCGCTTCACCGGGGTCAGCTCTGAATTTCTACCGCTGATTTTATATTGTCGCTGCACATTTCATCCAAAATGTTTTTTGAGTTGACCTCACCCTACCCCCTACACCAGGGGTCCTCAAACTTTTTAAATAGGGGGCCAGTTCACTGTCCCTCAGACTGTTGGAGGGCCGGACTGCCGTTACTGCACAAGGCCGCGGGCCGTCAGTTCTCCGTCTTCTGCATCTCTCTCCCTTCCCCACACCACACACCCCGGCCTGGGAACTCACCTCACCTCGGTATCACCTCACACTCTGTCTCCGCCGCCTCAGCCCAGTGCCGGAAGTGTGCATTGCTAACACGAGTTTAGGTCGAACGTCACTTCCGGTCTGATTTTGCCATAACCCGGCGGGCCGCATAAACGTCCTCAGCGGGCCGCATCTGGCCCGCGGGCCGTAGTTTGAGGACCCCTGCCCTACACCCTTCAGGCACCTGCCCCAAAAGGGGATAAAGCAACTGCCAGTCCCACAGATCAAATCCCATTCTCCAGGACCAACCCCACAGCCCCCCCTCCGCTGTCAATCCAGAAGAGCTGGGAAGATAAAAGGCAATCTTACCTCCTACTTTTTCAGCCTTGCAAAAAAGAAATCATTACAAATCAGGGTCATGAAATTGTTATGAATCATGGCCATGAACATACTAAAACTCGTGGACACTCCATGAAATTGCTGAGCAGTCGGGTTAGAACGGATCAAAGGAAGTCCTTCTTCACCCAAAGGGTGATTCACACATGGCATTCAATGCCACAGGAGGTGGTGGTAGCTACAGGCATAGCCGGCTTCAAGAGGAGATTGAGTCAACATCTGGAGCAGAGGTTCATCAGTGGCTATTAGCCACAGCGTATTGTTGGAACTCTCTATCTGAGGCAATGATGCTCTGTATTCCTGCTGCTTGGGGGGGGGGGGGGGGCACAGTGCGAGGGCTTCTAGCGTCCTGGCCCCACTGATGGACCTCCCGTTGGCTCCTGGGTTTTTTTGCCACTGTGTGACACAGAGTGTTGGACTGGATGAGCCATTGGTCTGATCCAACATGGCCTCTCTTATGTCCTTATGTCTGAGGCAGTGATGCTCTGTATTCTTGTGCTTGGGGGGGGGGGGCAACAGTGGGAGGACTTCTAGTGTCCTGGCCCCACTCGTGGACCTCTTGATGGCACTTGGGTTTTTTGGCCACTGTGTGACACAGAGTGTTGGACTGGATGGGCCATTGGCCTGATCCAACATGGCTTCTCTTATGTTTTTATGTCTGAGGCAGTAATACTCTGTCTTCTTGTGCTTGGGGGGGCAACAGTGGGAGGACTTCTAGTGTCCTGGCCCCACTGGTGGACCTCATGATGGCACCTGGATTTTTTGGCCACTGTGTGACACAGAGTGTTGGACCGGATGGGCCATTGGCCTGATCCAACAGGGCTTCTTTTATGTTCTTATGTGACACAGAGTGTTGGACTGGATGGGCCATTGGCCTGATCCAACATGGCCTCTCTTATGTCCTTATGCGACACAGAGTGTTGGACTGGATGGACCAATGGCCTGATCCAACATGGCCTCTCTTATGTTCTTATGTGACACAGAGTGTTGGACTGGATGGCCCATTGGCCTGATCCAGCAGGGCTTCTCTTCTGTTCTTATGTGACACAGAGTGTTGGACTGGATGGGCCATTGGCCTGATCCAACGTGGCTTCTCTGATGTTCTTATGTCTGGGGCAGTGATGCTCTGTATTCTTGGTGCTTGCGGGGGGCACAGTGGATGGGCTTCTAGTGTTCTGGCCCACTGGTGGACGCCTCCTGATGGCATCTGAGGGTTTTTTGCCACTGTGTGACAGTGTTGGACTGGAGGGGCCACTGCCCTGATCCAACATGGCTTCTCTTATGAGACACAGAGTGTTGGACTGGATGGGCCATTGGCCTGATCCAACAGGGCTTCTCTTATGTTCTTATGTGACACAGAGTGTTGGACTGGATGGGCCACTGGCCTGATCCAACGTGGCTTCTCTTATGTTCTTATGTGACACAGAGTGTTGGACTGGATGGGCCACTGGCCTGATCCAACGTGGCTTCTCTTATGTTCTTATGTGACACAAAGTGTTGGACTGGATGGGCCACTGGCCTGATCCAACATGGCTTCTCTTATGTTCTTATGTGACACAGAGTGTTAGACTGGATGGGCCACTGGCCTGATCCAACGTGGCTTCTCTTATGTTCTTATGTGACACAGAGTGTTGGACTGGATGGGCCACTGGCCTGTTCCAACGTGGCTTCTCTTATGTTCTTATGTGACACAAGAGTGTTGGACTGGATGGGCCACTGGCCTGATCCAACGTGGCTTCTCTTATGTTCTTATGTGACACGGAGTGTTGGACTGGAAGGGCCATTGGCCTGATCCAACAGGGCTTCTCTTATGTTCTTATGTGACACAGAGTGTTGGACTGGATGGGCCACTGGCCTGATCCAACGTGGCTTCTCTTATGTTTTTATGTGACACAGAGTGTTGGACTGGATGGGCCACTGGCCTGATCCAACGTGGCTTCTCTGATGTTCTTATGTTCTCTGCAACTGAGCCCCTGTTCATGGGGAGACTTGGGTACCACCAGCAAGGGGCAGTGCTTGCGTGGTGACTCAGTTTCCCAACTGGGAAACAATGCTATGAGCCATTATGAATTTAACACATCGATCAGATGCCTTTGGAGTTACTTTAATACAAGCAGGGCGCAAATACAGGGGCGGGATTTAAATGCTACTTAAATCATTTGCTATTCAGAGCCACATGCTCTCCAGTGACAGCCGCCGTGCACAAACAGCAGTTCTCAATACAGAATTAGTCGCTGCTTAACTCAACAGCCCCATGGCGCAGTCTGCAGTCCAAGCTCTGCTCATGACCTGAGTTCTATCCCAGCGAAAGCTGGTTCAGGTAGGCGGCTCCAGGTTGACTCAGCCTTCCATCCTTCCGAGGTCGGTCATATGAGTCCCCAGCTTGCTGGGAGGAAAGCGTAGAGGACTGGGGAAGGCAAGGGCAAACCACCCCGTAAAAAGTCTGCCATGAAAAAGTTGTGAAAGCAGCGTCCCCCCCCCAGAGTGGGAAACGCCTGGTGTTTGCACAGGGGACCTTTCCTCTTAAGAGCCCCATGGCGCAGAGTGTTAAAGCTGCACTACTGCAGTCCTAAGCTCTGCTCACAAACTGAGTTCGATCCCGGCGGAAGCAAGGTTTTCAGGTAGCCAGTTCCAGGTTGACTCAGCCTTCCATCCTTCTGAGGTCGGTAAAATTAGTCTCCAGCTTGCTGGGGGGAAAGTGTAGATGACTGGGGAAGGCAATGGCAAACCATGCTGTAAAAAGTCTGCCGTGAAAATGTTGTGAAAGCAGCGTCACCCCAGAGTCGGAAATGACTGGTGCTTGCACAGGGGACCTTTCCTTTTTCCTTAACTCAAGAAGGAAAGCATTATCTGCCAGCCTTTGGAAGCATATTTAAGAGGAAGAACTGCTTCTCAATGAGCACAATGAGAACTTGCATTCTTTTCCTTTTAAAGGGGGAAAGAAGGGAGGGGCTGTAGCATTGTGAAATAAGGGAGGTCTGTTATGCATTTCCTGCAGAGGAGATGAGACAATCCGCCTAAATGTTTGGACCTAGAAGAAGCTGGATGGCAGAGCGCCAACCCAACTTGGCACCACATCCTCTATTGCTCTGGGTCGGATGACAACTAGCATTCAGGGCTAACAAAGAAGCCTCTTTCATTATCTGCAAGCTTCCCCCAAGGTTCCCCACGTACAGCTCTCCATGGGGACAATTTTGCCCCAATACTTGCTTGCCGCCAAGTTCCAGGCAAGAGAGAGTACTGCCAACGGTTGTTAATGCTTCAGGGGGAATCTCCCCAACTTAGGGAGGTTTGTTAGAACTAGTTTTGACTTAGATCTGGCCCAAAGCTTTCTGCTTTGTTTTGTTTTTAAGTTTAGCCCAAATAATTACTCCAGTATCATTGGGGGGGCACAGTGGGAAGGTTTCTAGTGTCCTGGCCCCACTGGTGGACCTCTTGATGGCACTTGGGGTTTTGGCCACTGTGTGACACAGAGTGTTGGACTGGATGGGCCATTGGCCTGATCCAACATGTCTTCTCTTATGTCCTTATGTCTGAGGCAGTGATGCTCTGTATTCTTGGTGCTTGGGGGGGCACAGTGAGAGGGCTTCTAGTGTCCTGGCTCCACTGATGGACCTCCTGATGGCACCTGGTTTTTTTGGCCATTGTGTGACACAGAGTGTTGGACTGGATGGGCCATTGGCTTGATCCAACATGGCTTCTCTTATGTCCTTATGTCTGAGGCAGTGATGCTCTGTATTCTTGGTGCTTGGGGGTGGGGGGTTACAGTGGGAGGGCTTCTAGTGTCCTGGCCCCACTGATGGACCTTCTGATGGCACTTGGGTTTTTTGGCCAATGTGTGACACAGAGCGTTGGACTGGATGGGCCATTGGCCTGATCCAACATGGCCTCTGTTACGTTCTTATCATAGCCAACAAAAATCTGGAAAAAAAATTAAGGCACTGACATGCAGGAGAGGGAATTAGGCACACCAAGAATATTTCTAGCAAGAGAGAACAAGAGAGCCGAGAGGTTAGCACACAAGTTTATTAGTGTTAATTCAGCAAAGTGGTACAGGATCAGTGCATAAGACTGACATAAACAGAGACATGGGGTTACAAAACATCGTAAAAGCTTCCTATAATTATTGCAAGCAACTAAGCAGCAGAGTATGAGGGCCTGTAGCTTTAAAGGAAAGGAACAGGCTCTGTGATCCTAGAAGTGCACTTGGGGATCGCAAAGTACTATAAATATGAGAGCACCAAGGCTCGAGTTCCTGAACTTTCTTCACCCCACTCGTGTGTTACAAAGAAAATCAAATTACTGTACATGACATTCCAAAATAGGACAGTCACTCAGTGGGGGCTAAACATACATTATCATCTACGTTCAAGGCATCAACTTCTGCAAATTTTATAACTCTAAAAAAGAGAGGGGGGGGGGAAACCTAAAATATGAAGCAAAAAAAATCATAATTTTAAATATATATATATATATGCAAGATGGAATTATGAAGAAACAAAAGAAAACTGGGAAGTGTCTCTTCGGTCTGGCGAAGCGATGGAACCAACGTCCTGAGAAAGCTGCTGAGCTAGCAGCTGAACGCCTCCACAACTGTCTTGCTAAGTGGGGCCCACTCTGGTGGCTAGCCAGTCATAAGGAGGCATCAAATGTGTATCCTGCTACACAGTTAGAAAGTTTCCTGCAGCCTATCTCAGCTCCAACCACGCTCCACTGGAAACAGGATTTCCATGTGATGTTTCAAGAATGACTGCATTCAAGAATTGCAGAAATGCACGCAAGCTTTGCCTCAGAAGGTTTTATTTTCCTTCTTGCAAACCAAGTCAGCTTCTCTCAGAATCACAGAGTTGGAAGGGACCTCCAGGGTCATCCAGTCCAACCCCCTGCACAATGCAGGAAACTCACAAACACCTCCCCCTTAAATTCACAGGATGCTCATTGCTGTCAGATGGCCATCTAGCCTCTGTTGAAAAACCTCCAAGGAAGGAGAGCCCCCCACCTCCCAAGGAGGAAGCCTGTTCCACTGAGGAACCGCTATGACAGTCAGGAAGTTCTTCCTAATGTTGAGTCAGAAACCCTTTTGATTTAATTTCAACCCACTGGTTCTGGTCCTACCTTCCGGGGCCACAGAAAACTCTCCTTGCTGGCTGATGTCCTTAGCCAGGCATTCATCCTAGCCACTTCAGAACAATTCAAACTGCCGTGAGCAACCACTGTTTCCTCCTCGTAACTTGGAAGCACGAATGTACCTAACTAACCACCTCAGGCCTTCTGGGAGATCCCAGCACAGCATGCTGAATTCGCACTGGGAAGACATTCTGGGGCAACCTACCCACCCAGCTAACTTTGATCCCACAGTCTGGATGCCCAGCAGTTCACAGGAACCAAACTGCAGAAGCAGCAACAATTTCTCAGGCCTGACCACCATGAACGGTGTGCATCGGGTCTGCGTCACACAGACCTCCCATTCAGGTACTGGGGAAGAACTAACTTACAAGAGGACACCTACTGTTAGATATGAAACCTTTGGTAGCACTTTTTGCACCTGCAGCTAGGAAAGTTAGATCCAAGGTGGCTCCTAGTAATGCACCACACTGAGCTCTATAGCTCACCACATTATCGAACTATTTTAAACATTGTATTCTTGAAATTTTAGAAGCGCCATACAGTTTTAACCTGAAGACTTGGTTTTTAAGCTTGGTATTTTGAATGTTAAATTCTATATTGTGTTTTTCATAATGTGCTGTTATACTGTCACGGCCGATGGCCGTGTACAATAAACTATTCACACAACTATGAGAACAGACCTCACTTCTTGCATAGCATCTGAAAATAAAGCAGCAAAACACTGCTCCAGCTCTAAAGCGGCAGTATGATCATTGAAGGGGGAGTGAGATGTGGCGTGTCCCTCGAAAACAGCTCCCGTCTCCAAAAAAGCGGGAACCGTTTTCTCTAGTCGCAAATACGAACTTTATCACAGCTTGCTCTCTTGAATACTATTCTTATGACTTTTAGTTTCTACCCTCAAGTTTACATTTAACCTTACCAAGTCAAGGGGATAGCTACGTTAGTCTCAAACAAAGGTAGACCATCAAAAAATTCTCAAAAATAGAAAATGAGAATTTTTCTGATGGTCTACCCTTGTGTTTTTCATTTTTGCACATGTCAGCGTGAAGCAGCAGAAACAAGGTTGGGTCCAACGGCTCCTTTAAGACCAGCAAAGTTTTATTGTGGGTATAAGCTTTCGTGTGCACGCTTTGTGTGCGTACAGAAGCTTATACCCGCAAAAAAAAAAACCCTTGACTCAAACTTGACTCCGTTTAATCTTGCAGTATTCCTCAGGGATTTCTCTCAGTTCTCTGGCTGTATAAATCTTAACAGATTACAGCTAGCTGGTCTTTAGGTCCTTACAAAAACAGCAGGAGTGTTTTAAACGTCGATTCTCTTTCACCAGCACGTCACGGGATGGATCATTTTGAAAGGCTATAATTAACATCTCGCGATATTGTACGCTTTCCCTAGGAGCACGTTTGGGGGGCAAGAAGCTGGGCTAGAAGCTCCAGTTCTACGGTGAGAAGGGCTTGCTGTTCTTGCAAGAGGGGCTGGCTCTCGCCACCTCACCAGCATGCCAAGGCTCACAAAAGGCAGCTACTGTTCTGAATGCTCAGAAGGCCCTGGCACCACGAGGCAGCCAGCTTCAAAACTAATGAGGCCGGGGGGGGGGGGCAGGACACAGCGACAGGCCTCGCTGTCCCCGTGCACGTTCTGCTAGCGGAACCCGTGTCCAAACAATTCAGAAGCAATGCTATTCTGGACGCCAGCCGTTTCACGCAGGGATCGTACCAGGTCTTATGCTTAAACTGGGCTGGCGGGGGTCACCGAGGCTGCGAGTTCAGTTCTTCTGACGATCTCAGTTAGTGGCACGCCAGTGCTGAACTGCCGCTATATTTGCATGACAGTGTTTTTTTTCTTGAGCCCTTACGGAAGTCAGCCCCGTGACGCTTTTACGAAGAGCCCGACCCAATTGGTGCGCCACAGCTAGTTGCGGGGTAGCTACAGAACGGTGACCTGATAAGACATCTCTGCTGCGTCATGGGAAACCAGTGTACAGAAGGCCAAGAAGATAATCAAGGGATGCCCCAGAATGGCGGTAACAAATAGGGATTAGCTGGATGATCCAGGGGCTTTTTTTTGTAGCAGGAACTCCTTTGCATGTTAGGCCACACTCCTCTGATGTAGCCAATCCTCCTGGAGCTCACAGTAGGCCCTGTATGAAGAGCCCTGTCAGCTCTTGGAGTATTGGCTGCATCAGGGAGGTGTGGCCTAATATGCAAAGGATTTCCCGCTGAGTTCCACAGGCGTTCCATACACCTCTGATGTAGCCAATCCTCCTGGAGCTTACAATAGTCCCTGTACGAAGAGCCCTGTCAGCTCTTGGAGGATTGGCTGCATCAGGGAGGTGTGGCCTAATATGCAAAGGATTTCCCGCTGAGTTCCACAGGGGTTCCATACACCCCTGATGTAGCCAATCCTCCTGGAGCTTACAGTAGGCCCTGTACGAAGAGCCCTGTCAGCTCTTGGAGGATTGGCTGCATCAGGGAGGTGTGGCCTAATATGCAAAGGATTTCCCGCTGAGTTCCACAGGAGTTCCATACACCTCTGATGTAGCCAATCCTCCTGGAGCTTACAATAGTCCCTGTACGAAGAGCCCTGTCAGCTCTTGGAGGATTGGCTGCATCAGGGAGGTGTGGCCTAATATGCAAAGGATTTCCCGCTGAGTTCCACAGGAGTTCCATACACCTCTGATGTAGCCAATCCTCCTGGAGCTTACAATAGTCCCTGTACGAAGAGCCCTGTCAGCTCTTGGAGGATTGGCTGCATCAGGGAGGTGTGGCCTAATATGCAAAGGATTTCCCGCTGAGTTCCACAGGGGTTCCATACACCCCTGATGTAGCCAATCCTCCTGGAGCTTACAGTAGGCCCTGTACGAAGAGCCCTGTCAGCTCTTGGAGGATTGGCTGCATCAGGGAGGCGTGGCCTAATATGCCAAGGAGTTCCCGCTGAGTTCCACAGGGGTTCCATACACCCCTGATGTAGCCAATCCTCCTGGAGCTTACAGTAGGCCCTGTACTAAGAGCCCTGTCAGCTCTTGGAGGATTGGCTGCATCAGGAAGGCGTGGCCTAATATGCAAAGGATTTCCCGCTGAGATCCACAGGAGTTCCATATACCCCTGATGTAGCCAATCCTCCTGGAGCTTACATTAGGCCCTGTACTAAGTGCCCTGTCAGCTCCTGGGGGATTGGCTACATCAGTGGGGTGTGGGCTAAGATGCAAAGGAGTTCCTGCTACAAAGAGCCCTGGCTGGACCTGGCCAATGATACTCCCCATTACTAGCACAAGCCTCAGAAAGCCCAAACAAAGAACAGAGTTCTCTTCTGGCTCCAGAGTGACACAATGGCAGTATTAGGGTGTCCTGGGCAACCTGGCTTTCCACTAGCATGTTCGGTTGGATGCAGCTGCCAAGGACACTCAAAAGCTACAGAGCAGAGAGTAGAGACACTCAAAAGCTCCAGGGCTGCAGGAGCAGAGAGTAGATTTTCCCTTTAACCTGAAAATTCAGTTTCTTTTCTCTAACAGCAAAAGCAAGAACATCCTCCCCTCTACAGGAACCATGAAGTTGAATGACAAGCGCGGCATTTGAGTTGCCCAGCCTCTGCAAATATCTTCCCCGTCCAACAAGGCAGTTGTGAGCCACATAGAGGACCAAGAAGCCTGCAGTGCCCATCTTAAGGCAGGCAGCTTCTGACTTCTTGCCTTTCTAGGAGCGAGAGCTTTCTCCATTTGAACCCACGCTCATCTGTATTCTGTAGCACACATGTCCCTTTTTTGAAGCAGCGCAGAAAGGCAGCGGGAACACGTTTCAGCTATGCTTCAAATAAAGAGAGAGGGAGCGCGAGATCGTTGCCTTGAAGGGCAAAAGGAAACCTTGGCTTTACGACTCTGTACACATTTTGAGAGCCTTCTCTCCTGCGCGGAGGGGGCCAATTTGTAACCAAGAGAGGGCAGGCGCCGAAATTGCAAGTGACAAGCTAAACCCACAGACAGATCAGGAGGCGTTCAAAGAAACAATTCTTTCCCGCTCCGGCGGCAGCCTTGTCAGATAATTATTTCATTAGTGACTTTGACATGTCTGGAGTCGTTTCTCTGAACTTCCTGCAACCGTCTCCCCTCTCCCTCTTGTCAGTCGGCAAGAGCAGAGGGATTTGCATCGGATCCGCAAAGGTAGGCAAGGCTCAGCACCCCCGTTACGAACTTCCCTGAAAGCAGAATCCCGTCTGACGGCTACAAGCTTGACGCGAGCAGCGCAAACACGATCAAGGTGATCGCGCGGCCTCCGCGGCTGATGTGTGACAGCTCCCCTTTTGAAGAATCCTTTGATAATGTTGGGGGATTTTTTTTTTTCAAAAATACACAGTCAAATGCAGATTCTGGAATAACTGTTCAAAGGCATTCAAAGGAAGAAATAAGCTGTTCCAAAATCAAAGGTGGGGGAGAGAAGGCAACGTTAAATCAAGTTCCTTCTTTGGAGTGACTTTCGCAGCAGCGGGAACGATCGAGGGGGGAGCAGGGGGTGAAGAGGGGGGGAGGCTGAAAACAGAAACGAAGGCATGCACGGGATTGAAGCGGGAAACCAGAGCCAATCCCCCACCCCCCCCCACCCCGGGGAAAAAAGTTAACTCAATTTTTAAAAAAAGAAGATGCAAAAAGGTGATTAAATTAAAAATGGAAAAATGAAGGTAAATGCAAAAGAGAGAAACTCATCATCGTTTTAAAAGTGCAGTTTCAACTCCCGACAGGCCCCTTGCGTGCTCACACCCAAGGAAGGTTTCAGTAAGTATTGCAGAGCAGAGGGAGGGAGGAGGAGGAAGAGGAGGAAGACGGTGGCGGCAGCTGCCCAGCCATCGGTGGGTCCATCCTCTCGGTTCGTCAGCCCCCAAAAGGTCCAGGTTAAGAAGAGCTCTGTGAAAGGTGGAGGGATTGTGTGGTTTGTTTGTTTTAAAGAAGTATTATGGCAGGAAGGAAAGCGCACTGGTCTCGTGTTGGTGGCAGCCCCAGAGTCTAGGCTTCTAGGAGGGAAAAAAAAAAGAGATAGAAAAGGGGGGAGACGACAGGAGAGAGGGAAGGGGTGGGGAAGGGGCATAAAAGCATTAGGTCATTAGTAAACGTGAACATTAATGCACAGTCAAGCAACATATTCCCTTTAGAGCAGCCGGCAGACTAGAGACAAGGGGAAGTGCACTTTTACAAGAGAGACTCAGCCTGCAGTGTGGGGGGCAGGAAGACAGCCAGTCGACTACACGAAGCATGCGGAAACGAACAGGCATCTGTGTCCGTCAGCAGCAGAGCACTGTCAGGCTGAGGCGTTCAGGAGGCCCCTAAAAGCACACTGCTGAAAGCCAATGCCTCCACAGAAAACACTCGTGGCGCCTGGCTTTGAAAGCCCTGAGGAGCACACAGGGCTCTCAGTCAATGCCGTCAAGAGGAAATTGAGATGACTCGGCTCTTCGCAGGGACATGTGCAGCTATAACGGGACTGGGCTAGAAAGGCGAGAGACACACCTTCCAAAAGCAAGCAAGCAACAACAAAAAACAGAGGCAGAGCTACTGGGGATTTTGTTTCTGACTGAAACGAAAGGACGAGTTCTGCTCGGGGATTTCGGCATGCCCCGAAGCTGCTGGTTGGCTGGGTTCCCGGGCCTGACCTCAACCCCCCTCCCTGTCCACCTCACATGCGACCAAAAGTTTAAGAATATGGCAGCGCTGTAAGTAAAGGCAAGTGAAGATCTCCCATTTCTAATGGTTTGCCAGCCTCAGTCATCGGACGTTCGTCTCAGAACCTGGCAGCGTCTAGGCCCTCCGTAGGACATGCAGATAACAACCGTGGTTCCTCCCAGTCAGAGGGAAACCTCCAGGAACTGTTTCCTGAACACCACGACAGACAGCCGCTATACCAATGGGATACGCAACAACGTGAGGTGTCCCAGGCAAACCCAACAGCAGTGCCTCGCCACTCCTCCACTTACCAGACCTTCGCACTGCACTGCTGTCTGGAAGACATGCAGACAACTGGCCTTCAAGAAGGGCCTGGGATGTCTTTAGACTCAGCATGAACCGAGGTGGGCAGACCAACTTCTGTCTATTCTGACCACCAGCAGCTCTTTCTGGGTTCTCGAGCAAACGGTCCTGCTCCGGAGGGAACCTGATGCGTGCAAATCAAGCATGCAATTCTAGATCACTGTAATGCTCTCTACATGGGGCTACCCTTGACGCTAACCCGGAGACTACAACTAGTGCAGAACACTGCGGCACGGCTGTTAATGGGGCTGCCGTGACGGAGCACATTCAGCCAGTGCTGAGAGAGCTGCACTGGTTGCCTGTTGTGTTCCGAGTTCGCTACAAGGTGTTGGTATTAACCTTTAAAGCCCTTTATGGTCAGGGACCTGCCTATCTACGGGACCGCCTTTCCCCATATATCCCCCAGAGAGCACTGCGATCAGGGACAAAAAATCTGCTGTCTGGCCCTGGCCCAAAAGAAGCCAGGCTATGTATAACGAGATCCAGGGCTTTTTCGGTGGCAGCACCAGAACTTTGGAACACCCTCCCAGAAGCTATAAGGGCCCTGCGGGATTTGTCTGCGTTCCGCAGGGCCTGTAAGACCGAATTGTTTAAACAGGCTTTTGCAGTCTAATTGAAAAAGGGCTGCCACCGGACATCCTACAGAATGCTGGCGATCATAGTCGAGAAGTCAATACCGCCTATACTGGACTGAAATAGCGCTATAGAATGGTTTTAAAGTTGATATGTAAATTATGGTTTTATATGTTTTATTGGACTGATTGTTTTTATAATGTTGTAAGCCGCCCTGAGTCCGCTTGCGGAAAGGGCGGGATATAAATGGAAAGTAATAAATAAATAAATAAATAAATAAATTGACTCCCAGCCTACAAGCCTTCCCCTTCCGGAGGCATTAGTGAGCTTCCCTTTCCCAGACCAGAGTTTGAGACTACCTTGAGCTAAGGCTAAATCCCAACTCCATCAGGGTGCTGTGCCTCCACCTCATGGCACAGGTACTCAAGGTACATCTTAGCTTGTTTCAGGTTGCTTTTCTAAAATACATTTTGCTTTCCTGCAGGCACGGCTGGTGTGTGGGAGTACGCCAAGTACGCAGCGGCCTGGGGCGCCAGCTGGCCACACAGCATGTGTGTTCCTCGGAGCCTGCCTTCTCCAATGGAAAGCAGGCTCCATGGAGTGCAGATGCTGCCCAGCCGGTTTTGCTTTCCCCGGGTCTTTTACAGACCCAGGAAACATGAAAGCAGACAGCACCTGCGCACTGCGCTCCGGCAGGGATAAATTAACCAATTGTAAAAGCTGAAAAAGAGCCAATTACAGTTTCTAAAAATTGTCCCCTGTTGAAGTTGTCTGCTGCTACTCGTCCTTCCTCTTCCACTTTAACGGAGCCATTGGGTGGGAGCCATAGCTCAGTTGCGGAGCATCTTGAACATATGAACATATGAAGCTGCCTTATACCGAATCAAACCTTTGGTCCATCAAAGTCAGTATTGTCTTCTCAGACTGGCAGTGGCTCTCCAGGGTCTCCAGCTGAGGCTTTTCACACCTATTTGCCTGGACCCTTTTTTGGAGATGCCGGGGATTGAACCTGGGACCTTCTGCTTACCAAGCGGATGCTCTACCACTGAGCCACCGTCCCTTCCCTCATTTTAGCTATCATTCTTGTCTCAGTAAATTAAAAATAGCTGATAAACAAGTTATCCATTATCCAATATCACCAAGTTTCCTTTCACTCTCCAGTGTTCTTCCACGTAGTTCTGACTGCACGGACTTTTGTTGGCAGGGTGAGGTCTCTGCTTTTTATTATACTGCCCAGGTTCGCCATGGCTGTCCTCCCAAGGAGCAGGTAGAAATGGTCATGTGAGGTCTTGGCCCTGGCCCCTCCAGCTAAAAGGCTCAAGTAGAAATGGTCATGTGAAGGTCTTGGCCCTGGTCTCTCGGCTTGGCTTCGCGAACGAAGATTTAAGAAGGGTGCAATAGTCCACGTCTGCTGCAGGCTCGCTGGTGGCTGACAAGACCAATGCGGGACAGGCAGGTCCGGCCACAGTGGCTGCAGGGAAAAGTCTGATTTAGGGTTGGTGCTGTAGCAGTGCGATTCTTCCTCAATCTCCTTTTGTCCTCAAGACCAGCTATGCGTGCGTTCTCAAAAGAAGAGACAGCCTGGTGGATGGTGTGCCTCCATGCTTTGCGAGCTGAGGCTAGGTCAGACCACTGTTGATGGTTGATGCGACAGGTGCCAAGGGATTTCTTCAAGGAGTCCTTGTACCTCTTCTTTGGTGCCCCTCTATTTCGATGGCCGGTGGAGAGTTCGCCATACAGGGCAATCTTGGGAAGGCGGTGGTTTTCCATCCTAGAAATATGCCCTGCCCAGCGCAGCTGCGTCTTCAACAGCAGTGCCTCGATGCTGGTAACCTCCGCCCGCTTGAGAACTTCAGTGTTGGTCACAAAGTCACTCCAGTGGATGTTGAGGATGGTGCGAAGGCAGTGCTGATGAAAGCGCTCAAGGAGTCGCAGGTGATGACGGTATAAAACCCACGATTCGGAGCCGTAGATGAGGGTTGTCATCACAACCGCTTTGTAAACATTGATCTTTGTGCCTTTTTCCAGATGCTTGTTGCTCCACACTCTTTTGTGCAGTCGGCCAAAGGCACGGTTTGCCTTTGCCAGCCTGTTGTCAATCTCCTTGTCGATCTTAGCATCTGAGGAGATGATGCACCCCAGGTAGCTGAACTGCTAGACTGTCTTCAGAACTGATTCACCCACAGTGATGCAGGGAGGGTGATAATCTTCCTGGGGTGCAGGCTGGTGGAGAACTTCTGTCTTCTTCAGACTAACTTCTAGGCCGAATAGCTTGGCAGCCTCTGCAAAGCAGGACGTCATATGCTGCAGAGCTGATACCGAGTGGGAGACGAGTGCAGCATCATCAGCAAACAGTAGCTCTCGGATGAGTTTTTCCATTGTCTTGGAGTGGGCCTTTAGTCGCCTCAGGTTGAACAGGCTGCCATCGGTGCGATAGCGGATGTAGACACCATCGTCTTCATCTAGATCTACTGCGGCTCTTTGAAGCATCATGCTAAAGAAGATCGTAAAGAGAGTTGGCGCGAGAACGCAGCCTTGCTTTACACCTGTGCCTATTGGGAAGGTCTCCAAGAGGTCGTTGCAGTGTCTGACTTGGCCTTGTTGGTCTTCGTGTAGCTGGATGATCATGCTGAGGAACCTTGGGGGACATCCTAAACGTTCCAAGATTTGCCACAGGCCTTTCCTGCTAACGGTATCGAAAGCTTTGGTAAGGTCGACAAAAGTCACATACAGAGCCTTGTTTTGTTCCCTGCATTTCTCTTGGAGCTGCCTGAGAACAAATACCATGTCGGTGGTGCTCCTGTTAGCTCTGAAGCCGCACTGGCTCTCTGGGAGGAGTTCTTCTGCAATGGCGGGCACCAGTCTGTTCAGGAGTATTCTGGCAAGGATTTTGCCTGCGATGGAGAGCAGGGTTATCCCCCGGTAGTTGGAGCAGTCTGACTTTTCCCCTTTGTTCTTGTATAGGGTGATGATGATTGCATCGCGAAAGTCCTGTGGTAATTTGCCTTGTTCCCAGCAGGTGACAAGTACTTTGTGAAGTGAGCTATGTAGTACTGTGCCCCCATGCTTCCAGATCTCTGGTGGAATTCCATCAACTCCTGCTGCCTTGCCACTTTTCAGTTGCTTGATGGCTTTAACAGTCTCTTCTAGAGTGGGGATCTCATCCAACTCTGTTTTCACTGGTTGAAGTGGGGTGAGGTGAATTGCTGAATCTTGAACTACGCGGTTGGCACTGAAGAGAACCTGAAAATACTCCGACCACCGGTTCAATATGGATGCCTTGTCTGTGAGGAGCACTTGGCCGTCTGCACTACGCAAGGGACTCTGAGTCTGATATGATGGACCATATACTGCCTTCAGGGCTTCGTAGAACCCTCTTAAATCACCAGTGTCTGCACACAGCTGGGTTCTCTCAGCAAGCTTGGTCCACCACTCGTTCTGAATGTCTCGAAGCTTGCACTGGAGGTTGCTACATACAGCGCGAAACGTTGCTTTTTTCCCAGGACAGGAGGGCTGAGCAAGATGTGCTTGGTAGGCAGATCTCTTTTTCGCCAGTAAATCTTGGATCTCTTGATTGTTCTCATCAAACCAGTCCTTGTTCTTCCTTGTGGAGAACCCGAGGACTTCTTCAGAGATCTGCAGGACGGTAGTTTTTAGGTGTTCCCAGAGTGCTTCTGGAGAAGGGTCTGTGGGGCAACTGGGGTCCTCAATCCTTGACTGGAGTTTTGCCTGGAAGGCAGCTTTAACTTCGGCTGACTGGAGACTGCCAACCTGAAACTTCCTCCGAGGGATACCTCCTCTCCTGGGTGTGGGTTTAAAGTGAAGACGGAGATTGCAGCGTACAAGACGATGATCCGTATGACATTCTGCACTGGGCATTACTCGGGTGTGTAAGACATCTCGAAGGTCTCTCTGGCGCACCAGAATGTAGTCGATAAGGTGCCAGTGCTTGGACCGTGGGTGCATCCAGGTTGTCTTCAGACTGTTCTTCTGCTGGAAGATAGTGTTGGTGATGGTGAGCTGGTGCTCCATGCAGAATTCTAGCAGGAGGCGCCCGTTGTCATTGCAGTTGCCAATGCCGTGTTTGCCAAGTACTCCTGTCCCTGGTACCTCCAGCTAAAAGGCTCAAGTAGAAATGGTCATGTGAAGGTCTTGTCTCTGGTACCTCCAGCTAAAAGGCTCAAGTAGAAATGGTCATGTGAAGGTCTTGTCCCTGGTACCTCCAGCTAAAAGGCTCAAGTAGAAATGGTCATGTGAAGGTCTTGGCCCTGGCACCTCCAGCTAAAAGGCTCAAGTAGAAATGGTCATGTGAAGGTCTTGTCTCTGGCACCTCCAGCTAAAAGGCTCAAGTAGAAATGGTCATGTGAAGGTCTTGTCTCTGGTACCTCCAGCTAAAAGGCTCAAGTAGAAATGGTCATGTGAAGGTCTTGTCCCTGGCCCCTCCAACTAAAAGGCTCAAGTAGAAATAGCCCATGTGAAGGTCTTGTCCCTGGCACCTCCAGCTAAAAGGCTCAAGTAGAAATGGTCATGTGAAAGTCTTGTCCCTGGCACCTCCAGCTGAAAGGCTCAAGTAGAAATGGTCATGTGAGGTCTTGGCCCTGGCCCCTCCAACTAAAAGGCTCAAGTAGAAATAGCCATGTGAAGGTCTTGTCCCTGGTACCTCCAGCTAAAAGGCTCAAGTAGAAATGGTCATGTGAAGGTCTTGTCCCTGGCACCTCCAGCTAAAAGGCTCAAGTACAAATGGTCATCTGAAGGTCTTGGCCCTAGCCCCTCCAGCTAAAAGGCTCAAGTAGAAATAGCCATGTGAAGGTCTTGTCCCTGGCACCTCCAGCTAAAAGGCTCAAGTACAAATGGTCATCTGAAGGTCTTGGCCCTAGCCCCTCCAGCTAAAAGGCTCAAGTAGAAATGGTCATGTGAAGGTCTTGTCCCTGGCACCTCCAGCTAAAAGACTCAAGTAGAAATGGTCATGTGAAGGTCTTGTCCCTGGCACCTCCAGCTAAAAGGCTCAAGTAGAAATGGTCGTGTGAAGGTCTTGTCCCTGGTACCTCCAGCTAAAAGGCGCAAGTAGAAATGGTCAAGTGAAGGTCTTGTCCCTGGCACTTCCAGCTAAAAGGATCAAGTAGAAATGGTCATGTGAGGTCTTGGCCCTGGCCCCTCCAGCTAAAAGGCTCAAGTAGAAATAGCCATGTGAAGGTCTTGTCCCTGGTACCTCCAGCTAAAAGGCTCAAGTAGAAATGGTCAAGGTCTTGTCTCTGGTACCTCCAGCTAAAAGGCTCAAGTAGAAATGGTCATGTGAGGTCTTGGCCCTGCCCCTCCAGCTAAAAGGCTCAAGCAGAAATGGTCATGTGAGGTCTTGGCCCTGGCCCCTCCAGCTAAAAGGCTCAAGTAGAAATGGTCATGTGAAGGTCTTGTCTCTGGTACCTCCAGCTAAAAAGCTCAAGTAGAAATGGTCATGTGAAGGCCTTGGCCCTGTCACCTCCAGCTAAAAGGCTAAAGTAGAAATGGTCATGTGAAGGTCTTGTCCCTGGCACCTCCAGCTAAAAGGCTCAAGTAGGAATGGTCATGTGAAGGTCTTGTCCCTGGTAACTCCAGGTAAAAGGCTCAAGTAGAAATGGTCATGTGAAGGTCTTGGCCCTGGCACCTCCAGCTAAAAGGCACAAGTAGAAATGGTCATGTGAAAGTCTTGTCCCTGGCACCTCCAGCTAAAAGGCTCAAATAGAAATGGTCATGTGAAGGTCTTGTCCCTGGCACCTCCAGCTGAACAGCTCAAGTAGAAATGGTCATGTGAAGATTTTTTCCCTGGCACCTCCAGCTAAAAAGCTCAAGTAGAAATGGTCATGTGAAGGTCTTGTACCTGGTACCTCCAGCTAAAAGGCTCAAGTAGAAATGGTCATGTGAAGGTCTTGGCCCTGGCACCTCCAGCTAAAAGGCTCAAATAGAAATGGCCATGTGAAGGTCTTGGCCCTGGTACCTCCAGCTAAAAGGCTCAAGTAGAAATGGTCATGTGAAGGTCTTGTCCCTGGCACCTCCAGCTAAAAGGCTCAAGTAGATATGGTCATGTGAAGGTCTTGGCCCTGGCACCTCCAGCTAAAAGGCTCAAGTAGAAATGGTCATGTGAAGGTCTTGGCCCTGGCACCTCCAGCTAAAAGGCTCAAGTAGAAATGGTCAAGTGAAGGTCTTGTCCCTGGCACCTCCAGCTAAAAGGCTCAAGTAGAAATGGTCATTTGAAGGTCTTGTCCCTGCCCCTTCCAGCTAAAAGGCTCAAGTAGAAATGGTCATGTGAAGGTCTTGGCCCTGGCACCTCCAGCTAAAAGGCTCAAATAGAAATGGTCATGTGAAGGTCTTGGCCCTGGCACCTCCAGCTAAATGCTCAAGTAGAAATGGTCATGTGAAGGTCTTGGCCCTGGCACCTCCAGCTAAAAGCCTCAAGTAGAAATGGTCATGTGAAGGTCTTGTCCCTGGCACCTCCAGCTAAAAGGCTCAAGTAGAAATGGTCATGTGAAGGTCTTGTCTCTGGTACCTCCAGCTAAAAAGCTCAAGTAGAAATGGTCATGTGAAGGTCTTGTCCCTGGCACCTCCAGCTAAAAGGCTCAAGTAGAAATGGTCATATGAAGGTCTTGTCCCTGGCACATCCAGCTAAAAGGTTCAAGTAGAAATGGTCATGTGAAGGTCTTGTCTCTGGTCTCTCTCGGCTTGGCTTCGCGAACGAAGATTTAAGAAGGGTGCAATAGTCCACGTCTGCTGCAGGCTCGCTGGTGGCTGACAAGACCAATGTGGGACAGGCAGGTCCGGCCACAGCGGCTGCAGGGAAAAGTCTGATTTAGGGTTGGTCCTGTAGCAGTGCGATTCTTCCTCAATCTCCTTTTGTCCTCAAGACCAGCTATGCGTGTGTTCTCAAAGGAAGAGACAGCCTGGTGGATGGTGTGCCTCCATGCTTTGCGATCTGAGGCTAGGTCAGACCACTGGTGATGGTTGATGTGACAGGTGCTAAGGGATTTCTTCAAGGAGTCCTTGTACCTCTTCTTTGGTGCCCCTCTATTTCGATGGCCGGTGGAGAGTTCGCCATACAGGGCAATCTTGGGAAGGCGGTGGTTTTCCATCCTAGAAATATGCCCTGCCCAGCGCAGCTGCGTCTTCAACAGCAGTGCCTCGATGCTGGTAACCTCTGCCCGCTTGAGGACTTCAGTGTTGGTCACAAAGTCACTCCAGTGGATGTTGAGGATGGTGCGAAGGCAGCGCTGATGAAAGCGCTCAAGGAGTCGCAGGTGATGACGGTATAAAACCCACGATTCGGAGCCATAGATGAGGGTTGTCATCACAACCGCTTTGTAAACATTGATCTTTGTGCCTTTTTTCAGATGCTTGTTGCTCCACACTCTTTTGTGCAGTCGGCCAAATGCACGGTTTGCCTTTGCCAGCCTGTTGTCAATCTCCTTGTCGATCTTGGCATCTGAGGAGATGATGCACCCCAGGTAGCTGAACTGCTGGACTGTCTTCAGAACTGATTCACCCACAGTGATGCAGGGAGGGTGATAATCTTCCTGGGGTGCAGGCTGGTGGAGAACTTCTGTCTTCTTCAGACTAACTTCTAGGCCGAATAGCTTGGCAGCCTCTGCAAAGCAGGACGTCATATGCTGCAGAGCTGATACCGAGTGGGAGACGAGTGCAGCATCATCAGCAAACAGTAGCTCTCGGATGAGTTTTTCCATTGTCTTGGAGTGTGCCTTTAGTCGCCTCAGGTTGAACAGGCTGCCATCGGTGCGATAGCGGATGTAGACACCATCGTCCTCATCTAGATCTACTGCGGCTCTTTGAAGCATCATGCTAAAGAAGATCGTAAAGAGAGTTGGCGCGAGAACGCAGCCTTGCTTTACACCTGTGCCTATTGGGAAGGGCTCCGAGAGGTCGTTGCAGTGTCTGACTTGGCCTCGCTGGTCTTCGTGTAGCTGGATGATCATGCTGAGGAGCCTTGGGGGACATCCTAAACGTTCCAAGATTTGCCACAGGCCTTTCCTGCTAACGGTATCGAAAGCTTTGGTAAGGTCGACAAAAGTCACATACAGACCCTTGTTCTGTTCCCTGCATTTCTCTTGGAGCTGCCTGAGAACAAATACCATGTCGGTGGTGCTCCTGTTAGCTCTGAAGCCGCACTGGCCAGTGCGGCTTGTCTCTGGTACCTCCAGCTAAAAGGCTCATGTAGAAATGGTCATGTGGAGGTCTTGTCCCTGGTACCTTCAAATAAAAGGATCAAGTAGAATTCTCACAATTTTTATTGCTTAATCTCACATTCCTTTTAAAAAAATTAAATTTAAAATAAAACATTGTAAATTAAAAATGTAAATAGTTTCAAGTTTCTTCATTTCTCCAAAAATTCTGTTTTTTAAAATTTTTTGGGGGGAGGCGCTAGCGGGCAGCTCACCTAGGGCACAAAAGCCCTTCCGCCGGCCATGTCTGCAGGGCTACAGACCCTGGGGTGTGTAAAGTCCAGATGGTTTTCGGTTCTCCTTTGCTCTCCAAGCTGCCCCTTATGGAGCCTGGGACAATATTTATGCTGCTTCACTTTGCCTTGTTCAGATGCTATGAGCTCCCTTTGGACTGAAAGGCCACCATGAATGTACAGCTTGGGATTCCCCCTCCCATACACACATTTTGATACTTTAAAGAAACACAAATATAAGTACAAAAGCAGAAAGGATGTCAATTCCCTCCTTCCGACTAACCTACTTCATCCTGGGACACGTTACTGACGCTCTTGACACTGGGGAAGGTCAACAGTTTGCATGAAGGAGGCTGCAGGGTCAGTCTCCAGCAACGTCAGTTAAAAGGATCAAGTAGAGGTCAACATGAGAAAGGTATACCTGAGACCTTGGGTGGTTGCTGCCAGCCATTGGTGCGTTAAAAGAAAATGGCAGCCAGGACTAACGAGGGCACAGAACGGGCAACAGCCCACCCTCCCCACAAGACACACACGGAGAGTGAGACGGCAATAATGTGTAACTTCATCTCCACCCCTTCCCCACCCCCCAAAAAAATGCTAAAGCAAGAGAGCCATAAAAATGTCTAAGATGCAAACCAAACTGGGGGAGATGTGCTCTCTGCTAGGCAAGAAAGGCCTCCAAGGTCTCCTAACAGCCAGGAAGTCACATGAAACCCTTAAGGCAGCCCAAGCAGAGGGGGAATGCTGAAAAGAGCAGCCTCTAAAAATCAAATGCAACATCTGTACAAATTAGACCTTCAGACATTGCATTCATACTATGCCTAATTTTGCTTAGTAGCCTATATCTAATTCTGAACCGTGTTATAGTGAGAATCTACAAAACAAAGCTAGAGACGGATAGAAGAAGACGACTGTAGATTCTCTCTGAATCAGTCTCAGAGCGGCTGACTATCGCCTTTATCTCCTTCCCCCACAACAGACACCCTGTGAGGTGGGTGGGGCCGAGAGAGCTCTTGCAGCAACTGCCCTTTCGAGGACAGCTCTGGGAGAGCTATGGCTGACCCAAGGCCATTCCAGCAGGTGCAAGTGGAGGAGTGGGGAATCAAACCTCATTCTCCCGGATAAGAATCTGCACACGTAACCACTACACTAAACTGGCTCAAGGAGTGATGTCTGTACAACCTGAAGTCCCAGGTTTGCAGAAAAATCTCCTGTCTTTTTTTTAAAAGTTACATTGGGTGAGTCACTCTCCGCAAATAACGGAAACACCAGTAGCTTTAAGGATGCCCACTGAGCTCAGATGTCGTTTTGGAGGTTGCTAGGCAACCACAACACTATTGTTGAACCTTCCAAGACTTGGTTGCTATAAAGCAGAGCTATGGGGGGGGGCGGTCAAGGGTGGACAAAGGGGGCCAAAGCAGCCCAGGAATTAGTTCCAGGCCCCTCCCATGTCATAATCGCTAAGAGAGGAGAACTTACCAACAGCAACTCAGGTCTGATTTTTCCTGGCAAGAAGCTGCCAGGAGGGGGGAAGGAGGGAAAACCGAGGACAGTGGAGCAGATAAAAGTAGGCTGGCTGGTGTGTGGGAAGAAGAGAAGGAAATTGGAAAACGGGAGAGGCTGTGGAGGCTTCTGGAGGAGTAAAGATACAATAATGGGGGAGGGGAGATAACGGGAGAAAATGAGATTTCCCACCCACCCCTGCAACTCCTAGTAGCTCCTTCGCTTGTTATACTTTCTGAAGAACTGTGCAGCTTCTAAGTCTTGCCCACCACCCATGTGCGCGTTTTGATCGAATGAGGCCATTGTGATGCCTACTGATCTTCGGCAAGGACGCTGTAACTCCTCTTAAGAGTATGATGGACATGTGTTAATAAGGCTGCTTATATGACTATTTGGAGAAGAAGATGAAAGCTCAGAGAGCAAGGAAGAGACGGACAACGTTTGACCATCTTAGATATACCATTTAAGCCGTCTAGGATCAGGGGTGGGTGGAAGAATCACGATTCCATGGAAGGCTTCCTAGAGAGCTGCGGTGCTCAACAACGCCTCTTGCAAGACTACGGCTGCTGGTGACGGGACAAGAGGACATCCCTTGACACAGTGAACCTCTGTCAGGACAGGGAGAAAGCTATATATCTAACAAGGTTGCTGCTTGAATGTCACAATGCTGAGAACCTTATATTTACATCTCTGAGTAACTGAGATGACTGAGAACCTCCACATTTAGAGGCAGTCAACTTCCCAATCCCAGAGCCAGGAGGCAACATCAAGGGAAGGCCTCAGCCTCTCTGCCCTGTTGTTGGCCCTCCAGAGGAACTGGCTGGCCACTGTGTGAGACAGGAGGCTGGACTAGAGGGACCATCACTGGTCTGATCCAGCAGGGCTCTTCTGATGTTCTTCTCAGGGGAAGGCCTCAGCCTCTCTGCCCTGTTGTTGGCCCTCCAGAGGAACTGGTTGGCCACTGTGTGAGACAGGAGGCTGGACTAGATGGACCATGACTGGTCTGATCCAGCAGGGCTCTTCTGATGTTCTTAGCAAAGCCTCAGCCTCTATGCCCTGTTTGTTCACCCTCCAGATGAACTGGTTGGCTATTGTGTGAGACAAGATGCTAGAAGAGAGGCCACTGGTCTGATCCAGCAGGGCTCTTCTGATGTTCTCGGAAGACACACGTGCTTTCTGTATGTACACATGCACACATTGTGTATGGGATCACATTGTGGGGAAGCACCTCTCAATACCAGAAGGGCATACATGCACACACACACGCACACACAAATGGCACTACCAAAAAGCTTACCCTTCCTGCTGCCTTCTATCCCATGATCGCCGTTCTCTACCACAGCCGCAGGTCCAGTAGCTGGAGTACCTAAAAGACAAGACGTGGTCTTAACGATATGTGGGAAGTGGCCCCTCTCGTCTCGACACCATCTTCCTAGCAACACATGCGAGAGGCTTCCCACACAAGCCCCCTCCTGCAGTCATTCTGAGCACTCCCTCTGAGGTGGACTGCCTGCCTCGCTTTCTGCTCCACGGAAGGAAGCCACGTACTTGCTGCCCAGCAGGGGAGCCTCCCAAGAAGACGGCCGGGTGTGCCTGTTTCTCCATCTGCAGCAATTCCAGCCCTCCAGCTGATGACACTGATGTCGCACCCCAGCCTTTTGGAAGAGGCACTCATTGCAGTCAGCTTTCCAAAAATGCACCGTCCCTGCGGTGAACTATAATAGAGGGGGTCTCCTGCTGGCACGACTGACAAAGGAAGCGTCAAAGGGAAATGCAGAAAGTTGCCAAGCGCTCCTAGGACAGGAACCTCCCCCTTTCGGAAAGGGCCCCCGTGCAGTCGAGCACAGCAGTCGGTGTTTCAAAGGGCTGCTTCTCTAGATACTGGCAGCCACCCGAGCAGCAATACATTTGAGGGGGAAGTTCTGTCTCAGTGGCCGAGCATCTGCTTGGCGTTCACAAGGTCCCAGGTTCAACCCCCGGCATCTCCAGTGAAGAGGGCCAGATGGCAGCTGATGGGAAAGACCTGCCTGAGACCCTGGAGAGCTGCTGCTGCTCTAACAAGGCAACACTGACTTTGAGGGACTGAGGGTGTGATTCAGTATAAGGCAGCTTCATGGTTCCAGCGTACATACAACTCACAGCCTAGCAGCTCCCAGACACCATCTGCAACAAGGGATATCAAGCACTTGACTCAAGACGGCATAATAAGCTCCCCACACTGGAGCTGCATAAAAACCCTGGAGTACCAAGCTTAGAATAGATCAGGGCTGTCAAGGTTAAAGGTGACCCAGGTTGAAGGTGACCCAGGTTAAAGGTGACCCAGGTTAAAGTCCTCATTCCGCCATGAAGCCCATCTTTCAGCGAGCACACGAGTCACAGAGCTGTTGTGGGGGTAAACTGGGTGACTCCTTTGCGGGATGGAAAGGGGATAAAGGTTTGGAACACTTTCCCTATGAAGAAAGGTTAAAACGCTTGGGGCTCTCTAGCTTGGAGAAATGTCGACTGCAGGATGACATGATAGAGGTTTACAAGATTATGCATGGGATGGAGGAAGTAGAGAAAGAAGTACTTTTCTCCCTTTCTCACAATATAAGAACTCGTGGGCATTCAATGAAATTGCTGAGCAGTCGGGTTAAAATGGATAAAAGGAAGTATTTCTTCACCCAAAGGGTGATTAACAAGTGGAATTCACTGCCACAGGAGGTGGTGGCGGCTACAAGCATAGCCAGCATAAAGAGGGGATTGGATAAAAATATGGAGCAGAGGTCCATCAGTGGCTGTTAGCCACTCTGTGTGTGAGTGTGCGTGTTTTTTGGCCACTGTGACACAGTCTTGGACTGGATGGGCAATTGGCCTGATCCAACATGGCTTCTCTTAAGTTCTTATGTGACACAGGGTGTTGGCCTGGATGGGCCACTGGCCTGATCCAACAGGGCTTCACTTATATTCTTATGTGACACAGAATGTTGGACTGGATGGGCCATTGGCCTGATCCAACAGGGCTTCTCTTATGTTCTTATGTGACACAGAGTGTTGGCCCGGATGGGCCATTGGCCTGATCCAACAAGGCTTATCTTATGTTCTTATGTGACACAGAGTGTTGGACTGGATGGGCCATTGGCCTGATCCAACATGGCTTCTCATGTTCTTATGTGACACAGAATGTTGGACTGGATGGGCCATTGGCCTGATCCAACATGGCTTCTCTTATGTTCTTCTGTGACACAGAGTGTTGGACTGCATGGGCTATTGGCCTGATCCAACATGGCTTCTCTTATGTTCTTATGTGACACAGAGTGTTGGACTGGATGACCTGATCCAACATGGCTTCTCTTATGTGACACAGTGTGTTGGACTGGATGGGCCATTGGCCTGATCCAACATGGCTTCTCTTATGTTCTTATGAGAGATAAAAATGTCCTAGAGACACATACAGATTTCCGAACCCAGCATCTGGGAACAAGATACAAGCACAAAGGCATCTCAATAAATAAAAACGGCTGATCTATAAGCGGAGCCATCAAAAGATGCTATCAAAAGAGGTGGGAGCAGCACTTGCTACACAGACAACCATGAAAGAAAAAGCAGACCAAAGATGACTGCTCCCTGCTGCCTTGCACAGACACAGATCAGGGCTTCCGTCAGCAGCCTCAGGACAGCAAAGAGTAGTGAACCCACTCACACCACAAACGCATCAGCTCTTAAAACAGATGCTCCGAGTAAGCGGAAATCAGCCAAGACATTGACCGCAGTCCTTGCCAGATGTGGCCAGCCACACAGCTCATAAGCCTCTCTGCCTGCATCGCTCCAGCAGTGAAGTTAAGTTCGGATTATTCTTCCCCTGTGGACTGCTGCTGCAAAGTCCCATTGTGAAATGCTCCTGGGTCCTCTTTAGAACATAAGAGAAGCCCTGTTGGATCAAGCCAATGGCCCATCCAGTCCAACACTCTGCGTCACGTAAGAACATAAGAGAAGCCCTGTTGGATCAGGCCAATGGCCTGATCTGTATCTGTCCAACACTCTGTGTCACATAAGAACATAAGAGAAGCCCTGTTGGATCAAGCCAATGGCCCCTCCAGTCCAACACTCTGTGTCACATAAGAACAGAAGAGAAGCCCTGTTGGATCAGGCCAATGGCCCATCCAGTCCAACACTCTGTGTCACATAAGAACATAAGAGAAGCCCTGTTGGATCAAGCCAATGGACAATCCAGTCCAACTCTCTGTGTCACATAAGAACATATCCGTTTTAACCTGACTGTTCTTTCTCTCATACAGGCCCCCTGCATCAATTTGAAATTATTCAAACAATCGATTTTAAAAGGATGTCCAAACTCCCTAAACCCAGTGATTAGATACTATCGTACAATATACAATAGAGCCAGTCTGGTGTAGTGGTTAAGTGTGTGGGCTCTTATCTGGGAGAACCGGGTTTGATTCCCCACTCCTCCACTTGCACCTGCTGGAATGGCCTTGGGCCAGCCATAGCTCTGGCAGAGGTTGTCCTTGAAAGGGCAGCTGCTGGGAGAACCCTCTCCGTCCCACCCACCTCACAGGGTGTCTGTCGTGGGGGAAGAAGATAAAGGAAACTGTAAGCTGCTCTGAGCCTCTGATTCAGAGAGAAGGGTTGGGTATAAATCTGCAATTCTTCTTCTTCTTCTATACTCCTCTGTATGGCTTATTTTAGTAGGATCCCCTTATGTAATTTCTGTACCACTGACTGCGTCATGTCAATACTGATGCTATGCCTCAATGCTTTCTGAAGGTTCCAGACTTCCAAAATCCTAATGCATTTGGTGGCTGAATGTCCCATTTTGCTGCCTGTCCTGACTCACTCTGTGCAATCCACCTTGGGTCCCCGAGAGAAAAGCAGACTATAAATAATGTAAATAATGTAAAAAAAAATACATTTACATCCTACTAAAGGCTCAAAGGCTTGTTTTTATATAAGCACTTAAAGCAGCCGGACTCAAGTCCAGAGGCGCTTCAGAGATCAACAAGATAAGGGGAGGATCAAGGCTTTCAAGAATAAAAGCCCCCTTGTCAGAGTTTTGACTCTCAAAAGCTTATATGATGAACATCTTGTTGGTCTCTAAGGTGCTTCTAAACTTGAATCTAGTTTGGTGTAGTGGTTAAGTGCAAGGGCTCTTATCTGGGAGAACCGGGTTTGATTCCCCACTCCTCCCCTTGCAGCTGCTGGAATGGCCTTGGGTCAGCCAGAGCTCTAATAGAGAGCCAGTTGGGTGTAGTGGTTAAGTGTGCGGACTCTTATCTGGGAGAACCGGGTTTGATTCCCCACTCCTCCGCTTGCAGCTGCTGGAATGGCCTTGGGTCAGCCAGAGCTCTAATAGAGAGCCAGTTGGATGTAGTGGTTAAGTGCGTGGACTCTTATCTGGGGGAACCGGGTTTGATTCCCCACCTCCTCCACTTGCAGCTGCTGGAATGACCTTGGGTCAGCCATAGCTCTAATAGAGAGCCAGTTTGGTGTAGTGGTTAAGTGCACGGACTCTTATCTGGGAGAACCGGGTTTGATTCCCTACTCCTCCGCTTGCAGCTGCTGGAATGGCCTTGGGCCAGCCATAGCTCTAATAGAGAGCCAGTTTGGTGTAGTGGTGAAGTGTGAGGACTCTTATCTGGGAGAACCGGGTTTCATCCCCCATTCCTCCACTTGCACTTGCTGGAATGGCCTTGGGTCAGCCATAGCTCTAATAGAGAGCCAGTTTGGTGTAGTGGTTAAGTGCACGGACTCTTATCTGGGAGAGCCGGGTTTGATTCCCTACTCCTCCGCTTGCAGCTGCTGGAATGGCCTTGGGTCAGCAATAGCTCTAATAAGAGAGCCAGTTTGGTGTAGTGGTTAAGTCTGCGGACTCTTATCTGGGAGAACCAGGTTTGATTCCCCACTCCTCCGCTTGCAGCTGCTGGAATGGCCTTGGGTCAGCCACAGCTCTAACAGAGAGCCAGTTCGGTGTAGTAGTTAAGTGCACGGACTCTTATCTGGGAGAACCACGTATAATTCCCCACTCCTCCACTTGCACCTGCTAGAATGGCCTTGGGCCAGCCATAGCTCTAATAGAGAGCCAGTTTGGTGTAGTGGTGAAGTGTGCGGACTCTTATCTGGGAGAACCAGGTTTGATTCCCCACTCTTCCCCATGCAGCTGCTAGAATGGCCTTGGGTCAGCCATAACTCTAATAGAGAGCCAGTTTGGTGTAGTGGTGAAGTGTGTGGACTCTTATCTGGAAGAACCGGGTTTGATTCCCCACTCCTCCCCTTGCAGCTGCTGAAATGGCCTTGCGTCAGCCGGAGCTCTTGCAGAGCTGTCCTTGAAAGGGCAGCTGCTGTGAGAGCTCTCTCAGCCCCACCTACCTCACAAAGTGTCTGTTGGGAGGGAAGAAGGTAAAGGAGATTGTAGGCCACTCTTGAGACTCAGATTCAGAGAGAAGGGCAGGGTATAAATTTACAGTCTTCTTCTAATTGTTCTACCGCAGGCAAACTTGGCTGCCCTCCTGAAATGATCTTCACAAAGTGCCTAAAGGAGTGTGCCCTAAAACAGACCGTCAGGCTGCAGAGTAGGAAAGAAAGCATCCCTGGATACCAGCAGCCACATGAATCACTGCGTGAGTCACCTGGATCTTCCCGCTCCAAAAGGAGAAATCTACTTCCTAGCCATTTAGCTCTTAACCGTCTCTGTCCCTCTCGGGAGTGACCCAGCAACAGACTGTAAGTAAGTAAGTAAGTAAAATTTTATTTGTATCCCGCCCTCCCCCGCCAAGCAGGCTCAGGGCGGCTAACAGCATCCAAGAGTAAACAATACAATAATAAAAGCATTAAATTAACATTAAAACCAATCAATACTTAATTAAAACATTACTAAATCTGACAGTAACATTGTTGTTTGACGCTATACCTGTCAGTTGGTATAATAATAACAGATCCCTGAACCGGACCATTCTGGCGTTTTCCTTTATTGTACACTTATTGTTCAGCCGTTCATAAATGCCAGTTTGAAGAGGGCGGTCTTGCAGGCCCTGCGGAACTGATCAAGGTTCCGCAGGGCCGGCACCTCCTCTGGGAGCTGGTTCCAAAGGTATGGGGCCGTGGTAGAAAAGGCCCGTGCACGGGTAGTCGGAAGTTTCACTTCTCTTGGCCCAGGGATGGTCAATCTGTTTTTCCCTACTGACCTCAGTGCTCTCTGGGGCTCGTACAGGGAGAGACAGTCCCTCAAGTATGTCGGTCCTACTGTGAAGTAGTAAGCCACTGTCCTGCCAATGCCGTGAGCATATCCAAGGGCCAAGCTAGAAGTTACGGCATCTTCATGTCACCCACCACCTTTGTTTTAAAAATGCTTTAAAATGCAGCAGAGTGGATTCAAAATCCTGATTGTGCATGCAGCACAAAGGGACAAGGAACTCTTATTCCCCTCTTCACTCACGCACCTTTTTGAGTGTTAGAACTTCCACATTCAAAGTCAGTAAATCTCTGAATAGTGGTGGTTGCAGGTAACATCGGGGAAGGCTCAGCTGGTAAATTCTGCTGTTGGCTGTCCAGAGGAACTGTCTGGCTGCTGTGAGAGACGGGATGCTGGACTAGGTGGACCAGCAGGGCTCAAGTTCTTATCAAGGGAAGGCCTCAGCCTCTGTGCCCTGTCGTTGGCTCTCTAGAGTAACTGATTGGCTACTGCGTGAGACAAGAGGCTGCACTAGATGGACCAGTGTGATGTGACCCATGAGAGCTCTTCTGATGTGCTTAAGCACCCTGTAAGGCTTTCAAAAACACTTATACACAGTGTCGGAATCATGACAGTGAAACTGAAAAAGTGACTAGATTCTGGGCATCTGTTCTCATGCCTGGTGGTACTTCCTTGTCACTGGCAAAGGCACTCCCAGAAAGAGGCCGCCGAGTGCCCATGCAATTGAAGACCTCATCAAAGTCTCAGTGGCCGAGATGGCCCATGCTTGAACCTGTGAAAGAAGTTCCCACTGAGCTATCGTGAAACGCCTTGCTCCTTTCTGCACCACCTTCTTCCAATAAGGACACCGAGAGCGGAAGTTAAGTGGCAGGACAGAAATACGAGCAGCATGTAATCATCCACAGAATTCTTCTCTGGGGCTGTTACCTGGAACCAAGTAAGGACGACAAGGATTCCCATTCCCCACACTGGCCACAGCCTTGTCCCAGTAACTATTGCTTGAGAGCGGTGTTCCCTCTAAGCTGCAGAGCCTTGTGAGCAAAAATTCTACTGGCGTTAAAGCTGTGAGCTCCTGCATAAATTAAGTGTGCTCAGGGGTCATCCTTCCTGAGCGAAGACAAAAATGTGTGAGCTGGAGGCTAAAAATCTGTGAGCTAGAAGAAGATTTATATCCCGCCCTCCACTCCGAAGAGTCTCAGAGAGACTCACAATCTCCTTTACCTTCCTCCCCCACAACAAACACCCTGTGAGGTGGGTGGGGCTGGAGAGGGCTCTCACAGCAGCTGCCCTTTCAAGGACAGAGTCTCAGAGTGGCCTACAATGTCCTTTCCTTTCCTCCCTCACAACAGATACCCTATGAGCTGGGTGGGGCTGAGAGAGCTCTCCCAAAAGCAGCCCTTTCAAGGACAACCTCTGCCAGAGCTATGGCTGACCCAAGGCCATGCTAGCAGGTGCAAGTGAAGAAGTGGGGAATCAAACCCGGTTCTCCCAGATAAGAGTCCGCGCACTTAACCACTACAGCAAACTGGCTCTCTATTAGAGCTATGGCTGACCCAAGGCCATGCTAGCAGGTGCAAGTGGAGAAGTGGGGAATCAAACCCGGTTCTCCCAGATAAGAGTCCAGGCACTTCACCACTATGGCTGACCCAAGGCTGTTGCAGCAGCTGCAAGTGGAGGAGTGCGGAATCAAGCCCGGTTCTCCCAGATAAGAGTCCACGCACTTAACCACTACACCAAACTGGCTCTCTATTAGAGCTATGGCTGACCCAAGGCCATGCTAGCAGGTGCAAGTGAAGAAGTGGGGAATCAAACCCTGTTCTCCCAGATAAGAGTCTGCGCACTTAACCACTACACCAAACTGGCTCTCTATGAGAGCTCTGGCTGACCCAAGGCCATATCAGCAGCTGCAAGTGGAGGAGTGCAGAATCAAGCCCGGTTCTCCCAGATAAGAGTCCACGCACTTAACCACTACACCAAACTGGCTCTCTATTAGAGCTATGGCTGACCCAAGGCCATGCTAGCAGCTGCAAGTGAAGAAGTGGGGAATCAAACCCGGTTCTCCCAGATAAGAGTCCATGCACTTAACCACTACACCCAACTGGCTCTCTATTAGAGCTATGGCTGACCCAAGGCCATGCTAGCAGGTGCAAGTGAAGAAGTGGGGAATCAAACCCTGTTCTCCCAGATAAGAGTCCGCGCACTTAACCACTACACCAAACTGGCTCTCTATGAGAGCTCTGGCTGACCCAAGGCCATATCAGCAGCTGCAAGTGGAGGAGTGCAGAATCAAACCCGGTTCTCCCAGATAAGAGTCCGCGCACTTAACCACTACACCCAACTGGCTCTCTATTAGAGCTCTGGCTGACCCAAGGCCATTTCAGCAGCTGCAAGTGGAGGAGTGCAGAATCAAACCCGGTTCTCCCAGATAAGAGTCCACACACTTAACCACTACACCCAACTGGCTCTCTATTAGAGCTCTGGCTGACCCAAGGCCATCCCAGCAGCTGCAAGTGGAGGAGTGGAGAATCAAACCCGGTTCTCCCAGATAAGAGTCCTCACACTTAACCACTACACCCAACTGGCTAACTAAGCGTAGAGGGAACATTGCTTGAGAGGGAACAGGATGGCCATAAATAAGCGGTGAGCTATGATGTGGAAGCAAACAGAACAGCTTGACGCCATTTAATGCATGCAAAAGATGCGCACAAGTGAAATGCATTAAAAGGGGAGTGTACCCTCCTGGTTGTTATGGAAACAATGTGCTGTGCACTGCAAAGCAACCGATCGCTTTAAAAGCTCTAGCTCAAGTAATGCACTGTGTCTTTGGGTTGAATAAGACTTCTACTGAATGCAGAATTGCCAGGCTCTGAGAGACCTGCCTGCAGCTTCTTCCACTAAATCCAGCAGCAGAGCCCTCTGGAGGAAAAACGAGGCCCACAAACGCTTCCTGGCATGCAGAGTGGATTCAAAAGCTCAATTCTGGAGGGGCACGCCACAAGGACAGCCTGGGGAATCGCCGGATCTCTCTTCAGGCTTACACCAGCCGCTCAGGGAGACACAAGTACATGTCATACAAAGGTGTTAGCAATTTCAGCCATATACACTTTAAAAAACAGAGGGCGCAGGCTCTTTTCCAAATCCTGCCTTGACAGAAATCAGGAAAACAAACTCAGAACACACAAGCACAAGGATGAGCCAGTTTGGTGTAGTGGTTAAGTATGCGAACTCTTATCTGGGAGAACCAGGTTTGATTCCCCACTCCTCCCCTTGCGGCTGCTGGAATGGCCTTGGGTCAGCCAGAGCTCTAATAGAGAGCCAGTTGGGTATAGTGGTTAAGTGTGCGGACTCTTATCTGGGAGAACCAGGTTTGATTCCCCGCTCCTCCTGTTGCAGCTGCTGGAATGGCCTTGGGTGAGCCGTAGCTCTGGCAGAGGTTGTCCTTGAAAGAGCAGCTGCTGTGAGAGCCCTCTCAGCCCCATCCACCTCACAGGGTGTCTGTTGTGGCGGAGGAAGGGAAAGGAGATTGTGAGCCGCTCTGAGACTCTTCAGAGTGGAGGGCGGGATATAAATCCAATATCTTCATCTACCTCACAGGGTGTCTGTTGTGGGGGGGTAGAAGGTAAAGGAGATTGTGAGCCGCTCTGAGACTCTTCGGAGTGGAGGGCGGGATATAAATCCAATATCTTCATCTACCTAACAGGGTGTCTGTTGTGGGGGGGTAGAAGGTAAAGGAGATTGTGAGCCGCTCTGAGACTCTTCGGAGTGGAGGGCGGGATATAAATCCAATATCTTCATCTACCTCACAGGGTGTTTGTTGTGGGGGAGGAAGGTAAAGGAGATTGTGAGCCTCTCTGAGACTCTTCGGAGTGGAGGGCGGGATATAAATCCAATATCTTCCTCTACCTCACAGGGTGTTTGTTGTGGGGGAGGAAGGTAAAGGAGATTGTGAGCCGCTCTGAGACTCTTTGGAGTGGAGGGCGGGATATAAATATCTTCTTCTTCTTCTTTCTCTTGACCAAGCCATTTACCAAAAGCTGGCTGAAAGTGGGTTTATATGCAATTATTTGCCCAGAAAGATGCAAGAGAGAGGCATTTATAGCATAAACTCTCATTCTTCCATCGTGACGGCTGGCTTCTGTGGAGGGGTGTGGACATCGCTCGCCTCAACCTTTTGCATTTCACTTTCTCCACGTTGCAAGAGAATACAGCCAGCACCCCCTGGTGGGCATTTAAAGACTTTCACACAAGGTGCCTTATAAATTTGGAATAATATAATGTTTAAGCAACCAGACTCTTCATAAAGTGAGCTGGAAGGATAAATACGTCGCTTAGCAAGAGCACATCTGACTGGTAGAGCTGTAAGTGCTATCAATGGAGAGGAGAGGGGTGCTGGCCTATACAATTTTAAGATCTCTTCTCAGCAAATTCCCTTACTCAATATTTGATGAAATAAATGGGATATAACTTGGAAGGAGAACAGGGGGCTGTACTTAGAATCACAGAATCATAGAGTCGGAAGGGACCTCTAGGGTCATTTAGTCCAACCCCCTGCACAATGCAGGAAACTCACAAACACCTCCCCCTAAATTCACAGGATCTTCATTGCTGTCAGAGGGCCATCTAGCCTCTTTTACTTTACTTTACTTTATTCGATTTATATCCCACCCTACCCCACCGAGGTGGGCTCAGGGCGGCTTACAACAATAAAAGCTAACAAAGGTCGATTTAAATACAATTAAAATTATACAATAAAATACATAAAAGCCTAAAAATACATAAAACTCACATCGATATACACTATGCTACTATTACTTAAATCAGTCCTTCAAATTTCCAATATTCAGTAATCTGATGTTTAAGATTTAATATTCAGGCATTCTGCTCACAGTTAATTATATGCCAACCGGAAGAGGGTTGTTTTACAGGCCCTGCGGAACTGTTCAAGGTTCCTCTGTTTAAAAACCTCCAAGGAAGGAGAGCCCACCACCTCCCAAGGAGGAAGCCTGTTCCACTGAGGAATCGCTCTGACAGTCAGGAAGTGCTTCCTAATGTTGAGCCGGAAACTCTTTTGATTTAATTTCAATGCACTGATTCTGGTCCGACCTTCTGGGGCCACAGAAAGCACCTCCACTCCATCCTCTATAGGATAGCCCTTCAAGGACTTGAAGACGGTGATCATATCACCTCTCCGTCATCTCCTCTCCAGGCTAAACATCCCCAGCTCCTTCAACCTTTCCGCATAGGACAGTCTCCAGACCCCTCACCATCTTCGTCGCCTTCCTCTGGACCCGTTCCAGCTTATCTATATCCTTCTTAAAATGTGGTGCCCAAAACAGAACACAAGACTCCAGGTAAGGTCTTACCAGAGCAGAGTCAAGCGATACCATCACATCACGTGGTCTGGACACTAGACTTCTGTTGATACAGCCTAAAATTGCATTTGCCTTTTTAGCCGCCGCATCACACTTTTGACTCATGTTCAGCGTATGATCCACTAAGACTTCGAGATCCTACTGCTGTTCCTGGATTTAAGAGCAGCCTGTGGTAGGAGGGACTGGGCCATCTCACTGGGACGTCTGGAACCGGAAGGATTTAAAAATCATGACTCCTTGAGTGAGCTCCATTTAGAACTGCGTATTTTTTTTGAAATGGGGAATGTATGCCATCGTATAAATAGAGCAAAAGAATGCAGAAGAGAGATGGTTCCAATTTTTTCCAACGATGAAATTTTGTTAGTTTGGAAAAAAGAAACTAACTTATTGAGTCCATGGCTCACTCAGTTTGAAAAGCTGATATATTCTGAATCTGTCCCAGAGGGACTGTTTTCGAGAATATACCCATGTTTATTGGATGACCCTCCATTAACAGCTTCGAGAAATGCCAAGAACTCACACGTGAACGGATAAGGGAGAATGACTGGCAGATACTTTTAACTTCTTTAGCCACATCTGCTATAAATGTGAGGATAAAAGAATCTTTTTTAAAAAATAAAATTCTATACTGATGGCCCTTAACTCCTCAGAAGCTCAACCAGATGTTTCATACAAACCATGCTGGAAATGTGGTCAGAAGGGTGGAGATTTCACTCACGTGTCCCTGCCGTAAACGAGTTCCAGAAAGCTATTCTTAGAGAAGCAAAGCGTTTAATGGGGTGCGCACAGACCAATGATCCAAAACGGTCGTTACTGAGGCTTTTGCCAATAGATGTTCAGAAAGCCCAGAAAGAAACGGCTCTCCAACGCGTCCCCTGAGCATTGTTCCAAGGTCAAACACTGACACTAAAGCAGAGCACGCAGTTGCTAGAAAGGTAGGCGGAAACAGCAGGCTGAGCGTGTGCCCCTTCCCTCCCCTCCCCGCCCCCCCCCCCCCCAGGCAACAATCCCTCAGTATTACATAAAAGTACCAGAAGAATAAGAGGATTAGCAAGACACTGTCAAATTATGATGTTCAGCCACTTGAGGGAACTACCTTGCCTGCCGTGGTCATCCTTGTTGGGGGGGGGGGGGGGGGAATGCCTAGAATTTGGGGGTGGCAAAGAGTCGCCCCCAATTTGCTCAGTGACCTGGCTTAATCCTCCTACAGCAAACCACTCCCCCCACACTCCCGCATTCATACAATTCACCAAAGGTCTGGGCCAGAGTCCACTGATTGCTTGTTAAGCTTGACTAATCTGATCGACTCAGTTTAGTTAGCCAAACCACCCCCTCCCCGTAGCGCTGATGGAACAGCCGGTTCCCCGAGGGATCTGGTTCCACCTCCCGCTGCACCATCTGCGGGAAGTCCAGAGACGCATGGAGTCAGCCAGTGGTGGAGACCGGTCCTGTTCCGCGGCCTCAGGAATCAAGAAGGCGGGACTACAAGCAGTGTTCCCTCTAAGCTGAGTTAGCGTGAGCTAGCTCACAGATTTTTAGCCACTGGCTCACACATTTTTGCGTTAGCTCGGGAAAAATGGCCCCAGAGCACAATAACTGACGCAGTAGCTCACAGCTTTAATGCCGGTAGCTCACAACTTTAATACCAGTAGCTCACAAAGTAGAATTCTTGCTTACAAGGCCCTGCAGCTTAGAGGAAACACTGATCACAAGGAATTGCACTCCTCCAATCAGCGTGAAGGACTCAAGATGCATTCATAGTGTTATGCATGAGACATGAGGCTGCTGTATATTCTCAGACCGGCAGCGTGCTGTCCACCATGTTTAAGCCCCATCCTTCCTCCAACAATCTCAGTTCAGGGCAGCTCCTTCTTTTTCACACGCCAAGAAAACTGCAAATGGCTCAATGCGGAAACAACTTGAAGGAAACTACCGTTCCACGCAAAAAGCGAGCAGGGCCTGGTGGCAGACAGCATTGGGTTTTGATCAGGGGATCATACAGAGGATGGGGTGGAATTGTCTCCTGCGGCCCCAGAAGGTGGGACCACAACCAATGGGTTGGAATTCAATCAAAACAGCTTCCGGCTCAACATTAGGAAGAACTTCCCGACTGCCAGAGCGGTTCCTCAGCAGAACAGGCTTCCTCAGGAGGTGGTGGGCTCTCCTTCCTTGGAGGCTTTGAAACAGAGGCTAGATGGCCATCTGACAGCAATGAAGATCCTGTGAATTTAGGGGGAGGTGTTTGTGAGTTTCCTGCATTGAGCAGGGGGTTGGACTAGATGGCCCTGGAGGTCCCTTCCAGTTCTATGATTCTATGACTGTTAAGAGCAGTTCCTCAGTGGAACAGGCTTCCTCAAGAAGTGTGGGCTCTCCTTCCTTGGAGGTTTTTCAACAGAGGCTAGATGGCCATCTGACAGCAATGAAGATTCTGTGAATTTAGGGGGAGGTATTTGTGGGTTTTCTGCAGGGGGTTGGACTCGATGACCCTAGAGGTCCCTTCCAACTCTAGGATTCTAGGATTCTATGATTCCTGACCATTAGAGTAGTTCCTCAGTGGAACAGGCTTCCTCTTCGGGAGGTGGTGGGCTCTCCTTCCTTGGAGGTTTTGAAACAGAGGCTATATGGCCATCTGACAGCAATGAGGATCCAGTGAGTTTAGGGGAAGGTGTTTGTGAGTTTCCTGCATTGTGCAGGGGGTTGGACTAGATGGCCCTGGAGGTCCCTTCCAGTTCTACGATTCTATGACTTTTAATAAAGAGCAGTTCCTCAGTGGAACAGGCTTCCTTGAGAGGTGGTGGGCTCTCCTTCCTTGGAGGTTTTTCAACAGAGGCTAGATGGCCATCTGACAGCAATGAAGATTCTGTGAATTTAGGGGGAGGTATTTGTGGGTTTTCTGCAGGGGGTTGGACTCGATGACCCTAGAGGTCCCTTCCAACTCTAGGATTCTATGATTCCTGACCATTAGAGTAGTTCCTCAGTGGAACAGGCTTCCTCTTTGGGAAGTGGTGGGCTCTCCTTCCTTGGAGGTTTTTAAACAGAGGCTAGATAGCCATCTGACAGCAATGAAGATCCTGTGAGTTTAGAGGGAGATGTTTGTGAGTTTCCTGCACTGTGCAGGGGGTTGGACTGGATGACCCTGGAGGTCCCTTCCAACTCTAGGATTCTATGATCCTGGGTTTAAGCCCTGCCTTCTCCACAGACACACTCCGTGGCCTTGGATATGGCACTCAGTCAATTCCACCACTCCTCAGCAGTAAAACAGGAACAATTCCCATGCAGTCTTATCACAAGGATACAGAACGACTGCAGGAAGAAGAGGAGGAAGAAGAAGAGGAAGAGGAAGAAGACGTTGTTGAGGGTAAAATGGAGGAGAGGAGAATGATGTACTGTGCTTTGGGTCCCCATTGAGGAGAAAGGCAGGGTTATAAATGAATTAAATAAATAAATTCCCAATCCGAAACATGGGAATTAATACCAATTTTAGCTTATCAGGTTGTCATAACAATTACCATTCATGCAACTTGATCGCCACCAAACCGGGACCAAACCCCCAATGGACGTGTAGTAACATATACCAACTTTTGAGTTCCAAATCACTGGTTTGGCTTGCAAAATCTTTATTGCTTTCTACGCTGCCTCCCAGATGCATCCAAAGCATTTGTTGTTCTGAGGGCAGAGGTAGGGAAATAGAGCAATTACATGCAAAGTGTGAAACACGAGCCAAGAAAGCGTGAGCAAGTTCTCCCAAAGAGAAGAGAAAGGGGTTGCATTTGGAGCCTGGAAGGGTTTGCATCCCTCGACAACCCCACATACTGTAAGTCACCAATTCCCCCACCCTAGGAGAGCAAGTTTGGTGTAGTGGTTAAGTGCGCGGACTCTTATCTGGGAGAACCAGGTTTGATTCCCCACTCCTCCACTTGCACCTGCTGGAATGGCCTTGGGTCAGCCAGAGCTCTAATAGAGAGCCAGTTGGGTGTAGTGGTTAAGTGTGCGGACTCTTATCTGGGAGAACCGGGTTTGATTCCCCACTCCTCCACTTGCACCTGCTAGCATGGCCTTGGGTCAGCCATAGCTCTGGCAGAGGTTGTCCTTGAAAGGGCAGCTGCTGTGAGAGCCCTCTGCAGCCACACCCACCTCACAGGGTGTTTGTTGTGGGGGAGGAAGGAAAAGGAGATTGTGAGCCGCTCTGAGACTCTTCGGACTGGAGGGCGGGATATAAATCCAATATCTTCTTCTTCCTCTTCTTCTTCTTCTATTTTGAAAGCTAATATTAGGCACTTCTCCTAACAGGAAAGGAATTCTGTGCCTTTCCAGGAAAGGCAAGGTTACACTTAAGCAGAAGAGAAAGTTATACATCCTGACACAAGATGGAAGTTTACTTTTAAAGACAGGTTACATAAACAAGGATTCTCCACAGCAGAGCCCAGAGCATTGTTACGTAAGAGCAACAGGGAAGTTTGTTCCAGACAATGGGGGCAGAAGACTAGCGAGAGGGGGGGGGTGTTATTTGCAAAAAAGGAGAGAGAACAGCTTTAGAAATCAAGGAACTTCATCGGAGTGAAGAAAAAGAAGCAAAGGGCAGCCATCTTTATGGTGAATGTTGATGCCAAACGTGCCGGTGAGCCAGCAACAAAAAAAACCCCCACCCAGATGATGAGACACAGCAGCAGAGAGAGGAAAAAAAAAAGACTTTAGCAAAGGCATTCGGAACTAACTGGAGAAGATGAGATCAGAAAGGCAGGCAGCCAGACGGGAAGCAGTGACAGCGGTCTAGACACGAGGCAGCGAGATGCCGCCCAGAGCATTTTAGCCCTTGGAAGCAGCAAGAGAGAGAGAGAGAGGAGAGCGATTTGGAGCCGGGTGGAAGAGGAATGGGAGGAGGCAAAGAGGAAAGGCTTCATGCTGCTGAGAAAGGGGAATAATCAACAAAAACGGATCACAATTGATAAGACAGGCAATGATTTGTCTGTTCTGCCACCCTGTTATTATTTATTGAGTGATACTGAGGGGGTGGTTAGTGAGGCTGTGGCAAAATTTCTGGCTGACATCCTTAAATTTAATTCTGACCATGTTTGAATGCATCTGTAAGCTCGGTTTTATCTTGATTTTATCTCCAATGTTTAAATTTTTATATTCTGTGTATTTTTATCTGAATCTATTATGCCATTAAAGGTTTGGTATGGTATGGACAGGCAATGAAAGAAACCAATCCTGTGATGCACTGGCTAATAATGTTTAATAAAACCATTTCAAAACCTTTAAAATATCTTTTTGTCCTTCACTAGAAATAACAATTCCACACAACAATGTTATCACAGAGGTCCACTCTCACATTCCAATATTACAAGAAAGGTCCTATGAGCACCTGGATATAGGCTCATTTCGTTAATGGACTTCCTCAGGAGTAACCCTCCCTGTATTTCTTCCAGGGTTACCAGACTCTTATAACAACCCAATGTTAATGCTCTTCTGCAACATCTTCTACCTTAAATGCTCTCATCCACTCAATGACACTTAAGTGCATATATTTATATTAGGAGCTTGAGTCCGTCCACACTTATTCATTTAACCAGATGCACAAGCCTTCTGGAGTTTGCTGGCCAAGAGCTCTCTGCAATATTTTTATTGGAAGCAAGCTGCTCTTATAGATGGTCAATTGCTCTTATACTCTCTATAATAATTATTTACTCATTCATTCTTAATTTCAGACAAGCCATTCTTTTGACAGCAAATTAGCTCAAAGTCACTTAAGTGCAAAATTTTAAGCTGGCCAGTCCTGTGCCTCTTCTATAGCTGAATACAAAAACCTCTTAGAGCAGGGGTGTCAAACATGCAGCCTGGGGGCCGAATCAGGCCCCCGAGCAACTGGCTGTCATCTGCTTCCTTCTGCATAACAGCTTGTTTTGCAAGGCTTGCTGAACTGCACCAGGAGTTACAGAGCAAAACCTCTGTTTTCTGCATTGGCTGAGGCTCCTCCCTTGGGGAGGAAGTGGCGGGGAGGCAGAGATTGCTTTGCCAGGCTCTCTCAATAGCGGAGCAACTGAGCCAAGCCTCTCTTCCTTCTATTGGCTGAGGCCCCTCTCCCTCCCGAGGAAGGAAGGAAAGAGCCAGAGCTTCTTTTGCGCAGTTCCTTGGATCCCATGGGAGAAATACCTTTGAGACCAATGAGTGCTAAAGTCTTAAGCATGTTTCAAGTTTTCTTTTAAAAAAAATCTTTACATGCGTTTTGTCTGTGTTCTTTATAAAGTCTATATCTCTGCTACCTAATCTTAAACGGCGCAGCCCGACATGACCCGGCCAGGTCTCATTTATGTCAGATATGGCCCTCATAACAACATGAATTCAACACCCCTGTCTTAAAGTCTACTAGCAAATGCACTATCTGAGAAAGGGGAGGCATCAGCAACTCCAGTCCTGAGCCAAAAAGGGGGCACGGGAGTCTCTGCGAAGGGAAAACACTAGGCTGGTTTCTTACAGTCCCTTCACAGAACAGACCTGGCGTCAAGTCGTAAGGTTAGATTGAAGATGACAATGCAACTAACACCACAGACACAAACACCTTGATCTGGAAATCCTAAGCCTCCTTTAATACTGAATTCTCTGACCCTCAAGACAACCAGGTCACACAAATATTCAACCAGGGGGAAAAAATTAGTTTCCCTATGAAATTTGGAACACTTTCCCAATTGGACCACTTTCCCTATGGAGAAAGGTTAAAACGCTTGGGGCTCTTTAGCTTGGAGAAACGTCGACTGCGGGGTGACATGAGAGAGGTTGACAAGATTATGCATGGGATGGAGAAAGCAGAGAAATAAGTCCTTTTCTCCCTCTCTCACAATACAAGAACTCGTGGGCATTCAATGAAATTGGTGAGCAGTCGGGTTAGAACGGATAAAAGGAAGTCCTTCTTCACCCAAAGGGTGATTAACATATGGAATTCACTGCCCAAGAGGTGGCGGCGGCTACAAGCATAGCCAGCTTCAAGAGGGGATTGGATAAAAATAGGGAGCAGAGGTCCAACAGTGGCTATTAGCCACAGTGTGTGTGTGTATTTTGGCCACTGTGTGACACAGAGGGTTGGACTGGATGGGCCACTGGCCTGATCCAACAGGGTTTCTCTTATGTTCTTATGTGACACAGAGTGCTGGACTGAATGGGCCACTGGCCTGATCCAACAGGGCTTCTCTTATGTTCTTATGTGACACAGAGTGTTGGACTGGATGGGCCACTGGCCTGATCCTACATGGCATCTCTTATGTTCTTATGTGACACAGAGTGCTGGACTGGAGGGGCCACTGGCCTGATCCAACAGGGCTTCTCTTATGTTCTTCTGTGACACAGAGTGTTGGACTGGATGGGCCACTGGCCTGATCCTACATGGCATCTCTTATGTTCTTATGTGACACAGAGTGCTGGACTGGAGGGGCCACTGGCCTGATCCAACAGGGCTTCTCTTATGTTCTTCTGTGACACAGAGTGTTGGACTGAATGGGCCACTGGCCTGATCCTACATGGCATCTCTTATGTTCTTATGTGACACAGAGTGCTGGACTGGAGGGGCCATTGGCCTGATCCAACAGGGCTTCTCTTATGTTCTTCTGTGACACAGAGTGTTGGACTGGAGGGGCCACTGGCCTGATCCTACATGGCATCTCTTATGTTCTTATGTGACACAGAGTGCTGGACTGGAGGGGCCACTGGCCTGATCCAACAGGGCTTCTCTTATGTTCTTCTGTGACACAGAGTGTTGGACTGGATGGGCCACTGGCCTGATCCTACATGGCATCTCTTATGTTCTTATGTGACACAGAGTGCTGGACTGGAGGGGCCACTGGCCTGATCCAACAGGGCTTCTCTTATGTTCTTATGTGACACAGAGTGCTGGACTGGAGGGGCCACTGGCCTGATCCAACAGGGCTTCTCTTATGTTCTTTTGTGACACAGAGTGTTGGACTGGAGGGGCCACTGGCCTGATCCAACATGGCTTCTCTTATGTTCTTTTGTTACACAGAGTGCTGGACTGGATGGGCCACTGGCCTGATCCAACAGGGCTTCTCTTATGTTCTTATGTGACAGAGTGCTGGACTGGATGGGCCACTGGCCTGATCCAACAGGGCTTCTCTTCTGTTCTTATGTGACACAGAGGTTGGACTGGAGGGGCCATCGGCCTGATTCAACAGGGCTTCTCTTATGTTCTTATGTGACACAGAGTGTTGGACTGGAGGGGCCACTGGCCTGATCCAACAGGGCTTCTCTTATGTTCTTATGTGACACAGAGTGTTGGACTGGAGGGGCCACTGGCCTGATTCAACAGGGCTTCTCTTATGTTCTTATGTGACACAGAGTGCTGGACTGGAGGGGCCACTGGCCTGATCCAACAGGGCTTCTCTTATGTTCTTTTGTGACACAGAGTGCTGGACTGAATGGGCCATTGGCCTGATCCAACAGGGCTTCTCTTATGTTCTTATGTGACACAGAGTGTTGGACTGGAGGGGCCACTGGCCTGATCCAACAGGGCTTCTCTTATGTTCTTATGTGACACAGAGTGTTGGACTGGATGGGCCACTGCCCTGATCCAACAGGGCTTCTCTTATGTTCTTATGTGACACAGAGTGTTGGACTGGAGGGGCCACTGGCCTGATCCAACAGGGCTTCTCTTATGTTCTTATGTGACACAGAGTGTTGGACTGGAGGGGCCACTGGCCTGATCCAACAGGGCTTCTCTTATGTTCTTATGTGACACAGAGTGTTGGACTGGAGGGGCCACTGGCCTGATCCAACAGGGCCTCTCTTATGTTCTTTTGTGACATAGAGTGTTGGACTGGATGGGCCATTGGCCTGATCCAACATGGCTTCTCTTATGTTCTTATGTGACACAGAGTGTTGGACTGGAGGGGCCACTGGCCTGATCCAACAGGGCTTCTCTTATGTTCTTATGTGACACAGAGTGTTGGACTGGAGGGGCCATTGGCCTGATCCAACAGGGCCTCTCTTATGTTCTTATGTGACACAGAGTGTTGGACTGGAGGGGCCACTGGCCTGATCCAACAGGGCTTCTCTTATGTTCTTATGTGACACAGAGTGTTGGACTGGAGGGGCCACTGGCCTGATCCAACATGGCTTCTCTTATGTTCTTATGTGACACAGAGTGTTGGACTGGAGGGGCCACTGGCCTGATCCAACAGGGCTTCTCTTATGTTCTTATGTGACACAGAGTGTTGGACTGGAGGGGCCACTGGCCTGATCCAACAGGGCTTCTCTTATGTTCTTTTGTGACACAGAGTGCTGGACTGGAGGGGCCAGTGGCCTGACCCAACAGGGCTTCTCTTATGTTCTTATGTGACACAGAGTGTTGGACTGGAGGGGCCACTGGCCTGATCCAACAGGGCCTCTCTTATGTTCTTATGTGACACAGAGTGTTGGACTGGAGGGGCCACTGGCCTGATCCAACAGGGCTTCTCTTATGTTCTTTTGTGACACAGAGTGTTGGACTGGAGGGGCCACTGGCCTGATCCAACAGGGCTTCTCTTATGTTCTTATGTGACACAGAGTGTTGGACTGGAGGGGCCACTGGCCTGATCCAACAGGGCTTCTCTTATGTTCTTATGTGACACAGAGTGTTGGACTGGAGGGGCCACTGGCCTGATCCAACAGGGCTTCTCTTATGTTCTTTTGTGACACAGAGTGCTGGACTGGAGGGGCCAGTGGCCTGACCCAACAGGGCTTCTCTTATGTTCTTATGTGACACAGAGTGTTGGACTGGAGGGGCCACTGGCCTGATCCAACAGGGCCTCTCTTATGTTCTTATGTGACACAGAGTGTTGGACTGGAGGGGCCACTGGCCTGATCCAACAGGGCTTCTCTTATGTTCTTTTGTGACACAGAGTGTTGGACTGGAGGGGCCACTGGCCTGATCCAACAGGGCTTCTCTTATGTTCTTTTGTGACACAGAGTGCTGGACTGGAGGGGCCAGTGGCCTGACCCAACAGGGCTTCTCTTATGTTCTTATGTGACACAGAGTGTTGGACTGGAGGGGCCACTGGCCTGATCCAACAGGGCCTCTCTTATGTTCTTATGTGACACAGAGTGTTGGACTGGAGGGGCCACTGGCCTGATCCAACAGGGCTTCTCTTATGTTCTTTTGTGACACAGAGTGTTGGACTGGAGGGGCCACTGGCCTGATCCAACAGGGCTTCTCTTATGTTCTTATGTGACACAGAGTGTTGGACTGGAGGGGCCACTGGCCTGATCCAACAGGGCTTCTCTTATGTTCTTATGTGACACAGAGTGCTGGACTGGAGGGGCCACTGGCCTGATCCAACAGGGCTTCTCTTATGTTCTTATGTGACACAGAGTGTTGGACTGGAGGGGCCACTGGCCTGATCCAACAGGGCATCTCTTATGTTCTTATGTGACACAGAGTGCTGGACTGGAGGGGCCACTGGCCTGATCCAACAGGGCTTCTCTTATGTTCTTATGTGACACAGAGTGTTGGACTGGATGGGCCACTGGCCTGATCCTACATGGCATCTCTTATGTTCTTATGTGACACAGAGTGTTGGACTGGAGGGGCCACTGGCCTGATCCAACAGGGCTTCTCTTATGTTCTTATGTGACACAGAGTGCTGGACTGGAGGGGCCACTGGCCTGATCCAACAGGGCTTCTCTTATGTTCTTTTGTGACACAGAGTGTTGGACTGGAGGGGCCACTGGCCTGATCCAACAGGGCTTCTCTTATGTTCTTATGTGACACAGAGTGTTGGACTGGAGGGGCCACTGGCCTGATCCAACAGGGCATCTCTTATGTTCTTATGTGACACAGAGTGCTGGACTGGAGGGGCCACTGGCCTGATCCAACAGGGCTTCTCTTATGTTCTTATGTGACACAGAGTGTTGGACTGGAGGGGCCACTGGCCTGATCCAACAGGGGTTCTCTTATGTTCTTATGTGACACAGAGTGTTGGACTGGAGGGGCCACTGGCCTGATCCAACAGGGCATCTCTTATGTTCTTATGTGACACAGAGTGCTGGACTGGAGGGGCCAGTGGCCTGACCCAACAGGGCCTCTCTGATGTTCTTAATTCCCCGCTCATCATCTGCCACCACTGTTACCGGAATCATCCTGGGTGGGGTTGGGTGGTGTGTAGGCAACACGGAATGGCAGCCCACCCAGTCCTCGGTTTGACAAATCCAGACACGGCTGCTTCCCTCCTCGGCCCTGCGTTGCTCTGCTTCGCGGCATCCAGCAATTCCGCTCTCCCAAAACTAATCCAATGCACCGTCAGGAACGTCAGTTCCTCTCCAGGCCCACTGATAACCCGCCATTGTCATGCCAACCATGCAAGTCAGCGGACTTGACCACAAGTCAGTGGATCCCAGGGCCCAATGGTGAAACAGATCCAAATGGGTACCTGGTGACGTTTTGCTTCAACAGAAAGCACTCAGGTGAGAAAGGTAAGAGAAGAGCACCCCTCAAGCTAGCAAACAGCAGCAACCCAAGAATTGCTCCTCTACTATTTTTATTTCAGGAAAGGATTTTCCCACCTGGGCCACCTGGTGTGTGAAGACCACATATGCATAGCCAAACAATTCATACTTGGGCTCAGGCACTTACGTTCCGCCTGGACACCACCAACGTGGGGCCTGGTTTTCGCCTCCTGGTTCCCAGCCTTCATGTCGTCGTCATCCAGAAGAGGGACATAGTCCGTCTTGCCGACTTTTTCTCCCACCACATCGTCAAATTTCTCAGCTTCCAGAGTGGCCATGAAATCCCGTTTCACTTCCTCCTCGATCTGCGGTGGCGGCTCTGTTAGGGCATCCGCGAGGCTGAGGTTGTGATCCAAGTCGTCCATGGCTCAGCCCCTCTGTACGCTAAAAGGAAATATTAAGTAAGAGGGATTAAATTTACAGTCTTTGGCCGGCCAAAAAAAAAAAAATTCCCAAGAGCTTCGGACTTGTTCCCTTTAGACTAATCATCCCTACAAAGGGCTCCGGCACCAGAACAACAGATTCCCTCGACTCAAGAGAGAATTGTGATTTAATCTCCGAGAGAAAGAGAGATTTAAATCAAGTCTCTTGCTTTGTAATTGAGAGATTTCTTCAACAAAGGATGCACCTTGTGCTTATAAACTCCAATTTTTAAATTTTATCCGATTTATATCCCACCCTCCCCACAAGAATAAACCAAACCTTCTGACGAAGACTGAACATAAAATGGAAACACAGAGCTCACAGGATATCCTCATGAGATCCAGGATAGCAGGCTGAGAGCCAGTGCTTGGCTCCCAGAGTCTGGAAAAACTTGCCAGTCCCTGGGCCATCACGTTTGAGAGCCAGTTTGGTGTAGTGGTTAAGTGTGTGGACTCTTATCTGGGAGAACAGAGTTTGATTCCCCACTCCTCCACTTGCAGTTGCTGGAATGGCCTTGGGTCACCCATAGCTGTAATAGAGAGCCAGTTGGGTGTAGTGGTTAAGTGTGTGGACTCTTATCTGGGAGAACAGGGTTTGATTCCCCACTCCTCCACTTAAAGCTGCTGGCATGGCCTTGGGTCACCCATAGCTGTAATAGAGAGCCAGTTGGGTGTAGTGGTTAAGTGTGTGGACTCTTATCTGGGAGAACAGGGTTTGATTCCCCATTCCTCCACTTAAAGCTGCTGGAATGGCCTTGGATCAGCCATAGCTCTCGTAGGAGTTGTCCTTGAAAGGGCAGTTGCTTTGAGAGCTCTCTCAGCCCCACCTACCTCATAGGGTGTCTGTTGTGGGGGGAGGAAGTAAAATGAGATTGTGAGCCACTCTAAGACTCTGAGATTCAGAGTATAGGGCAGGATGTAAATCCAATATCATCATCTTCTTCTCAAGCCCACAACATGGAACATGATCTATCTTTCAGAATGCCTGACCACAAGAGGCACTTCTTACTCTCCCTGTGGTTCTTTCATTATATAATACGTAGATGCAGTTAAAGGTTGCTTTGGCAGGCCATATATTTAAGTTTGGAGAGATGATATATGCTCACTTCAGCTCGCTTTACTGGTATTAAATTGAGACTGCATTTGAAGCAAGATTTGAGAAACAAACTGACATTTTAACATCGCCTTAATCTGTTCAGCTTTTAGAAAATGGTTTGTACTGACACACTGGTTGCAGTGTTGCCAACTTTGCCTTGACTTGCAAGCCGACCAGTGGAAACAGTAACATGTTGGATCCTGGATCCCAGCATCTTTCATTTGTCTGAGGCTGCCTAGCAAGTCCATGCCAACACGTGTCTCTCTGAGAAAGAATGACAGAGAAAGGGCTTCAGAGGTTGACAGTAACCATCAGAGGCTGATAAACTGATCCATGCCATTATCATCAGAAAGACTGAACTCTGCAGGGGAATTGACAAAACGAAACTGACAAATTGTTTTTGGAAGCACAAGCACTTTTTCCCCGCTCTTATGACACCTGATATTGGACTGTGCAATTGATATATGAATGAAATATGGCATGTATAACTAATGGAATATGAAAAATAATAATTGGATTTGTATGTAGTAATATTGTATTAGTACCTATTCGCGGTGATTGACATTTGTAGCTTTACCTGTTTCCATGGATCTCTTTGGTTTGCGGCCCACCTGGAGGTTGGCAACCCTACCTGATGGAGATTATAAATTCTGCATTAACTGAAAAGTTGCTTAAGAGCCAGTTTGGTGTAGTGGTTAAGTGTGCGGACTCTTATATAGGAGAACCAGGTTTGATTCTCCACTCCTCCATTTGCACCTGCTGGCATGGCCTTGGGTCAGCCATAGCTCTAATAGAGAGCCAGTTTGGTGTAGTGGTTAAGTGTGCGGGCTCTATCTGGGAGAACCAGGTTTGATTCCCCACTCCTCCACTTGCACCTGCTGGAATGGCCTTGGGTCAGCCAGAGCTCCAATAGAGAGCCAGTTTGGTGTAGTGGTTAAGTGTGCGGACTCTTATCTGGGAGAACCAGGTTTGATTCCTCACTCCTCCACTTGCACCTGCTGGCATGGCCTTGGGTCAGCCAGAGCTCCAATAGAGAGCCAGTTTGGTGTAGTGGTTAAGTGCACGGACTCTTATCTGGGAAAACCAGGTTTGATTCCCCACTCCTCCACTTGCACCTGCTGGCATGGCTTGGGTCAGCCAGAGCTCCAATAGAGAGCCAGTTTGGTGTAGTGGTTAAGTGTGCGGACTCTTATATGGGAGAACCAGGTTGATTCCCCACTCCTCCACTTGCACCTGCTGGAATGGCCTTGGGTCAGCCAGAGCTCCAATAGAGAGCCAGTTTGGTGTAGTGGTTAAGTGTGCGGACTCTTATATGGGAGAACCAGGTTTGATTCCTCACTCCTCCACTTGCACCTGCTGGCATGGCCTTGGGTCAGCCATAGCTCTAATAGAGAGCCAGTTTGGTGTAGTGGTTAAGTGTGCGGACTCTTATCTGGGAGAACCAGGTTTGATTCCCCACTCCTCCACTTGCACCTGCTGGCATGGCCTTGGGTCAGCCAGAGCTCCAATAGAGAGCCAGTTTGGTGTAGTGGTTAAGTGCACGGACTCTTATCTGGGAAAACCAGGTTTGATTCCCCACTCCTCCACTTGCACCTGCTGGCATGGCCTTGGGTCAGCCAGAGCTCCAATAGAGAGCCAGTTTGGTGTAGTGGTTAAGTGCATGGACTCTTATCTGGGAGAACGGGGTTTGATTCCCCACTCCTCCACTTGCACCTGCTGGCATGGCCTTGGGTCTGCCATAGCTTTGGCAGAGGTTGTCCTTGAAAGGGCAGCTGCTTTAAGAGCCCTCTCAGCCCCACCCACCTCACAGGGTGTCTGTTGTGGGGGAGAGAGATTAAGGAGATTGTGAGCCGCTCTGAGACTCAAGTGGAGGGCAGAATATAAATCCAATGTTGTTGCCTTCTTATTTAGAATTCTGCAGTTTGATCAAACAGTGTGCATTTCTACAACCACCCAGAGCTTCTGCAGTGTTAAATTCAGATAAGATTCTCTCAACAAGGAATAACCTTCTAAAGAAAGGCTTTTATAAGCAGAACCAACATACAAAGGCTCTAGGAAGGCTAGAATGCCTTAGACTCACACTTCCAAGTCCACAAACCAAACTCAGGATAGAATTTATTTCCACACAGGTCCAGGCACTGCACTGAAGAGAGCCACACACTCTCCCATAAAGAAACCCAACTTTGTAAAAAAATTTGCCTTTGTAAGAAACGCAAAGGGTAACTGAAAGCAGATTCCTGTCATTGCAGCGCTGCTGACTTAGATGCTGTCCGAGCAACTATTATTGCCGGTTTTATGGTGCTTTAAGAGGCTAATCTTGTCACATCTTGGAAGCTAAGCAGGATCAACCCTGGTTAGTCCGTGGATGGGAGACCAGGGTTGCTATGCAAAGGAAGGCAAAGGAAAACCACCTCTCTCTGTCACTGCTCTGATCTGGATGGCCCAGGCTACCCATAAGAACATAAGAGAAGCCCTGTTGGATCAGGCCAATGGCCCCTCCAGTCCAACACTCTGTGTCACATAAGAACATAAGAGAAGCCCTGTTGGATCAGGCCAATGGCCCATCCAGTCCAACACTCTGTGTCACATAAGAACATAAGAGAAGCCCTGTTGGATCAGGCCAATGGCCCATCCAGTCCAACACTCTGTGTCACACAGTGGCCAAAAACACCCAGGTGCCATCAGGAGGTCCACCAGTGGGGCCAGGACACAAGAAGCCCTCCCACTGTAACTCCCCCAAGCACCAAGAATGCAGAGCATCACTTGCCCCAGGCATAAGAACCTAGGAGAAGCCATGCTGGATCAGGCCAATAGCCCATCCAGTCCAACACTCTGTGTCACACAGTGGCCAAAAAACCCAGGTGCCATCAGGAGGTTCATCAGTGGGGTCAGGACACAAGAAGCCCTCCCACTATAACTCCCCCAAGCACCAAGAATGCAGAGCATCACTTGCCCCAGGCATAAGAACCTAGGAGAAGCCATGTTGGATCAGGCCAATGGCCCATCCAGTCCAACACTCTGTGTCACACAGTGGCCAAAAAACCCATGTGCCATCAGGAGGTCCATTAGTGGGGCCAGGACACCAGAAGCCCTCCCACTGTTGCCCCTCCCAAGCACCAAGAATACAGACCATCACTTGCCCCAGACATAAGAACATAAGAGGAAGCCATGTTGGATCAGGTCAATGGTCCATCCAGTCCAACACTGTGTCACACAGGGGCCAAAACCCAGGGGCCAGTGGGGACAGAACTCCAGAAGCCCTCCCCCGCAAGCACCAAGAAGACAGAGCATCACTGCCCCAGACAGAGAGTTCAATCTGATAGCCACTGATGGACCTCTGTTCCAGATGTTGATCCAATCAGCTCTTGAAGCCATCTATTCTTGTAGCTGCCGCCACCTCCCGTGGCAGTGAATTCCATGCGTTAATCACACTTTGGGTGAAGAAGGACTTCCTTTTATCTGTTCTAACCCGACTGCTCAGCAAATAGATCTCAAAAACTAAGGTTGACCCTGGTTCTTGAACAGGAGACCACCAAGGGAGGCCACGGTTGCCTTGCAGAGGCAGGCTACGATAAGCCACCTCGGAACACCTCTTGCCTCGCAAACCCCATCTATGGGCTCATTGCACGTTGGCTGCAACACGACAGCGCTTAATTATTAATTAAGTCCCAGAGCTGTACGTTTCTCATGCACTGAGCTTGAACGTTATAGACGATGCGGGGCATAGATTCTGGAGAAAGAAATAATCCCTCCCCTCCTCTAGGCGGTTATAATTCTCTGCGTTTTGGCAACAACCACAAAAAAATTAAGCAACAGCATGTTGCCTGGCTGCTGAACTCCGGCTTCCCTTATGGAGATTATTGTTTACATAATAAGGGACGTACATCCTTCAATCACGGTAAGGCGCATTTATCCCTTGCGCAGAGGAGAGCCCTGAGCACGCTCCTGTCCTCAGATGACTCCACCGCTTTCAGCAACCTGTCTTTTAAGCCTCTCTCACTTATACCGCTGGGAAGACCTCCCCACCCCCCACCCCTCGCCCCAGGCAGCAGCTCAAGAGTTAACCAGCCAGCCTTCATTCAGTACACAAGAAGAAAGAAGCCCCCCCTTCCCTCCTCCCTGCAGGATCTTTTTATAGCCAGAGGTCCACCTGGGATTATGTCTATGCCTCTTTTTATCTACGTCGCTGTAAACCGATTTCCCGAGCTAAGACATCATTTCCTACTTCTGCCTTGAGAAGTGATTTCCAGCGCGGGCATCGATAAGCATCCCACGGGCAGGGCTGGCGAGATGCCCAGGATTCCAGTTTCAGTGCCTGACGGGGCTGTGTCGATGGAAGAGCTTCGGCAGGTGCAGGTGGGTCATGTCACAGTGGTGCAGGGGCAAAAAAAAAAAAAAAAGCCCACGCAGGGAACTCAAGGTAGAGGAGCCCTGAAAGCGGACAGCTAGCAAGCGCCAGAAGCCCCTTTCTGCCACGTTTTAAGCCCCGCTTGAGCCTGCCTGCATTACCTTTGTGGTACTACCTGGAGAAGAGGAAGGGGAAGCATCCCAACTGCGAGGGATGCATCCCAACAGGGATGAAGAATGCAGACCCAGCCTATAAGGGAGATGCCCCAGCCTTCCTTCCGACTGTCAAAAAGAGGACAGGATCCCATAAGAGCGACAACACTCAGTGGGCTCCGATGGCAGTAGAGCACATTTAGCCAGGTGGTGGTCAACACACCCTCTAAGATGTGAAGTCTTGTGAGCTAAAACTCTACTGGCATTCAAGTTGTGAGCTACTGCATACATTAGCTTGCTCTGGGGCCATTTTTCCTGAGCTGGGACAAAAATGTGTCAGCCAGAGGCTAAGAAACTGTGCGCTAGCTCACACTCACTCAGCTTAGAAGGAACACCAGTGGTGGTAGAAACTGCCATCCAGCTGCAGCTGACTTAAGAACGTAAGAGAAGCCATGTTGGATCAGGCCAGTGGCCCATCCAGTTCAGCACTCTGTGTCACATAAGAACATAAGAGAGGCCATGTTGGATCAGGCCAATGGCCCATCCAGTCCAACACTCTGTGTCACATAAGAACATAAGAGAAAAGCCATGTTGGATCAGGCCAATGGCCCATCCAGTCCAACACTCTGTGTCACATAAGAGAAGCCATGTTGGATCAGGCCAATGGCCCCTCCAGTCCAGCACTCTGAGTCACATAAGAACATAAGAGAAGCCCTGTTGGATCAGGCCAATGGCCCCTCCAGTCCAACACTCTGTGTCACATAAGAAAAGAGAAGCCCTGTTGGATCAGGCCAATGGCCCCTCCAGTCCAGCACTCTGAGTCACATAAGAACATAAGAGAAGCCCTGTTGGATCAGGCCAATGGCCCCTCCAGTCCAGCACTCTGAGTCACATAAGAACATAAGAGAAGCCCTGTTGGATCAGGCCAATGGCCCCTCCAGTCCAACACTCTGTGTCACATAAGAAAAGAGAAGCCCTGTTGGATCAGGCCAATGGCCCCTCCAGTCCAGCACTCTGAGTCACATAAGAACATAAGAGAAGCCCTGTTGGATCAGGCCAATGGCCCCTCCAGTCCAGCACTCTGAGTCACATAAGAACATAAGAGAAGCCCTGTTGGATCAAGCCAATGGCCCATCCAGTCCAACACTTTGTGTCACACAGTGGCAAAAAATTTTTATATATATATATATATACACACTGTGGCTAATAGCCACTGATGGACCTCTGCTCCATATTATTATCCAATCCCCTCTTGAAGCTGGCTATGCTTGTGGCCGCCACCACCTCCTGTGGCAGTGAATTCCACATGTTAATCACCCTTTGGGTGAAGAAGGACTTCCTTTTATCCGTTCTAACCCGACTGCTTAACAGCAACCCTGTAGGGTTCTCAAGGCAAGGGACGTTCGGTGGTCTGGTATTGCCTGCGTCTCCACAGCAACCCTGGACGTCCTTGGCAGCAGGGCCAGCCCTCCCACTAGGCAAACCAGGTGGTCGCCTAGGGCACCGGCAGGGCGAGGGCGCCAAAATCGGCACTCCCCCTCCCCATTCTGTTGACAAATCCTTTGTTTGCCTCTTCCTCCGCCCACCCCCGCCTTCCCCTCGCCCGTAGCTTACCTGCCCCACCTCCTCCCCGTCACTTGCCCTCCGCACAGGCAGTGGGGCGCGGCACCACAGCGCTGTGCCTCGGAGGGGGCCCCAGGTGCCCTAGAGACGGCCCTGCTTAGTTGTCTCCCATCCAAGTACTAACCAGACCTGACCTTGTGCACTCTGATGTGACTGGGCTAGCCTGGGCCGTCCAGGCCAAAGCTGATTCAGCTGGGAACCCAGCGAAGATTTCAGCAGCCTGAGAACCCGCCAGGAGCTTTAAAGAAGTGCTCAGACCGTCATCTCCCAAAGATGGTTTGAGCTTAAACAATTCCACTACTGCAGGTTTCCGGTATCCGTTCTAATGACTAGCATATATGCCCATCTGGTAACTGTACGGGATCCTAGTTTGGCACCACAACAAGGGAAATGTTTCTTTGAACAGTTCTGTGCAAAAGGAGGGGAACCAGATGCACAAGCTGCATGCTCCCGCAAGGTGCATGCACAGCAGGCTGGGTGGGAGGAACGCACGGTACTCCCTACGAGCCCCAGTCCGTCCTCATGTGCTCACACTAAAGCCCATCCTCAAAGCGGGTAGGAAACAACACCTGCTTCACGCCGAATGTGGCCACACTGGATGATTCGCCTATTTTGGCCAAAGGAAGGACAAGTCTCTGTGGTGTCTGTCAACAGAAGAGCTAGCAGGGTGGGCCTCCTTTGCTTGCCTGAGTCCCGTAAGTCCTCCCATGAGTAGAATTCCAAGGAGTTACCTGCAGTCAATGTTCTCTAAACTAGGGATTCTTGTGGACAAAAATTCCACTGTGTGAGCTACTAGCATTGAAGCTGTGACCAAGCCTACCTTTGACTGTCATGTAAACCTAGCCTAGAGGAAGGAGCATCTGTGTGTTAGGCTAAAAAGCTGTGAGCAGACCAGTGAAAATCTGTGCATGTTTGCTCATGTGCTCACACTAAAGGGAACCTTGCTTGCAGTTTGTTCAGCAGCCTCCTATGGGCTGGCTGGAGAGTATATTCTAGCAACAGAACGAGAGCTCCGGTGCAGAAGACAGGTAGTTCCAGGACAATTCTGCAGTGGCAAGAACTCACAGCCCACTTGCGGCAATCCTCGTCCTTTTCCGTTTTCCATTACAAACTCCAACTCAGCGTGCCTTTCAGAGAGCCACGGAGGGCCACAGCTTCAAGTTGAGATTATAACTGTAGGCTTTGCCATGTTTTTATCACGTTTAGATTACATTTTAAACCAAATTTGAGTTTGGTAGAAAGGCGCATACTTCAATTTGCAATGCTCAAAAGAAAACCTGGTTTATCTTCATTAAAAGTCTTTTTTAATTCACCTGGTCAAGGGGCGGCAGGAGAGGCATAATTCCTTGAGCATCGGGGTAGGGAACAGTGGCTCTCCGGATGGTTTTTTTTTTGCCTACAACTCCCATCAGCCCCAGCCAGCATGGCCAATGGCTGGGGCTGATGGGAGTTGTAGGCAAAAAAGATCTGGAGAGCCACTGTTCCCTACCCCTAGTCCATTTGAGAGCTAAGAGGCTGGCCAGCAAGGCTATCTCCCAACTCTGTTTATGGCCTGTCTCTACTGTACTCACCTTCCTACTGTGGGTACTAAGAGCTTGAAAGGAAGAAAGGTTGAGCAGGAAGAAGGCGTGACCTAATGGGTAACCCTCTGCTTCCCAGCCCTGCAGCCCCCATTCACCATCCAACATGCCCCAGTTGCACAGAAACTGAACTCTGTTAGGCGATTCAACCATAGAACTCCTGCATTAACATGTACTTTGGGTCTTTCCATCCATCACAAGTTGGTCCCAATCTCACTGCAAGAAGCCCAAAGCAATGCCCATGGTTCTCCAAGCCACGGTGTCATCCTCACCAGAGCACCAGGCAACCTGGGTGTCTAGAGAGAGAGTCGGTTTGGTGTAGTGGTTAAGTGCACAGGCTCTTATCTGGGAGAACCGGGTTTGATTCCTCACACCTCCACTTGCAGCTTCTGGAATGGCCTTGGGGCAGCCATAGCTCTAATAGAGAGCCAGTTTGGTGTAGTGGTTAAGTGCGCAGACTCTTATCTGGGAGAACTGGGTTTGATTCCTCACACCTCCACTTGCAGCTGCTGGAATGGCCTTGGGTCAGCCAGAGCTCTCGCAAGAGTTGTCCTTGAAAGGGCAGCTTCTGTGAGATTGACCCCACAGGGTGGCTGTTGTGGGGAAAGAGGATAAAAGAGATTGTAAACTGCTGAGACTCTGATTCAGAGAGAAGGGCGGGGTATAAGCCTACGGTCTTCTTCTTCTAACTCAGGGGTGGCCAAACTGTGGCTCGGGAGCCACATGTGGCTCTTTCACACACACTGTGTGGCTCTTGAAGCCCCCAATGCCCCACTGGCTGGCTTGAAGAAGGCATTATCTCTCTCTAAATCTATTCTCCAAGCCAAGCCAGACAGTTGTTTAGAGAATGCATTTCAAGTTGCTTTCTTTCCACCTCTCCCTTGCCCTTCTCCATCTATTTTTTTCCTTCCTTCCTTCCTGCCTGCCTGCCTGCCTACTCTCAAACATCTGACGTTTAAGTTTTGTGGCTCTCAAACATAGGACATTTATTCTATGTGGCTCTTACATTAAGTTTGGCCATCCCTGTTCTAAGAAGAAGATGATATTGGATTTATATCCTGCCCTCCACTCCGAAGAGTCTCAGAGCAGCTCACAATCTCCTTTACCTCCCCCCCCCCAACAGACACCCTGTGAGGTAGATGAAGATATTGGATTTATATCCCGCCTTCCACTCCGAAGAGTCTCAGAGGGGTTCACAATCTCTTTTACCTTCCCTCCCCCCACAACAGACACCCTGTGAGGTAGATGAAGATATTGGATTTATATCCCGCCTTCCACTCCGAAGAGTCTCAGAGGGGCTCACAATCTCTTTTACCTTCCCTCCCCCCACAACAGACACCCTGTGAGGTAGATGAAGATATTGGATTTATATCCCGCCTTCCACTCCGAAGAGTCTCAGAGGGGCTCACAATCTCTTTTACCTTCCCTCCCCCCACAACAGACACCCTGTGAGGTAGATGAAGATATTGGATTTATATCCCGCCCTCCACTCCAAAGAGTCTCAGAGGGGCTCACAATCTCCTTTACCTTCCTCCCCCACAACAGACACCCTGTGAGGTAGATGAAGATATTGGATTTATATCCCGCCTTCCACTCCGAAGAGTCTCAGAGGGGCTCACAATCTCTTTTACCTTCCCTCCCCCCCACAACAGACACCCTGTGAGGTAGATGAAGATATTGGATTTATATCCCGCCCTCCACTCCAAACAGTCTCAGAGGGGCTCACAATCTCCTTTACCTTCCTCCCCCACAACAGACACCCTGTGAGGTAGATGAAGATATTGGATTTATATCCTGCCCTCCACTCCGAAGAGTCTCAGAGCAGCTCACAATCTACTTTACCTCCCCCCCCCCGCAACACACACCCTGTGAGGTAGATGAAGATATTGGATTTATATCCCGCCTTCCACTCCGAAGATTCTCAGAGCAGCTCACAATCTACTTTACCTCCCCCCCCCAACACACACCCTGTGAGGTAGATGAAGATATTGGATTTATATCCCGCCCTCCACTCCGAAGAGTCTCAGAGCGGCTCACAATCTCCTTTCCCTTCCTCCCCCACAACAGACACCCTGTGAGGTGGGTGGGGCTGAGAGGGCTCTCCCAGAAGCTGTCCTTTAAAGGACAACTCCTGCGAGAGCTCTGGCTGACAGAAGGCCATTTCAGCAGCTGCAAGTGGAGGAGTGGGGAATCAAACCTGGTTCTCCCAGATAAGAATGTGCCCACTTAACCACTACATCAAACTGGCTCTCTAACGGATTACCTGGCAAGATGTATGGTAGAGCCGGAATATGAACCTCAATGGGGCAAAATACCAGGACATGAATGTGATTGTGGTGCGGCCTGACAAACTATTTCCCATCTGTCACAGAAATGTGATAGTTCTGCTTTCCAGGGAGATGTGACAGACCTCTGTGATCTTTCCCCAACTGCAATTAAGCGGATTGAATTTAGGAGTATTTAGGAGGATTGCCCAAATCGGCCTGCATACCAATTGTTATCAACTTGTGTACATATTTTATGTTATTATCTGTGTCCTGTGTGTTACTCTGCTGTACAATAAATAAATAGTAATTCTACAATCAACCATTTCACCACACTGGTTTAAGGATTTTTAAAGTGCTGCTCTGTGGGATCTCAAAGAATTATCAGAAGGTCCAGCAGAATTTAAAAGTCATGAAGAATACGAAACATTTTCTCTGGTTTATACTAAGCCTCCACACACAAAAAGGTAAGCACCCTTGTCAACATGAGTGCAACCTTTTAAAGAGCCCAATTAGCTATCAAGCAGTTTTCAAGAATATTGGCACAGAATGGCTACCGAAAGATCAAGGGGAAATGGCATAAGAACATAAGAGAGGCCATGTTGGATCAGGCCAATGGCCCATCCAGTCCAACGGCCCATCCAGTCCAACACTCTGTGTCACATAAGAACATAAGAGAAGCCCTGCTGGATCAGGTCAATGACCCATCCTGTCCAACACTCTGTGTCACATAAGAACATAAGAGAAGCCATGTTGGATCAGGCCAATGGCCCATCCAGTCCAACACTCTGTATCACATAAGAACATAAGAGAAGCCCTGTTGGATCAGGCCAATGGCCCATCCAGTCCAACGGCCCATCCAGTTTAACACTCTGTGTCACATAAGAACATAAGAGAAGCCATGTTGGATCAGGCCAATGGCCCATCCAGTCCAACACTCTGTATCACATAAGAACATAAGAGAAGCCCTGTTGGATCAGGCCAGTGGCCCCTCCAGTCCAACACTCTGTGTCACATAAGAACATAAGAGAAGCCCTGCTGGATCAGGCCAATGGCCCATCCAGTCCAACATTCTGTGACATAAGGACATAAGAGAAGCCCTGCTGGATCAGGCCAATGGCCCATCCAGTCCAACACTCTGTGTCACATAAGAACATAAGAGAAGCCCTGCTGGATCAGGCCAATGGCCCATCCAGTCCAACATTCTGTGACATAAGAACATAAGAGAAGCCCTGCTGGATCAGGCCAATGGCCCATCCAGTCCAACATTCTGTGACATAAGAACATAAGAGAAGCCCTGCTGGATCAGGCCAATGGCCCATCCAGTCCAACACTCTGTCACATAAGAACATGAGAAACCCTGTTGGATCAGGCCAATGGTCCATCCAGTCCAACACTCTGTGTCACACAGTGGCCAAAAAAATTATATATATACACACACACACACACACACATATATACACACACACTGGCTAATAGCCACTGATGGACCTCTGCTCCATATTTTTATCTAACCCCCTCTTGAAGCTGTCTATGCTTGTAGCCGCCACCACCTCCTGTGGCAGTGAATTCCACGTGTTAATCACCCTTTGGGTGAAGAAGTATTTTAATCACCCTTTGGGTGAAGAAGTATTTCCTTTTATCCGTTTTAACCTGACTGCTCAGCAATTTCATTGAATGCCCATGAGTTCTTGTATTGCGAGAAAGGGAGAAATGGACTTCTTTCTCTACTTTCTCCATCCCATGAGATTCTAGGCTTTGAGAAGTGAGGTCTATTGCACGAAAACTCATAGTTTAATAAACGTTAGTCTTTAACGTGGTACCGGGCTTCTGTTTCACTTTGCTATAATGAACTAAGATGGCTCACTCACTGGAATATTCAACTGTGCTTGGCCTATGAGAGGTCTGATTTGTTTGAACATCCTGGAAAATGTGACGTTTCTTTCCATTGTATCTGTATGCTCACTAATGCACTGAGCGATAAGGTAGTTTAATCACATCTGTCTGAGAACCAGAATTTCTTCTAACTAATAAAGCCCAGGAGAAGCATTGAAGGCCAAATGCATTTTGCTTTAATTCCAGTCCAGATTTCAAGTTTCTATGAGGCCTGGTTCACCGTTTTTAAACATAAACATTTTGTTTGCCAGGAAGTTAGATCCTATTTGCATTTTTCAAATCCTGACCTTCAATACCAAAGAAGGAAAAGATTTTTATTTTTAAAGAAACAATAGTAAAAGGATTCTATTACTGTTGTAGAGGGCAGCTTGCCAATCTCATTGTATTAGAGGTAGGTTTGGCATTTTGCAAGGGCAAAATGAAAACAGTCTGACAGGGCATTGTAATTCCCAGTTTTTACCTACTGTATCTTCCTGTGGGAAAGGGGGAAATCACATTTATACTAAAGAAACGGACAAGTGCTGGGTGATACTTCCCATTTGGCAGTCAAAAATTAAGAATAACATACATGTGTGTGCGAACATACCAGAGCAGCCAAAAGGGCACAGAAGAAGAAGAATTGCAGATTTATACCCCACCCATCTCCCTGAATCAGAGACTCAGAGCGGCTGACAATCTCCTATATCTTCTCCCCCTACAACAGACACCCTGTGAGGTGGGTGGGACTAAGAGGGCTCTCCCAGCAGCTGCGTTTTCAAGGACAGAGACTCAGAGCGGGTTACAATTTCCTATGTCTTCTCCTCCCACAACAGACACCCTGTGAGGTGGGTGGGGCTGAGAGGGCTCTCCCAGCAGCTGCGTTTTCAAGGACAGAGACTCAGAGCGGGTTACAATCTCCTATGTCTTCTCCTCCCACAACAGACACCCTGTGAGGTGGATGGGGCTGAGAGGGCTCTCCCAGCAGCTGCCCTTTAAAGGACAGAGTCTCAGAGCAGGTTACAATCTCCTATGTCTTCTCCCCCCACAACAGATGCCCTGTGAGGTGGGTGGGGCTGAGAGGGCTCTCCCAGCAGCTACCTTTTCAAGGACAGAGTCTCAGAGCGGCTGACAATCTCCTATATCTTCTCCCCCCCACAACAGACACCCTGTGAGGTGGGTGGGGCTGAGACGGCTCTCCCAGCAGCTGCGTTTTCAAGGACAGAGACTCAGAGCGGGTTACAATCTCCTATGTCTTCTCCCCCAACAACAGACACCCTGTGAGGTGGGTGGGGCTGAGAGGGCTCTCACAGCAGCTGCCTTTTCAAAGACAGAGTCTCAGAGCAGCTGACAATCTCCTATGTCTTCTCCCCCCACAACAGACACCCTGTGAGGTGGGTGGGGCTGAGAGGGCTCTCCCAGCAGCTGCCTTTTCAAGGACAGAGACTCAGAGCGGGTTACAATCTCCTATGTCTTCTCCCCCCACAACAGACACCATGTGAGGTGGGTGGGGCTGAGAGGGCTCTCAGAGCAGCTGCCCTTTCAAGGACAAAGACTCAGAGCGGATTACAATCTCCTATGTCTTCTCCCCCCACAACAGACACCCTGTGAGGTGGGTGGGGCTGAGAGGGCTCTCACAGCAGTTGCCCTTTCAAGGACAACCTCAGCTATGGCTGACCCAAGGCCATTCCAGCAGCTGCAAGTGGAGGAGTGGGGGATCAAACCTGGTTCTCCCAGATAAGAGTCTGCGCACTTAACCCCTACACCAAACTGGCTCTCTTTTAGAGCCATGACTAACCCAAGGCCATTCCAGCAGGTGCAAGTGGAGGAGTGGGGAATCAAACCTGGTTCTCCCAGATAAGAGTCCGCGCACTTAACCACTACACCAAACTGGCTCTCTATTAGAGCTCTGGCTGACCCAAGGCCATTCCAGCAGGTGCAAGTGGAGGCGTGGGGAATCAAACCCAGTTCTCCCAGATAAGAGTCCACACATTTAACCACTACACCAAACTGGCTCTCTATTAGAGCTCTGGCTGACCCAAGGCCATTCCAGCAGGTGCAAGTGGAGGAGTGGGGAATCAAACCCAGTTCTCCCAGATAAGAGTCCGCGCACTTAACCACTACACCAAACTGGCTCTCTATTAGAGCTCTGGCTGACCCAAGGCCATTCCAGCAGGTGCAAGTGGAGGAGTGGGGAATCAAACCCGGTTCTCCCAGATAAGAGTCCGCGCACTTAACCACTACACCAAACTGGCTCTCTATTAGAGCTATGGCTGACCCAAGGCCATTCCAGCAGGTGCAAGTGGAGGAGTGGGGAATCAAACCCGGATATCCCAGATAAGAGTCCACACACTTAACCACTACACCAACCTGGCATGTATTAAAACTGGACACGCACCCAATAAGCACTGCACTGCTTTGGTCCGCATGGGAGGCACTTTCCAGTGTTCACCAATGACTTCTCAGCACTTAACAGTCAGCACTGTTGTAATCTTCACACACTCTCACACACACCCCATGCACATCAAACTGCCTTAAGTTGAATCAGACCCTCGGTCCATCAAGGCCAGTATTGCCAACTCAGACTGGCAGGTCTGCAGGGTCTCAACAGAGGTCTTCCACACAACACCGACTGCCTTGAACCTGGGCCCTTCTGCCGGCCAAGCCAATGCTCTATCGCTGAGCCACAGCCCCTCGGAAACTGCAGAAGACATTTACACATCACGCTGCCATCGACTGGTCCATCAAGGCCAGTATTGCCAACTCAGACTGGCAGCAGCTCTGCAGGGTCTTCAGCAGAGGAGGTCTTTCACATCACCTGCTACCCGGTCCTTTATTAACGACAGACGTCGCTGGGGATTGAACCTGGGACCTCGTGCATGCAAAGCAGAGACTCTTCTATTGAGCCGCAGCCCCTGCGGACTGTTCTTTAGAACCCTGTGCTTTTTCTCTCATAACGTTTACAAGGAGGAAGCTGCTCCTTACACAAGCGCCATGTTTTTAATGAACTGAGAAGCCCCAATTCCTACAACAAGCTTAAAATGTTTTCCAAAAACCAGAAATGTACAAGCAATTAAAGCCATTAAGAGGCAGCCGGAAAAAATATTCATCCAAAGACCAATCGAAAAAGCTTTGCCTTGCGTTTATTTCTTACATAAAGTTGGGGCAAATGTTGCTGGACGTCCAGGATCCAAAGTTTCATCTCTGAACCTTCTTTCTGTTTAATAAAACCACAAGCTGTACGCTGAAACGGAACTGAAAGCATACGAACGCGTGAGGCTGCGTTGGTTCACTCATAGTGTTGGAAGGGACCTCTAGGATCATCTAGGCCAACCCCCTGCACAATGCAGGAAACTCACAAACACCTCCCCCTAAATGCACAGGATCCTCATTGCTGGCAGATGGCCATCTAGCCTCTGTTTAAAAACCTCCACGGAAGGAGAGCCCACCACCACCACCTCCCAAGGAGGAAGCCTGTTCCACTGAGGAACCGCTCTAACGGTCAGGAAGTTCTTCCTAATGTTGAGCCGGAAACTCTTTTGATTTAATTTCGACCCATTGCTTCTGGTCCTACCTTCCGGGGCCACAGAAAACAATTCCACCCCATCCTCTATAGGACAGCCCTTCAAGGACTTGAAGATGGTGAATCCTATCACCTCTCAGCCACCTCCTGTCCAGGCTAAACATCCCCAGCTCCTTCAACCTTTCTTCCTAGGACTTGGTCTCCAGACCCCTCACCATCTTCGTCAACCTCTTCTGGACCTGTTCCAGCTTGTCTATATCCTTCCTAAAATGTTCCCAAAACTGAACACAATGCTCCAGGTGAGGTCTTACCAGAGCAGAGTCAAGCAATACCATCACATCACGTGATCTGGACACTAGACTTCTGCTAATACAGCCCAAAATTGCATTTGCCTTTTTATCTATCGCATCACACTGTTGACTCATGTTCGGCGCATGATCCACTAAGACCCCAAAATCCTTTTCGCACATACTACTGCTAAGACAAGTCTCCCCCATCCTATAACCATGCACTGGATTTTTCCTACCTAAATGCAGAACTTTACATTTATCCCCGTTAAAATTCATTTTATTCATTTTAGCCCAGTTTTCCAACCTGTCAAGGTCATCCTGTATCCTGTTTCTCTCTTCTTTTGTGTTTGCAACCCCTCCCAATTTAGTATCACCTGCAAATTTAATAAGCATTTCCTCTATTCCTTCATCCAAATCATTGATAAAGATGTTGAACAAAACAGGTTCCAGGACAGATCCTTGAGGTACTCCACTTGTCACTCCTCTCCAAGAGGATGAGGAACCATTCACAAGCACTCTTTGGGTGCGATCTGTCAACCAGTTAAAGATCCACCTAACGGTAATAGGATCCAAACCACATTTTAACAACTTGTCAACAAGGATAGTATGTGGAACTTTATCAAAAGCCTTACTGAAATAAAAAAAAAATGATGTCTACAGCATTCCTCTGATCCAGCAAGGTAGTCACTTTCTCAAAAAAAGAGATCAGGTTAGTCTGACATGACTTGTTCTTGAGAAAACCATAATGGTCAGGCCAGAATGGCCAACCACAACTGATCTAGATCAGGTAAATGGTTTGCAAACTTATTTGGCTACATTATTAGAGAAGACAAAGAAGACCGCAGATGTATACTCCGCCCTTCTCTCTGAATCAGAGACTCAGAGCAGCTTACAGTCTCCTACATCTTCTCCCCCTACAACAGACACCCTGTGAGGTGGGTGGGGCTGAGAGGGCTCTCACAGCAGCTGCCCTTTCAAGGACATCTCCTGCAATAGCTATGGCTAACCCAAGGCCATTCCAGCAGCTGCAAGTGGAGGAGTGGGGAATCAAACCCAGTTCTCCCAGATAAGAGTACGCACACTTAACCACTACGCCAAACTGGCTATGTGGTCTACACTGCTGTGTACAGCTTATTTTAAGTAGGTTCCTATTGTGTAATTTTCGCACCACTTGATGGGTCATGCTAATATGTATGCTACGATTCAGTTCTTTATGGTGGTTCTAGACTTCTAAAATCCTAATGCATTTGGTTCCTGAATGTCTCATTTTGTTGACTGTTCTGACTCACTCTGGTTAATCCACCCTGAGCCCCTGCGAGAAAAACATAAATAAAAATATGATCATCCAGCAAAGTCCAACTTCACAGCTGCCCCGCTTACTGCTCAGTCTAGATCTCGTATCCCTGGAAGGACACAGAAGCGGTAAAAAGAACCTGAGGGCCTGGTCTAAGGGGATCCTCATAGTCAGCAGGCTGCAGTGAGTCTTCAGTTACATGTAGGCAATCATTGCAGGGGGACTTTTAAATTGGAAAAAGTGCAGAAAAGGACAACTAGAAGAAGATGATATTGGATTTATATCCCGCCCTCCACTCCAAAGAGTCTCAGAGCGGTTCACAATCTCCTTTACCTTCCCCCCCCCCGCCCACAACAGACACCCTGTGAGGTAGATGAAGATATTGGATTTATATCCCACCCTCCACTCCAAAGAGTCTCAGAGCGGCTCACAATCTCCTTTACCTTCCTCCCCCACAACAGACACCCTGTGAGGTGGGTGGGGCTGGAGAGGGCTCTCCCAGCAGCTGCTCTTTCAAGGACAACTTCTGCCAGAGCTAAGGCTGACCCAAGGCCATGCTAGCAGGTGCAAGTGGAGGAGTGGGGAATCAAACCCGGTTCTCCCAGATAAGAGTCCGCACACTTAACCACTACACCAAACTGGCTCTAGAGTGATTAAAGGTTTGGAACACTTTCCCTATGAAGAAAGGTTAAAACGCTTGGGGCTCTTTAGCTTGGAGAAACTGTGGGGTGACATGATAGAGGTTGACAAGATTATGCATGGGATGGAGAAAGTAGAGAAAGGAGTACTTTTCTCCCTTTCTCACAATACAAGAACTCGTGGGCATTCGTTAAAATTGCTGAGCAGTCGGGTTAGAACGGATAAAAGGAAGTACTTCTTCACCCAAAGGGTGATTAACATGTGGAATTCTCTGCCACAGGAGGTGGTGACGGCTACAAGCATAGCCAGCTTCAAGAGGAGATTGGATAATAATATGGAGCAGAGGTCCTACAGTGGCTATTAGCCACTGTGTGTCTGTGTGTATGTGTGCGCGTGTACACACACACACAAACACATATTTGCTACTATGTGACACAGAGTGTTGGACTGGATGGGGCATTGGCCTGATCCAACATGGCTTTTCTTATGTTCTTATGTGACACAGAGTGTTGGACTGGATGGGCCATTGGCCTGATCCACCATGGCTTCTCTTATGTTCTTATGTGACAGAGTGTTGGACTGGATGGGCCATTGGCCTGATCCAACAGGGCTTCTCTTATGTTCTTATGTGACACAAAATGTTGGACTGGATGGGCCATTGACCTGATCCAACATGGCTTTTCTTATGTTCTTATGTGACACAGAGTGTTGGACTGGATGGGCCATTGGCCTGATCCACCATGGCTTCTTATGTTCTTATGTGACAGAGTGTTGGACTGGATGGGCCATTGGCCTGATCCACCATGGCTTCTTATGTTCTTATGTGACAGAGTGTTGGACTGGATGGGCCATTGGCCTGATCCACCATGGCTTCTCTTATGTTCTTATGTGACAGAGTGTTGGACTGGAGGGGCCATTGGCCTGATCCAACAGGGCTTCTCTTATGTTCTTATGTGACACAAAGTGTTGGACTGGATGGGCCATTGACCTGATCCAACATGGCTTTTCTTATGTTCTTATGTGACACAGAGTGTTGGACTGGATGGGCCATTGGCCTGATCCACCATGGCTTCTCTTATGCTCTTACTTGGATTTCTCCCCTAAACCAAATTAATACCCAAATGGGTAGCCGTCTGCTGTCTGTCTGTACCAGTAAAAAAGAGCAAGAGTCCAGCAGCAGCTTAAATAAAGGTAAAGGTAGTCCCCTGTGCAAGCACCAGTCGCTTCCAACTCTGGGGTGAAGTTGCTTTCACAAACATTTTCACGGCAGACTTTTTAGGGGGTGGTTTGCCATTGCCTTCCCCAGTCATCTACACTTCCCCCACCCCCCAGCAAACTGGGTGCTCATTTTACCGACCTCAGAAGGATGGAAGGCTGAGTCAACCTCAAGCTGGCTACCTGAACCCAGTTTCCGCTGGGATCGAACTCAGGTTGTGAGCAGAGCTTAGGACTGCAGTACTGCAGCTTTAACATTCTGTGCCACGGGGCTTAACACAATTTGTGGCAGGGGGCCAGCTTTTGAGAGTCACTGCTCACTTCATATACTGGTGAAAAGGGACTCCTGAAAGTTCATCCCCTGCCACAAACTGTGTAAACCTTTAAGGTGCTACTGGACTCTTGTTCTTTTTTACCGAACTAATTCCTAGTCAAGAGATTGGCAAACAATGGGGGAAGGGTTCAGATACAAAAAGCCATTGCTGGTTTTTCAAATCACAGTCTGCATAGAAGTAAGCCAATCATGGTCTCTCCCACTAGCAGAAATCACGTTCTGCACTATGGTTTATACCTCTTCACCCACCTTCCTCTAGGACAGGGGTGGCCAAACATGCGACTCTTTCACACATCCTGTATGTCTCTTGAAGCCCCCAATGTCCCATTGGCTGGCTTGGAGAAGGCATCTCTCTTTTAAAATCCATTTTCCAAGCCAAGTCAAGCCAGACAGTGGTTTAGAGAATGCATTCAAAGTTAAAGTTGCTTTCTTTCCACCTCTCCCTTGCCCCTCCCCATCTATTTTTCCTTCCTTTACAACTGCCTGCTCTCAAACATCTGACATTTCTTCTATGTGGCTCTTACATTAAGCAAGTTGGGCCATCCCTGCTCTAGGAACTCCTGATCCCGTCCCCAAAAGGGCACAGCATCAACTCATAGCACAGGCTGATGACTACTTTCTAGCAACAAACCACAGGTTGTTTTTGCAAACCAGATTCACTGCTGTGTCTGAAACACTGCTGTATCTGAATATTGGTGTTTGGGGGGGAGGGTTGTGGGAGGGCTTCTAGTGTCCTGGCCCCACTGGTGGACCTCCTGATGCCACCTGGTTTTTTGGCCACTGTGTGATACAGAGTGTTCTACTGGATGGGCCGTTGGCCTGATCCAACATGGCTTCTCTTATGTTCTTATGTGACACAGAGTGTTGGACTGGAGGGGCCATTGGCCTGATCCAACAGGGCTTCTCTTATGTTCTTATGTGACACAGAGTGTTGGACTGGAGGGGCCATTGGCCTGATCCAACATGGCTTCTCTTATGTTCTTCTGTGACACAGAGTGTTGTACTGGATGGGCCATTGCCCTGATCCAACATGACTTCTCTTATGTTCTTATGTGACACAGAGTGTTGGACTGGAGGGGCCATTGGCCTGATCCAACAGGGCTTCTCTTATGTTCTTATGTGACACAAAGTGTTGGACTGGATGGGCCATTGACCTGATCCAACATGGCTTTTCTTATGTTCTTATGTGACACAGAGTGTTGGACTGGATGGGCCATTGGCCTGATCCACCATGGCTTCTCTTATGCTCTTACTTGGATTTCTCCCCTAAACCAAATTAATACCCAAATGGGTAGCCGTCTGCTGTCTGTCTGTACCAGTAAAAAAGAGCAAGAGTCCAGCAGCAGCTTAAATAAAGGTAAAGGTAGTCCCCTGTGCAAGCACCAGTCGCTTCCAACTCTGGGGTGAAGTTGCTTTCACAAACATTTTCACGGCAGACTTTTTAGGGGGTGGTTTGCCATTGCCTTCCCCAGTCATCTACACTTCCCCCACCCCCCAGCAAACTGGGTGCTCATTTTACCGACCTCAGAAGGATGGAAGGCTGAGTCAACCTCAAGCTGGCTACCTGAACCCAGTTTCCGCTGGGATCGAACTCAGGTTGTGAGCAGAGCTTAGGACTGCAGTACTGCAGCTTTAACATTCTGTGCCACGGGGCTTAACACAATTTGTGGCAGGGGGCCAGCTTTTGAGAGTCACTGCTCACTTCATATACTGGTGAAAAGGGACTCCTGAAAGTTCATCCCCTGCCACAAACTGTGTAAACCTTTAAGGTGCTACTGGACTCTTGTTCTTTTTTACCGAACTAATTCCTAGTCAAGAGATTGGCAAACAATGGGGGAAGGGTTCAGATACAAAAAGCCATTGCTGGTTTTTCAAATCACAGTCTGCATAGAAGTAAGCCAATCATGGTCTCTCCCACTAGCAGAAATCACGTTCTGCACTATGGTTTATACCTCTTCACCCACCTTCCTCTAGGACAGGGGTGGCCAAACATGCGACTCTTTCACACATCCTGTATGTCTCTTGAAGCCCCCAATGTCCCATTGGCTGGCTTGGAGAAGGCATCTCTCTTTTAAAATCCATTTTCCAAGCCAAGTCAAGCCAGACAGTGGTTTAGAGAATGCATTCAAAGTTAAAGTTGCTTTCTTTCCACCTCTCCCTTGCCCCTCCCCATCTATTTTTCCTTCCTTTACAACTGCCTGCTCTCAAACATCTGACATTTCTTCTATGTGGCTCTTACATTAAGCAAGTTGGGCCATCCCTGCTCTAGGAACTCCTGATCCCGTCCCCAAAAGGGCACAGCATCAACTCATAGCACAGGCTGATGACTACTTTCTAGCAACAAACCACAGGTTGTTTTTGCAAACCAGATTCACTGCTGTGTCTGAAACACTGCTGTATCTGAATATTGGTGTTTGGGGGGGAGGGTTGTGGGAGGGCTTCTAGTGTCCTGGCCCCACTGGTGGACCTCCTGATGCCACCTGGTTTTTTGGCCACTGTGTGATACAGAGTGTTCTACTGGATGGGCCGTTGGCCTGATCCAACATGGCTTCTCTTATGTTCTTATGTGACACAGAGTGTTGGACTGGAGGGGCCATTGGCCTGATCCAACAGGGCTTCTCTTATGTTCTTATGTGACACAGAGTGTTGGACTGGAGGGGCCATTGGCCTGATCCAACATGGCTTCTCTTATGTTCTTCTGTGACACAGAGTGTTGTACTGGATGGGCCATTGCCCTGATCCAACATGACTTCTCTTATGTTCTTATGTGACACAGAGTGTTGGACTGGAGGGGCCACTGGCCTGATCCAACATGGCTTCTCTTATGTTCTTCTGTGACACAGAGTGTTGGACTGGAGGGGCCATTGGCCTGATCCAACAGGGCTTCTCTTATGTTCTTATGTGACACAGAGTGTTGCACTGGATGGGCCATTGGCCTGATCCAACATGGCTTCTCTTATGTCCTTATGTCTGGGGCAGTGATGCTCTGTATTCTTGACTCTTTGGGAGGGGGCAATAGTGGGAGGGCTTCTAGTGTCCTGGCCCCACTGGTGGACCTCCTGATCCCACCTGTTTTTTTGGCCACTGTGTGATACAGAGTGTTGTACTGGATGGGCCGTTGGCCTGATCCAACATGGCTTCTCTTATGTTCTTATGTGACACAGAGTGTTGGACTGGATGGGCCATTGGCCTGATCCAACACGGCTTCTCTGATGTTCTTATGTGACACAGAGTGTTGGACTGGATGGGCCATTGGCCTGATCCAACATGGCTTCTCTTATGTTCTTATGTGACACCGAGTGTTGGACTGGATGGGCCATTGGCCTGATCCAAAATGGCTTCTCTGATGTTCTTATGTGACACAGAGTGTTGTACTGGATGGGCCATTGGCCTGATCCAACATGGCTTCTCTTATGTCCTTATGTCTGGGGCAGTGATGCTCTGTATTCTTGACTCTTTGGGAGGGGGCAATAGTGGGAGGGCTTCTAGTGTCTTGGCCCCACTGGTGGACCTCCTGATGCCACCTGGTTTTTTGGCCACTGTGTGATACAGAGTGTTGGACTGGATGGGCCATTGGCCTAATCCAACATGGCTTCTCTTATGTTCTTATGTGACACAGAGTGTTGGACTGGATGGGCCATTGGCCTGATCCAACATGGCTTCTCTTCTGTTCTTATGTGACACAGAGTGTTGGACTGGATGGGCCATTGGCCTGACCCAACAGGGCTTCTCTTATGTTCTTATGTGACACAGAGTGTTGGACTGGATGTGCCACTGGCCTGATCCAACATGGCTTCTCTTGTGTTCTTATGTCAGAGTCTTCAAGGAGGTAAAACTGAAAATAACCATATAGCTGCCTTGGGAAGGTAATAGGCTATCAAAAGCAGAATCACATTGTATGCCCTAAGCTCTCTGAGCCGGTAGAGAGAATTAGAGACTTGCTGACGAGCCTGCTAACCGGCAGTACGATAACCAAGTAAGAGCACACAGAGTGCCAGTAGCAAGCTGCTCAAATCCAAGCGGGTGTACTCAGTTATCAAGGAGGCTGAGGCTGGTGAGCCTGAAAAACTTTAATCTACCTTGACAGCCCTCCCACGCTCAAGAGCTTCTGTTCCACAAGGACTTGCATATCCAGAACAGAAGGGCTCCGGGAGGTTAAGGGCGCGTGACAAAAGATGCTGCCTGCAAAGTTGGCGTATTTGCAAAGACAGCCCCTTTTGTCGCCTCTCGGCAAGTCCTTTAAGTCCTCCAGCTACAGAACTGTGCGTGTTTGGCCTTCGACAGCGTCACGAATATGAAGGCATATCTACTTAACCACAAAGCTTTGTGGCAGAGAGCAGCAGTTCAGCAATAAGCAAGCCCGCCTTCAGGAAAAAAAAACCAATTAAAGAAAACTGAACATTATTGAAAGGAAAAGCAGACCTCTGAACAATGCACATGTTATATCAGCAGCGCTTCACTGTTCCTATTCTCATTTTTCTTCCATGCTTTCACAAGAGGGATTATTTTCCACATTTAAAAAAAAAATACTTCATGCTGCTCAGTATTTTTTGCCTGTTGGAGCAGCAGCTATCATTCCTGAGCAGAGGGAAGAAGGGGTAGATTTATTATTAATTTATTACGTTAGATTTATATCCTGCCCATTCTACAAAGATTCAAGGCAGCTAACAACATAAAATACAGGCAACGTTAGTAAACAATAGTAGGAGAGCCAGTTTGGTGCAGTGGTTAAGTGTGTGGACTCTTATCTGGGAGAACTGGGTTTGATTCCCCACTCCTCCACTTGCACCTGCTGGAATGGCCTTGGGTCAGCCATAGCTCTGGCAGAAGTTGTCTTTGAAAGGGCAGCTGCTGTGAAAGCCCTCTCCAGCCCCACCCACCTCACAGGGTGTTTGTTGTGGGGGAGGAAGGTAAAGGAGATTGTGAGCCGCTCTGAGACTCTTCGGAGTGGAGGGCGGGATATAAATCCAATATCTTCTTCTTCTTCTTAAGATGATATTGGATTTATATCCCGCCCTCCACTCTGAAGAGTCTCAGAGCAACTCACAATCTCCTTTACCTTCCTCCTCCACAACAGACCCCCTGTGAGGTAGATGAAGATATTGGATTTATATCCCGCCCTCCACTCCGAAGAGTCTCAGAGCAGCTCACAATCTCCTTTCCCTTCCTCCCCCACAACAGACCCCCTGTGAGGTAGATGAAGATATTGGATTTATATCCCGCCCTCCACTCTGAAGAGTCTCAGAGCGGCTCACAATCTCCTTTACCTTCCTCCCCCACAACAGACCCCCTGTGAGGTAGATGAAGATATTGGATTTATATCCCGCCCTCCACTCTGAAGAGTCTCAGAGCGGCTCACAATCTCCTTTACCTTCCTCTCGCACAACAGACCCCCTGTGAGGTAGATGAAGATATTAGATTTATATCCCGCCCTCCACTCCGAAGAGTCTCAGAGCAGCTCACAATCTCCTTTCCCTTCCTCCCCCACAACAGACCCCCTGTGAGGTAGATGAAGATATTGGATTTATATCCCGCCCTCCACTCTGAAGAGTCTCAGAGCAGCTCACAATCTCCTTTCCCTTCCTCCCCCACAACAGACACCCTGTGAGGTAGATGAAGATATTGGATTTATATCCCGCCCTCCACACTGAAGAGTCTCAGAGCGGCTCACAATCTCTTTTATCTTCCTCCCCCCCACAACAGACACCCTGTGAGGTAGATGAAGATATTGGATTTATATCCCACCCTCCACTCTGAAGAGTCTCAGAGCGGCTCACAATCTCCTTTATCTTCCTCCTCCACAACAGACGCCCTGTGAGGTGGGTGGGGCTGGAGAGGGCTCTCACAGCAGCTGCCCTTTCAAGGACAACCTCTGCCAATGTCAAGGTCATTCCAGCAGGTGTATGTGGAGGAGTGGGGAATCAAACCCGGTTCTCCCAGATAAGAGTCCGCACACTTAACCACTACACCAAACTAGCTCCCCAAAACATTTAAAACATCAAAACATTAAAACAGTAAAACAATCAAATAAGATAGTCCTAAGACCCAAATTCTTTTCTGCTTCACTTTAGCTATTAAAAATACACTGAGTAAATCATGTGGGGAAAAGCCACGGCTCCTTGGGCCCTGTAATTCTGCAGCTCCGTGGCGCAGCGTGGTAAAGCTGCAGTACTGCAGTCTGAGCTCTCTGCTCACAACCTGAGTTCGATCCCAGTGGAAGCTGAGTTCAGGTAGCCAGTTCCAGGTTGAGCTAGCCTTCCATCCTTCCGAGGTCAGGAACATTCCGAGATCAGTAAAAAAGCTTGCTGGGGGGGGGGGGAGTGTAGATGACGGGGGAAGGCAATGGCAAACCACCCCGTAAAAAGTCTGCCGTGAAAACGTTGTGAAAGCAACGTCACCCCAGAGTCAGAAACGACTGGCGTTTGCACAGGGGACCTTTCCTTTCCTGTTAATAAAATGTTTCTAGCCTCTGTAGATTTAACAGTATGCTGGAAACTGTGTGGGCATGCTCACTAGATGTCTTAAAAACTGAAGAAGTTGCCGGATGTGGGTTCCAGCAGCTGGAGGGGCAGAACTTCAGCACAGTTCCTTGTTTCTTCCCATAACTAGCAATCCCAGAATTATGCATATGAATAGCGAGGTCGTTAGCTTTGCATGCAAATGACATACTTCAGTTTTCCTTGGGGGAGAAGGTTTCGTTTGCTCGCTTTAAGCCCCAAGAAGGTTCCACCCAGACAAACGCTTGCAGCCTCGAAATCTCTGACGGGATATGAACCTCCCTACAAGCAGGAGCTTCTCCCACCCAGGCAACAACACACAACACCCCACCCGTAGCCCTTATTGTTTCGGGAATGTGTTTTTCATTGAATGCAGCTGCAACTCAGCCTACCGGGAAATGCTTTCAACACGGGCTTCAGCTGGATAAGCTATTGTTTCCACAAAGCACCAACCCTCTGAACCATTTCCTCCTTGCCAAATGCCTTGGAAATCACCACTTCCACTTCCGATTAAGGCTTTGCTTAATGTCCTCCCCTCTCCCTCCCAAACACTGAGCAGCCCTGAGAAGACTGAAATTGCTGCACGAACTGACCATCTCACGACACAGCTCTCCCTGCACTGTTTCAGATCTGATCCCAGAGGCTTCTCATTAAACTGCACTATCCCAGAGATGGCTTCCAGCTAACGCAGTCAACCCACACTGCGATACGAAATTTAGCTGCGGCCACAGCTTAACACCTATTAGGCTTTGAGTGATATGGCCTGCATTTGATATGATAGGAACACCATCTTCAAGTCCTTGAAGGGCTGTCCAATAGAGGAGGGTGTGGAATTGTTTTCTGTGGCTCCGGAAGGTAGGACCAGAACCAACGGGTTGAAATTAAATCAAAAGAGTTTCTGACTCAACATTAGGAAGAACTTCCTGACTGTTAGAGCGGTTCCTCAGTGGAACAGGCTTCCTCAGGAGGTGGTGGGCTCTCCTTCCTTGGAGGTTTCTTAAACAGAGGCTAGATGGCCATCTCACAGCAATGAGGATCCAGTGAGTTTAGGGGGAGGTGTTTGTGAGTTTCTTGCATTGTGCAGGGGTTAGACTAGATGGCCCTGGAGGTCCCTTCCAACTCTAGGATTCTATGATTCCTGACCATTAGAGCGGTTCCTCAGTGGAAGAGGCTTCCTCCTTGGGAGGTGGTGGGCTCTCCTTTCTTGGAGGCTTTTAAACAGAGGCTGGATGGCCATCTGACAGCATTGAAGATCCTCTGAATTTAGGGGGAGGTGTTTGTGAGTTTCCTGCATTGTGCAGGGGGTTGGACTAGATGACCCTTGAGGTCCCTTCCAACTCTATGATTCTATTAGGAAGAACTTCCTGACCATTAGAGCAGTTCCTCAGTGGAACAGGCTTCCTCCTCAGGAGGTGGTGGGCGCTCCTTCCTTGAAGGTTTTTAAACAGACGCTAGATGGCCATCTGACAGCAATGAAGATCCTGTGAATTTAGGGGGAAGGTGTTTGTGAGTTTCCTGCATTGTGCAGGGGGTTGGACTAGGTGACCCCGGAGGTTCTTTCCAACTCTATGATTCCATGATTTTTGGAAAAGCGGGGAAACCAGGCACATGGGTAAAGCTTGTTGCGCCAATTCTACCAGTATATTTTCTAGGAAAACTTTTGCGCAGGTTCCCAGACCGCTAAAGAAATAAAATAAAATCCAAGGCTTCTCAAAATGTGAAGCAGCCCCAGGCAAACCTGGAGTCTGGCTAGGGAATTCAGGGAAGAGAGAACTACTGAACCCTGGATTCAACACTTCGTATCTTGGCAGCTACATTAAAACAATGGGTTTTTTTGAAAGACAGGGAGGAAAAGTTTAATGGAGGCAGACTTTTTTAAAAAATGGGATGAAAAACGCCGGTGCCAAAATCCAGCTCTAGTTATCTGAACTTTCCCCCTCTTTTGAGGCCACTAAATAGCAATCCACAGGCCAGAGACAAAACCAGCAGGTTTGGAGATAGGATTGCCAAGTCCAATTCAAGAAATATCTGGGGACTTTGGGGGTGGAGCAAGGTTGTGACAAGCATTACTGAACACCAAAGAGAGTTCTGGCCATCCCATTTAAAGGGACCGCACACCTTTTAAATGCCAGTTTGGAGAGCCAGATTGGTGTAGTGGTTAAGTACGCAGACTCTTATCTGGGAGAACCAGGTTTGATTCCCCACTCGTCCATTTGCACTTCCTGGAATGGCCTTGGGTCAGCCATAGCTCTAATAGAGAACCAGTTTGGTGTAGTGGTTAAGTGCACGGACTCGTTTCTGGGAGAACCAGGTTTGATTCCCCACTCCTCCACTTGCAGCTGCTGGAATGGCCTTGGGTCAGCCAGAGCTCTAATAGAGAGCCAGTTTGGTGTAGTGGTTAAGTGTGCGGACTCTTATCTGGGAGAACCGGGTTTGATTCCCCACTCCTCCACTTGCACCTACTGGAATGGTCTTGGGTCAGCCAGAGCTCTGGCAGAGGTTGTCCTTGAAAGGGCAGCTGCTGGGAGAGCCCTCTCCAGCCCCACCCACCTCACAGGGTGTCTGTTGTGAGAGAGGAAGGTAAAGGAGATTGTGAGCCCCTCTGAGACTCTCTGGAGTGGAGGGCGGGATATAAATCCAATATCTTCTTCTTCCTGCCATAGGAAATAATGGCGGATAGGGGGACTTTCTTTGGGGGCTCACAGAATTAGACCCCCTGGTCCAATATTTTTGAAACCTGGAAGGTTTTTTGAGGAGAGGCATTGGATTCCATACAGAGAATTTGGTGCCTCTACCTCAAAAAACAGCCCCCCCCTCCAAGTCCCATATACCTGCAGATCAATTCTCCATTATTTCCTATGGGAATAAGTCTCCATAGGGAATAGTAGCGTTCCCAGCAAACATTTCTCTACCCCCCCCCCCATTTTCTGATGACCCTGAAGCGGGGGGAGGGCCTCCAAACTGGGGGATCCCCTGCCCAATTTGGAGATAATGCCCCCCACAAAAAAGCTTGAGTATATGTGTGTATGTGTACAGAAAAATCAGTAGACTCCTTGTCGGGGTATCTCATAAAGATACATTGTCCTGTTACTTCTAGGAATTGTTTGGGAGTCTTGGGGCCACTACCAAAAAGGGCCCTGTCTCTCTTTCCCCCCGCCCCCACCCAGTGGACATGCATTCTCCCAAAGACTTAAAATGGTCACCAGCTTTCTTATTTAGACAGAAGCACCGAAGGGGAACACAAGCAGCTTATTCACGGGTGTTCTTTAAAGATTTATTTGAATCGAATATTTGTCACAAATTCTCCCCACGGCAAGGGAGGCTATATCAGACAAAAGTGCCCAACGTTTTGCCTTCCTTTGTTCAGCTTGTGATAGGGAAATTATCTGCGGGACCCAAGGAAATAAAACTAGAGAAGGGGACTTTGTTCTTTTAGGGGGGAAAAGGGGAGGGGAGGAGAGTTAATAAAGCACTTCCATTCTGCTCTGTGCAGAGCGATCGCCTGCTAAGCCGGAGCCCAAAGAGGAAAGGCGCGCAGCTGTCCTTGTCAGCTGCTTTCCTTTAATAGCAGGCGCATCAGAAAGGAAAGCTGCTTCCATTGAACTAAAAGCACGGCTAGGGAATCGCGTATTAGTCCGAAGCCATTTCTGTAATGGGGCTGCCGCCTTTATTGTCAATCAGGAGTCGAGCTAAAGCTGCTGCCTTCCCCCTCCCACACCGCAACCCACTTGATTCAGTGCCAAGCGAGGGCTGGCTTTCTAAGTGCTCGAGGGACCTCTGGGGCACAGGACAGAACCGCACAGCTGGGTTTGGGCTCTTCTGGCACAACAGCACTTAGGAGGAATCCCGGGCATCGGGTCAAAGCCCAATTCCCATGTGTACCCTTGTCTGAACAGCCTGGACCATGAAGACAGCTAGGGGGAGGGGATTCACGGAACTTCACCCTTTTCCAAGGGGATCCTCAGCCTCTGAGCCAGTTTGGTGTCATGGTTAAGTGTGCAGACTCTTATCTGGGAGAACCGGGTTTGATTCCCCCCTCCTCCACTTGCAGCTGCTGGAATGGCCTTGGGTCAGCCATTTCAAGGACAGCTGTCGTAGGAGTTGTCCTTGAAAGGGCAGCTTCTGTCAGAGCTCTCTCAGCCTCAACCATCTCACAGGGTGTCTGTTGTGAGCGAGGAAGGTAAAGGTGATTGTGAGCTGCTCTGAGACTCTGTCTATGAACGGGCAGCTTCAGGGAGAGCTCTCTCAGCCCCACCAACCTCACAGGGTGTCTGTTGTGGGGGAGGAAGATAAAGGAGATTGTGAGCTGCTCTGAGATTCTGTCTATGAAAGGGCAGCTTCAGGGAGAGCTCTCTCAGCCCCACCAACCTCCCAGGGTGTCTGTTATGGGGGAGGAAGATAAAGGAGATTGTGAGCTGCTCTGAGATTCTGTCTATGAAAGGGCAGCCTCAGGGAGAGCTCTCTCAGCCCCACCAACCTCCCAGGGTGTCTGTTGTGGGGGAGGAAGAAAAAGGAGATTGTGAGCCACTCTGAGATTCGGAGTGGAGGGCGGGATATAAACCAATATCATCATTATCTTGTGGACATGGAACGAACAGCTATGCTCACTCATTGGAGGTGGCGGAACGTGCTGTCAAGTCACAGCTGATTTACGGCAACTCTCCATGGGGTTTCCAAAGCAAGAGATGAGCAGAGATGGCTTTCCGCTGCCTTCCTCTGCGAGCAACCCTGGTCTTCCTGGGCCGCCTCCTCCTCTCCTCCCATCCAGGTACTAACCAGAACTGACCCTGCTTAGCTGCTGCAGGAGACAGGGCGGTGGAGTCTGATAAAATGAGGAAGACGAACCTCTTCTCCCCATCCCTTGGAAGAGCTCACGCATCGGTCGATGTAACAGCAGAGACACCCAACACAACACGAACATTTCTGCTGTCTGTGCTCTGTTTTCGTCCCGTGAAACAAGGGGAGACCAGGAGGCGCCCAACAGCGACAACTTTGGTTCCAAGGAGAAGACCTTGGAAGGATTTTAACTGATCCTGTGAGCGACCAAAAGCCATACGGCATGGAGGGGCTTCGTGGTCATCTTGGCTCGGAAAGGGCTACAGCTGCACTGAGTGTAGGGGAGGAGCCACGGCTCAGTGGAAGAGCCTCTGCTTGGCGTGTAGAAGGTCTCAGATGCAGTCCCCAACATCTCCAGTTAAAGGACCAGGCAGTAGGTGATGGGAAAGACTTCCTCCGTCTGAGACCCTGGAGAGCTGCTGCCGGTCTGAGTAGAAAAGACTGATCTTGATGGACCGGAGGTCTGATTCAGTAGAAGGCGGGTTTGTGTGTTCAACAGCAGCCAGCAGTAAAAGAAAGAACGCAAAGGGACAACAGAGCTCATGAGCCAAAGTTCTCTGGCCACTGTAAGAGGCTGCTGAGCACTGATCCCACTATCCGAGGAAGCCAGGAGAAACACATGCTGGCTCTTAACTCTCGTTCTTATTGAAGAAGAGATGTGCCTAAGTGCTCAAGGCCAACCCGGACAAGTGGAGCGCAACCCCGAGGAAAACACTGAAAGAACAGTAGGTAGGGAGAGACCCAGTATGAGCTTACAGACAAACTGCAGATCTTGATGAAGCTGAAACACACACAGGCGCTGTTGCACAAACACACCACATTCTACTGATTTTGTAACTGTTTCTGAGATCCAAAAGATAAAAAATTGGAACCAGGTCTCCCCAGAGCCTTTCTCACCCGCATCTTTGCCATGATACATCCCTCAGTTGTGCCATCTATCAAATGGAAGTTTGTAACACAAAACTTCCCAAGAGCTTGGCGGAATCAAAGGGGCAGTTATTACTTTTTCATTAGAGTAAAAAAGATAAAGGTAGTCCCCTGAGCAAGCGCCAGTCGTTTCCGGCTCTGGGGTGACTTCGCATCACGACGTTTTCATGGCAGACTTTTTACGGGGTGGTTTGCCATTGCCTTCTTCAGTCATCTACACTTTCCCCTCAGCAAGCTGGGGACTCATTTTTACTGACCTCAGAAGGACGGAAGGCTGAGCCAACCTTGAGCCGGCTACCTGAACCCAGCTTCCGCAGGGATCGAACTCAGTTTGTGAGCAGAGCTAAGGACTGCAGTACTGCAGCTTTAACAGGGGCTCTTAATGGGGCTCTTAAATGGGGCTCTTAAATGGGGCTCTTAAAAGGAAAGCTTTAACAGGGGCTCTTAATGGGGCTCAGAAGGACGGAAGGCTGAGCCAACCTTGAGCCGGCTACCTGAACTCAGTTTGTGAGCAGAGCTAAGGACTGCAGTACTGCAGCTTTAACAGGGGCTCTTAATGGGGCTCTTAAAAGGAAAGGTCCCCTGTGCAAGCACCAGTCGTTTCAGACTCTGGGGTGATGTTGCTTTCACAACGTTTTCATGGCAGACATTTTATGGGGTGGTTTGCCATTGCCTTCCCCAGTCATCCACACTTTCCCCCCAGCAAGCTGGGGACTCATTTTTACTGACCACAGAAGGACGGAAGGCTGAGTCAACCTTGAGCCGGCTACCTGAACCCAGCTTCTGCAGGGATCGAACTCAGGTCGTGAGCAGAGCCTAGGACTGCAGTGACTTCTGAAAAAGCAGGGAGGGGGGAAATCACTGGTGATTTCTAAGCTCCCTGTTTCAATTCAATTAACAAGCCAGCAAACTTCAAATTCCTCTGTGCTGCTCCCTTGTCCATGGAATGTTCTCTCACCGGTCAAGACTGCATGACACACTTCTGGGATCCACGCAGTGAACACACACACAAAGATACAGGCTTTAAGGGGGCACAAATTTCCTAAACAGACACTGGTTCCATACAGGAACAAGTGTGCACAACTTCACGCAAGCTGAGCATGCACAGGGTTTGGGTTTGTTTGTTTTTTTACTTTGTTTTGGTTGCCCACGCAGCACTAGGAAATTGTGGCTGCTGAAAAAGGGGAAGTGACTATGTAGATCAAACAACATCACAACAGTAAAGATAACTCAAAGCACAGCAAAAGGGCCTTAACCAAATCAGCGCACGTCACGGGAGGAAGACCATCCCTGCAGAAGCCTGGCCAAACAAAGCCTCCACCTCATTCAGAAGGACCACAGCCTCTGCCTTTCTCCGCCTAAACTGGCAAAGGACTGGGAGACTAACGTCTGCACAGAAATGAGTCACGCTTTCAGAATAACGCAGCCCACTGAATACAGCAAGCCAGCCCTCTTGCTTACATACCTTTTTTATTTAGAAACCCTGTCCTCAGGTGTCCAGCCCTGCTTTCAGCTGGAGTGGAAACACAACATGCAGTGGCAGCTGGCACATGGCAGCTATTTTCTTCCTCCTACCTGCCAGCTTGCTCCTGACATTTGGGAAGTGAAAAATCACCTAACCCCAGGTGCAGTACCACTACTAGGTATGGAGGTACCTTCGGAGGGCAGCCAAGCTGAATCAGGCTGTTCTACTGAGAGCCAGTTTGGTGTAGTGGTTAAGTGCGTGGACTCTTATCTGGGAGAACCAGGTTTGATTCCCCACTCCTCCACTTGCAGCTGCTGGAATGGCCTTAGGTCAGCCATAGCTCTCGCAGAAGAAGAAGAAGATATTGGATTTATATCCTGCCCTCCACTCCGAAGAGTCTCAGAGCGGCTCACAATCTCCTTTCCCTTCCTCCCCCACAACAGACACCCTGTGAGGTGGGTGGGGCTGGAGAGGGCTCTCGCAGCAGCTGCCCTTTCAAGGACAACCTCTGCCAGAGCTATGGCTTACCCAAGGCCATTCCAGCAGGTGCAAGTGGAGGAGTGGGGAATCAAACCCGGTTCTCCCAGATAAGAGTCCGCATACTTAACCACTACACCAAACTGGCTCTCCAAACTGGCAGGAGTTGTCCTTGAAAGGGCAGCTGCTGTGAGAGCCCTCTCAGCCCCACCCACCTCACAGGGTGTCTGTTGTGGGGGGAGAAGATAAAGGAGATTGTAAGCATCTCTGAGACTCTGTCCTTGAAAGGGCAGCTGCCGTGAGAGCCCTCTCAGCCGCACCCACCTCACAGGGTGTCTGTTGTGGGGAGAGAAGATATAGGAGATTGTGAGCCGCTCTGAGTCTCTGATTCAGGGAGAAGGGCGGGGTATAAATCTGCAGTCTTTGTCTTCTACTACTACTAGTAGCTCCTTAGAGACCAGTAGGATTTTGAGGGTATAAGTTTTCAAGAGTCAAAGCTCCCTGCCTCAGACAGGTATGGAGTCTATTGTGCTTACATGGATGCATGTCTTCACGCACAAATTCTGCTACTCCTTGATGGCAAAGGCTCTCTCCAAAGTATTTAAGCTTGTCTTCATTCATTCAAAACAGCACTCCTTAAACAGAATGTTAAACTAAGTATGAGAAAGCAATAAAACGGTAATATGTCGAAATGTGAGAACGTCTGTCAATCACTCTATTATATAAGCCCGGGTCAAAAAAGAGGGCATTAGTTTCTAAGAAGTTTTTCCCGTCCAACTAATTTACCTTTAAACACGAAACATACATATACCGCTTTCCCACGCTAATTTAACCCAGATCAAAGGTTTTCTGAATTTGTTAATTTTACTATTCTGCTATCGGTTTTTCACTTTGTACCACTTGGCAACCCAAAACCCACCAGCTATATGTGGTTCTGCTTACCGTACCTCATTCCTCGTCCAAAGAAGTGTGCATGCACATGAAAGCTCACATTCTGAATAAAACTAAGTTGGTCTTAAAGGTGACCTTGACTCCTACTTTGTTCTACTACTTCAGACCAACACGGCTGACTATTTGGATCTATATACATATAATGCCTACAAGCTATATGTAGCTCTGCCCACTGTACCTGATTCCTCATCTGATGAAGTGTGTTCTGCTGTTCCAGACCAACACAACTGCCCACTTGGTTCAATCCAAGAGTCAAAACCACAACCTGGAAGCAGGGCGAGTGGAGGCGAGGTCAGGAGTAATTAGACGCGTTGCTCCCACAGCCCTTCTCTCTGTCTCTCTGCCCTTTATAAAAGAGATGACCATCTCGCAGCTGGGTTGCATTAGGCAGGTGTGTGCACTCTCCTCCATAACTATTCAGACCCAGGTGTCTCTGGGCTGCTAATCACGCACTCTGTCTCCTTTCCTGCATCTCAGGTTGGGTCTTCTTTCATCTAGAGAGCCAGTTTCCTGTAGTGGTTAAGTGTGCAGACTCATATCTGGGAGAACTGGGTTTCATTCCTCACTCCTCCACTTGCAGCTGCTGGAATGGCCTTGGGTCAGCCAGAGCTCTAATAGAGAGCCAGTTTGGTGTAGTGGTTAAGGGTGCGGACTCTTATCTGAGAGAACCGGGTTTGATTCCCCACTCCTCCACTTGCACCTGCTGGAATGGCCTTGGGCCAGCCAGGGCTCCTGCAGGCGTTGTTCTTGAAAGAGCACTTCCTGGGAGAGCCCTCTAAGCTCCACCCACCTACAGGGTGTCTGTTTGTGGGGGGAGAAGATATAGGAGATTGTAAGCCACTCTGAGTCTCTGATTCAGGGAGGGCGGGGTATAAATCTGCAGTCATCTTCTTCTAGTGGTTAAGTGCGCGGACTCTTATCTGGGAGATCTGGGTTTGATTCCCCACTCCTCCACTTGCACCTGCTAGCATGGCCTTGGGTCAGCCATAGCTCTGGCAGAGGTTGTCATTGAAAGGGCAGCTGCTGTGAGAGCCCTCTAAGCCCCACCCACCTCACAGGGTGTCTGTTGTGGGGGAGGAAGAGAAAGGAGATTGTGAGCCGCTCTGAGACTCTTCGGAGTGGAGGACGGGATATAAATCCAACATCTTCATCTACCTCAAAGGGTGTCTGTTGTGGGGGAGGAAGGTAAAGGAGATTGTGAGCTGCTCTGAGACTTTTCGGAGTGGAGGGCAGGATATAAATCCAATATCTTCATCTACCTCACAGGGTGTCTGTTGTGGGGGGGAAGGGAAAGGAGATTATGAGCCCCTCTGAGACTCTTCGGAGTGGAGGGCGGGATATAAATCCAGTATCTTCATCTACCTCACAGGGTGTCTGTTGTGGGGGGGGGAGGAAGGTAAAGGAGATTGTGAGCCCCTCTGAGATTCTTCGGAGTGGAGGGCAGGATATAAATCCAATATCTTCATCTACCTCACAGGGTGTCTGTTGTGGGGGGGGAGGAAGGTAAAGGAGATTGTGAGCCCCTCTGAGACTCTTCGGAGTGGAGGGCAGGATATAAATCCAATATCTTCATCTACCTCACAGGCCCTCTGTTGTGGGGGGGGGGAAGGTAAAGGAGATTGTGAGCCCCTCTGAGATTCTTCGGAGTGGAGGGCGGGATATAAATCCAATATCTTCATATACCTCACAGGGGGTCTGTTGTGGGGGAGGAAGAGAAAGGAAATTGTGAGCCGCTCTGAGACTCTTCGGAGTGGAGGGCGGGCTGTAAATCCAATATCTTCATCTACCTCACAGGGTGCTTGTTGTGGGGGAGGAAGGTAAAGAGGATTGTGAGCCCCTCTGAGACTCTTCGGAGTGGAGGGCGGGATATAAATCCAAAATCTTCATCTACCTCACAGGGGGTCTGTTGTGGGGGAGGAAGGTAAAGGAGATTGTGAGCCGCTGTGAGACTCTTCAGAGTGGAGGGCAGGATATAAATGCAATATCTTCTTCTATGCTGAAACAGCTCTGGAGACAAGAGAGGCGAGGTGGGGTTCTCACTGGTTCTGGGCCAGGGGCCTGAACAGCTGAGAAGCTCCTGTGAGACTGTGAGATGCCGCTTGGCACAGTTGCGGTAGCCTTCTGCAGCGAGTCATCCTCCACCAACTGGAGCTGGGACCTTCTTTGCCCGTCTGTTCGTCCTCAGAGGCCTTTGCCTCTACGGGCTGGCTGCATCTGGCTGATACACAACAACTACCTTGAAAAATCCTTACGCGTGTACGTGCAGGATTATCCAAAGGGAAGTCTGGCTGCTCAAGCGCAGTGGCGCCTTAGAGATCAACATGATTTGCAGAGTCTAAAGCAGGGATGTCAAACTCATTTGTTATGAGGGCCGGATCTGACAAACGAGACCTTGTCGGGTCAGGCCAGACCATGTTGGGCCAGGCTATGTGAGTACCAATTAAAGATTAAGTAATAGAGATATAAACTTTATAAAGGACACAATGAAAGATTTTTGAAAAAAAAAACAAAAAAAACCTTAAAACATTCTTAAAGCATTAGCACACACTGGTCTTAATGGTGCTCTCTTTGTATGTCTCCCATGGGATCCAGGGAACTGGGCAAAGGAAACTCCGACTCTTTCCTTCCTTCTCCAGGGGACCAGGAGGGGGAGGAGCCTCAGCCAGTAGAAGGAAGAGAGGCTTGGCTCAGTAGCTCCGCTGTGCGATGGAGAGACCCTGGCAAAGAAAGCTCTGCCTCCCGCTGCCTTCCTCCCCAAGGGAGGAGGCCTCAGCCAATCGAGAAAACAGAGGCTTTGCTCTGTAGCTCCTGTGCAACTGAGGAAGCCTGGCAAAGCAAGCTGTGATGCAGAAGGAAGCAAGAGAGAAGGAGAAGGAAGCAGATGACAGTCAGTTGCTCAAGACCCTGATAGGAGCTAATGCTGTCCCCCTCAACCCTGCGGCAATCTACACATCTTGGGAGCGTTCCGGAGTTTAGACTGACTGCAAAGATGCCAACTGACAGGCGCAGATTTTTCCAAAGCGGGAACAACTCTCTGGGATGCAGCCTCTGCGTCTCCTGATCCAGCCTCTTCCTGTCTCAACCAGTCTGCTGCGAGATGCCTGCTGTCTGCGCTGCCTTGACCAATCACAAACGCCATTCTCATTGAGACTGACACAGGCTCCCTGAGAAGCAAGCTCTGCTTTCTGACTCCTCTCTGTTGTTCATGTGCACCAACAACATCATTGCCCTCTCACTGGCTAAGAGCCCAGGGCAAATGGCCCACCGATCCAGAGGGCACTGATGGAACTCATTCATTCACCAAGCTGCAAAGTGGGGCTCTTTAGCTTGGAGAAACGTCAACTGCGGGGTGACATGATAGAAGTTTACAAGGTCATCCATGGGATGCAGAAAGTAGAGGAAGTCCTTTTCTCCCTTTCTCACAATACAAGAACTCGTGGACATTCAATGAAACAGCTGAGCAGTCAGGTTAGAACAAATACAAATACAAGTTGATGGGGTGTGAACTGGCAGAGACTGACCAAGAGAGAGATCTTGGGGTCGTGGTAGATAACTCACTGAAAATGTCAAGACAGTGTGCATTTGCAATAAAACAGGCCAACGCCATGCTGGGAATTATTAGGAAGGGAATTGAAAACAAATCAGCCAGTATCATAATGCCCCTGTATAAATCGATGGTGCGGTCTCATTTGGAGTACTGTGTGCAGTTCTGGTCGCTGCACCTCAAAAAGGATATTATAGCATTGGAGAAAGTCCAGAGAAGGGCAACTAGAATGATTAAAGGGCTGGAGCACTTTCCCTATGAAGAAAGGTTGAAACGCTTGGGACTCTTTAGCTTGGAGAAACGTCGACTGTGGGGTGACATGATAGAGGTTTACAAGATAATGCATGGGATGGAGAAAGTATAGAAAGAAGTACTTTTCTCCCTTTCTCACAATACAAGAACTCGTGGGCATTCGATGAAATTGCTGAGCAGACAGGTTAAACCGGTTAAAAGGAAGTATTTCTTCACCCAAAGGGTGATTAACATGTGGAATTCACTGCCACAGGAGGTGGTGGCGGCCACAAGTATAGCCACCTTCAAGAGGGGTTTAGATAAAAATATGGAGCAGAGGTCCATCAGTGGCTATTAGCCACAGTGTGTGTGTATATATAAATTTTTTTGCCACTGTGTGACACAGAGTGTTGGACTGGATGGGCCATTGGCCTGATCCAACATGGCTTCTCTTATGTTCTTATGAACGAATAAAAGGAAGTCTTTCTTCACCCAAACAGTGATTAACACTTGGAATTCACTGCCACAGGAAGTGGTGGCAGCTACAATCATAGATAGCTTCAAGAGGAGATTGGATAAGCATATGGAGCAGAGGTCCATCAGTGGCTATTAGCCACAGCGTATTGTTGGAACTCTCTGGCTGGAGCAGTAATGCTCTGTATTCTTGGTGCTTGAGGGGGAGGGCTTCTAGCCCCACTGGTGGACCTCCTGATGGTACCTGGGGGTTTTTTTGGACACCATGTGACACAGAATGTTGGACTGGATGGGCTTTTGGTCTGATCCAACATGGCTTTTCTTATGTTCTTATGTTCCTCACTGTGTCTTCAGAGACATGGATTTGTTGTCAGCAAGGAGAAGAGCTGTCTGATTACGGAGCAAGAAATTCTCCCTCTGGGTACTGATGGAACTCTCTTTCTGGGGCAGGGATGCTCCGTATTCTTGGTGCTTGAGGGGGGCACAGTAGGTGGCCTTGTAGTGTCCTGGCCCCACTGATGGACCTCCTGATGGCATCTGGGAGTTTTTGGGCCACTGTGTGACACAGAGTGTTGTACTGGATGGGCCATTGGCCTGATCCAACATGGCTTCTCTTATGTTCTTATGTTCAGATGGTCCATGCTAATTCTGGTCTCTTTCCCCAGCTACTTTCAGTGGGTTGCTGTCATCTGAAAATCGGCTGGTGTCATGGAGGCTATCAAGACAACTAAGCTATGTGCATCTTGGATACAACAGGTACTTGTTTGCGTTGCTGTCTGGTTATCAGATTCTGATGAGAAAATTACAGCTTCTGTAGAGGCTGGCATGGAAACCTGCTTACAATTTCAGATCCAAGCAAGATCCTAGCACCCGGAGCAACTGTGCCAACATGATCAGGCCCTCTGCACCTTTTCTTTAGGACCAAATGCAACCATGATTGAATCATTTACGGGCTCTCCTGCAAGTGGAAGACGGTAAAAGATGTGTCTGTAAGTGGCCCCGGATGGAGAATTCCTTGCTCAGTAATCAGATAGCTCTTCCTTGTGCTGACAACAAATCCATGTCTCTGAAGACACAGTGAGATGCACTTCGCAACTTGGCAAATGAATAACAAAGACAATTTGTTACAAGGACGACCGACGTCCCCTGGACACACAAGAGCCCCACAGCATCTTTGTAAATACCCATGAGGCAGGGAGAGTGCCCTGTATTGGAAGTGCCTCCCCACTTAGGCCAAATAAGGGCACTCCCTGTGTGCTGTTAGGAATGTGTTATGATGGGACTCAGTGAAGTCCAAAGCTGGAAGTGCTCCAAGGTCCAAGTAGCAGGTCTTGTCCGGCTCCCTCTTCTTCGGGGAGGAACGGTGGCTCAGTGGTCGAGCACCTGCTTGGGAAGCAGAAGGTCCCAGGTTCAATCCCTGGCATCTCCAAAAAAGGGTCCAGGGAAATAGGTGTGAAAAACCTCAGCTTGAGACCCTGGAGAGCCGCTGCCAGTCTGAGAAGACAATACTGACTTTGATGGACCAGGGGTCTGATTCAGTATACGGCAGCTTCATATGTTCTTCTGAGCGCCCCCACCACAAGCCTGGAAGGAGTACTAGAGCAGCCAGATGCTATAGATCAGGGGTGGCCAACGGTAGCTCTCCAGAAATTTTTTGCCTACCACTCCCATCAGCCCCAGCCATTGGCCATGCTGGCTGGGGCTGATGGGAGTTGTAGGCAAAAAAACATCTGGAGAGCTACTGTTGGCCACCCCTGGTCTATATTTAATTGTAGCAGAGGGCTACAAAATCCAGTTTGGAGAGAAGAGGAAGAAGAGGCTTGCCAGTCCTCCAGTCTATGGGCTTCAGGGCTCACAACATAGTAAGATCACAATAAAACCAATAAAATACAACCGTTTTATTTATTTACGTTATATTTGTATCCCGCCCATTCTATGCAGGGGCAAGGCGGCTAACAACATAAAATACACAATAAACAATATTAAAACAGTAAAACAATAAAACTATCAAAGAAAATGGCAATGGTGCTACTTCATCTATTCAGGAGGATCATATCATATTTTCCTTTCTCAACACGTACAGATCCTAGGTAGTTAGTACTGAAGCGATCCAGATGTGGTGGCAGCCCTCTCCCGTTAGATTTCATATGCCATCCAAAACAGTTCAGTCTTGCAGGCCCTGCGGAACTGCAATAAGTCCCGCAGGGCCCTGATAGCTTCTGGGAGGGTGTTCCAGAGTATTGGGGCCGCCACCGAGAAGGCTCTTGCTGTGGTGGAGTTAAGCCTAGCCTCTTTTAGCCCAGGGACAGCCAAAAGATTTTGAGAACTTGATCAAACAATTAAAAGTGGGCAAGACCATTCAGATCCCAGGAGGCACTAAAATACTAATAACCCAAACCTCCTTCAGCATTTCAAGTGGGCTTCCACCATTGACAGCCACTTCTCCAGCCACTGGCAGGTAAGGAAAAGAAGCCTCCAAGGTGACCTTATTGAAATACTTCACTGAAGCTCATCCCTTTGAGACCACAGAAAAGTCACAATAAGGAGCAATAGAAACTTCTACAGACATATTTGCGGGGTTGGAATCTCCTGTGTACACTGAGGCTTCAAGAGGGGACTGGATAAACATCTGGAGCAGAGGTCCATCAGTGGCTATAAGCCACAGGATATAGGTGGAACTCTCTGTCTGGGGCATGTGATGCTCTTTTTTCTTGCTGTTTGGAGGCAACAGTGGGAGGGCTTGTAGTGTCCTGACCCCACTGTTGGACCTCCTGATGGCACCTGGGTTTTTTGGCCACTGTGTGACACAGAGTGTTGGACTGGATGGGCCATTGGTCTGATCCAACATGGCTTCTCTCATGTCCTTATGTCTGGGGCAGTGATACTCTGTATTCTTAGTACTTTTGGGGGGGCAACAGTGGGAGGGTTTCTAGTGTCCTGGCCCCACTGATGGACCTCCTGATGGCACCTAGTTTTTTTGGCAACTGTGTGACATAGAGGGTTGGACTGGGTGGACCACTGGCCTGATCCAACAGGGCTTCTCTTATGTCTGAGGCAGTGATGCTCTGTATTCTTGGTGCTTGGGGGGAACAGTGCAAGAGCTTCTAGTGTCCTGGCCCCACTGGTGGACCTCCTGATGGCACCTAGTTTTTTTGGCCACTGTGTGACACAGAGTGTTGGACTGGATGGGCCATTGGCCTGATCCAACAGGGCTTCTCTTATGTCTGGGGCAGTGATACTCTGTATTCTTGGTGCTTGGGGGAAACAGTGCAAGAACTTCTAGTGTCCTGGCCCCACTGGTGGACCTCCTGATGGCACCTAGTTTTTTTGGCCACTGTGTGACACAGAGTGTTGGACTAGATGGGCCATTGGCCTGATCCAACGTGGCTTCTCTTATGTTCTCATGTCTGAGGCAAGTGATGCTCTGTATTCTTTGTGCTTGGGGGGGCAACAATGGGAGGGCTTCTAGTGTCCTGGCCCCACTGGTGGACCTCCTGATGGCACCTGGGGGTTTTGGCCTCTGTGTGACCCAGAATGTTGGACTGGATGGGCCACTGGTCTGATCCAACATGGCTTCTCTTATGTTCTCATGTCTGAGGAAAGTGATGCTCTGTATTCTTGGTGCTTGAGATGAGCAACAGTGGGATAGCTTCTAGTGTCCTGAACCCACTGTTGGACCTCCTGAAGGCACCTGGGTTTTTTGGCCACTGTGTGACAGAGTGCTGGATTGGATGGGCCATTGGCCTGATACAACATGGCTTCCCTTACGTTCTTAAGCATGCATCATGGCATAAAAAAAGCAGTTCTTACCTTAAGCAGATGATCTGTTAATGTGTCGTGAATATCACAAACTGCTGGTCTGAAAAATTAAAAAAAACAACAACACAATAATTGATGTTTCAGCAACTGCTCCGGCTTCAGAATGTACACATCAATAGCTTGGCTATCAGAGGAACCCAGGAAAACCACACCCCCTTTGTAATGATGTTTACTGCACCATCTTGGATCTTCTGGTCCGTATGGCCTCGCCTTTGCCTCTCCCAGAGGCAAGAGTGTCATTAAGTATTAACCCAGTCCTAGGTGCTTCTTCAACATAAACTTCCATTACAGTAACAGCCCATATAGCCGCCCATTACGGCAAGCGATGAAATGCACCAGACTCTGAAACGGCGTAGAACCCTTTCTGCAAAACGAACGCACGGCTGTTCCCAGCAGAGAAAGGAAGCTTTTAAATGCTTGCACAGTCATTGCTGATCAAGTATACAGTGACATAACCACGGAGCGTTAAGCACTTTGAAGACGTTACAACAATATACGGCAACGCAGGAGCAGCTGAGTCAGACCACTGGTTCGCTGAGCTCAGACCTATTTCCTCTAACTGGCAGGAGCTCTGCAGGGTCTCAGGCAAAGAGGGGTCTCCCCCCAGAACCTGCTGCCTTCACCTAGCAGTGCCGGGGTCTGCACCTGGGACCTTCTCCAAGCAAAACATTTGCCTCTGCTCCTAAAGCAAGGCTCCTCCGGCAGACCAGTGGTCCATACCCAACCATGAAGGAGATATTGGATCTATATCCCACCCTCCACTCCTAATTTCAGAGTCTCAGAGTGCCACACACTCTCCTTTCCCTTCCTCCCCCACAACAGACACCCTGTGAGGTGGGTGGGGCTGAGAGAGCTCTCCAGAAGCTGCCCTTTCAAGAACAACTCCTGCAAGAGCGATGGCTGACCCAAGGCCATTCCAGCAGGTGCAAGTGGAGGAGTGGGGAATCAAACCAGGTTCTCCCAGATAAGAGAGCTATGGCTGACCCAAGGCCATTCCAGCAGGTGCAAGTGGAGGAGTGGGGAATCAAACCCGGTTCTCCTAGATAAGAGTCCATGCACTTAACCACTACACCAAACTGGCTCTCTATTAGAGCTATGGCTGACCCAAGGCCATTCCAGCAGGTGCAAGTGGAGGAGTGGGGAATCAAACCCGGTTCTCCCAGATAAGAGAGCGATGGCTGACCCAAGGCCATTCCAGCAGGTGCAAGTGGAGGAGTGGGGAATCAAACCCGGTTCTCCCAGATAAGAGTCCATGCACTTAACCACTACACCAAACTGGCTCTCTATTAGAGCTATGGCTGACCCAAGGCCATTCCAGCAGGTGCAAGTGGAGGAGGGGGGAATCAAACCCGGTTCTCCCAGATAAGAGTCCGTGCACTTAACCACTACACCAAACTGGCTCTCTATTAGAGCTATGGCTGCCCCATGGCCATTCCAGCAGGTGCAAGTGGAGGAGGGGGGAATCAAACCCGGTTCTCCCAGATAAGAGTCCATGCACTTAACCACTACACCAAACTGGCTCTCTATTAGAGCTATGGCTGACCCAAGGCCATTCCAGCAGGTGCAAGTGGAGGAGGGGGGAATCAAACCCGGTTCTCCCAGATAAGAGTCCATGCACTTAACCACTACACCAAACTGGCTCTCTATTAGAGCTATGGCTGACCCAAGGCCATTCCAGCAGGTACAAGTGGAAGAGTGGGGAATCAGACCCAGTTCTCCCAGATAAGAGTCCATGCACTCAACCACTACACCAAACTGGCTCTCTATTAGAGCTATGGCTGCCCCATGGCCATTCCAGCAGGTGCAAGTGGAGGAGGGGGGAATCAAACCCGGTTCTCCCAGATAAGAGTCCGTGCACTTAACCACTACACCAAACTGGCTCTCTATTAGAGCTCTGGCTGACCCAAGGCCATTCCAGCAGGTGCAAGTGGAGGAGTGGGGAATCAAGCCCGGTTCTCTCAGATGAGAGTCCGCACACTTCACCACTACACCAAACTTGCTCTTAACCATGCCAGTGGTTTCAGAAAAAGCAAGTAATGCTGTGCCATGAGACCAAAAGGAAGTTCAAATGTAGAAACTAATAACCGGCTACCAGCTCCCGATACCGACTCAGATCATCCTGGGGCAGCTGAAAAGCAGAGAAAGAGATACCTTCTTCCAGACAGAAGCCAGGATTTTGACAGAAACACCAGCCTTATTAAGCCAGAAATTCCCCAAGAAACCACTGAGGTCCATCAGCCTCATGGGGCAGAACTACTCCTTGCCCCCCCCCACCTCTGAAGATCTTTGAAGCCCCGAAGCTAGATTTGATCCCAGAAGCATCTCAGAGGCCAACAAGATTTTCAGAGCTTTCGAGAGTCAAAGCTCACTTCTTCAGATACCCCAAAACTCTTATTTGTCTTTAAGCTGCTACGGGGCTCAAATCCAGCTGTTCTAGTGCAAACCGACACAGCTGTCCTCTGAGTATCTTAGAAGCCCCACGTCGGCCTAAATCTCATTGGCTGGAATGCAAACTAGACCCAGAGCCAGGTCTGCGACAGGGGTTCTGGCGCCCCTAGGCCGAGGCCTGTTCCCCTGACCCACCCCTGGTCATTGGGCTGCGCGCACTTCGCACAAGCGCTCAGGCAGGCCATCCCCTGTTTCAAAGGGAGCCGGATGGCCTGAGCACTTGTGGGAAGCATCATCGGTCGTATGCACTTTGGGCGTGGGGAGGCGGAGGGGACGGGGGGAGGCGGAGGGCAGCGGGGGGGCGGAGGGCAGCGGGGGGAGGCGGAGGGCAGAGGGTAGGTAGGCCGCCTATTTGGCTTACTCCCACACGCTGGCCCTGCCCAAAGCCATGGGATAAGGGAATGGTTGAGTTCTCATTAATCCAGGATGGAAAAGCCCAACGCCACCAACATTTCTCCGTTGACACACAAAAAAATGCAAACAAATTTATTTCAAAATGGTTCCTCTTGAGGCTCTGGAAAAGGCTGCATTTCAGGACTAACCGAGGGCCCGAAATCCATGAATTCCAGTAGCAAGAGGGCAGAGAGATTACTGCAAATGCAGCAGCTGTGCGGAAAGAGAAGCTGCAGATGAACTAGTAGTGAACCCTTTGCCCCTTTCCGGGAGGATGCTCCACCCCAGCTAAGCCTATAACCATCGGACTGGCAGAGGTTTCAGAGCGACAGATGCAGCTGCAGGACGGAGACCTGCCCACCTCCAGCGCCACCTCTCCACGAACCTGCACCAATCCCTTCGTCTCCTCGTTCAGCTTCCAAATCCTGCCTGCCTTGGATGGACGGCACCGGACACAAAGCTGCTGCGGTGAAGTTTTAATAAGCTGTGTGACGTTTCCCAGGGCAAGAAAGAGGAGGAGATCACTCCCCGCCGCCCCTCACGGATAACTGCAGGAAGAGAACCCAGATCAACCCAGGAAAGACCACCTTGTACCTAATGCTGAGCCTGGCCTTTATGTAGATTACGGGCCAGGGGGGTGGGGGTGTGTGTTTTTTTGCAGGGAAATGTGAAAACACCGAAATATCAGTGGAGAGTGAGTTTAACTCCCCTCCCCAAACAGTGGCATGTTGTCTGCGCTTGCACAGGCAAAATAAACCTATTCTCTCTGAGCAAAGAGAGGAATGGAGGCTGTCCTGGCCCCTTACCGCCACTGAGGCTCTAGTGCTGCAGGCAGGTGGAGGAAGAAGAGAGGGAGCAGGTGGGAGGAGGAAGAGCAGGAGCAAACCAAGAGAAGGAGTAGCGCCCGGACAGCAGGCAAGCAGGCTGGCCTGGCATCAGGGGGAAGATGGGATCCCCCCACCTCGAGAAGGGAAAGGAGGAGAAGGAGGAAGAAAAGGAGGAGGAGGAGAAAGAGAAGGAAGGAGGAGGAGGAGGAGAATTGCAGATTTATATTCCGCCTTCTCTCTGAATCAGAGACTCAGAGTGGCTTACAATCTCTTTTATCTTCTTCCCCCACAACAGACACCCTGTGAGGTGGGTGGGGCTGAGAGAGCTCTCACAGAAGCTGCCCTTTCAAGGACAACCTCTGCCAGAGCTCTGGCTGACCCAAGGCCATTCCAGCTGCTGCAAGGGAAGGAGTGGGGAATCAAACCCGGTCCTCCCAGATAAGAGTCCGCGCACTTCACCACTACACCAAACTGGCTCTCTTAGGGGTCTCCACTTGTTATATTAAGCAACCGGCATGTTCCCTGAAGCCTCCACAGAGACTTTCATTGCCTAGGAGTGCCAACTCCCACCCCATGTATGCATGTTTGTTTTAAAACCCCAGTCATGGTAGCTCCTCCATACCCTCTGTGACATGGCATGGTTGTTTTAGGTCACACGCAGCACGCGCCGGCTGCCAGCCAGTCTGGCTGTTGCCTCACACCCAATACTTTGGGGCAGTTGACTTTCAGATCTGCCATTCCTGATTTTCTCATTGATAAACCCCAGGGAATCCGCCTCGCATGGAAACCACTGGCTCAGACGCAGAGCTGGGGTCCTGGAGGGTCATCTGCCCAGGGCAAGGGTTCTTTCTTCTCACACACCACGCAGACAGACACAGCGCCTCCATACTTCTCTTCCGGACTCAGCTACATTCTAGCTGTGTGCGGCCTTCCTCAGAGTGCCTCTTTTCTCTGTCTCACAACAGTCATCTATCCTGGGGAAACTCTTGGGATGACTGCAGGGGTGGGGGGGGGGAGAGGGGTGTTGTGGGGGGGCACAAAGTGAACGTTTTGACGCAAGCTAATTAGGCTGCTTTTCCCATCCTGCCATTTCTCTCTGCCCCCGTGAGAGGAAATTTCCTCTCATGCGATGTTCAGAAGGTTACGATCCTGGGCATATTCGATCTGACAGCCAACTGGAAGCAAAGTTTTAATAAAAATAGCAGGCTGCCAATAAGAGGGCCACGGCACTGCCAAAAAGGATGCCTTCAACTTTGGTTTCACAGCATGACGCCTTTCATCAGCAGAGCTTCAAAGAACACAAGGCTATTAACAGACCCCAAGAGAACTGAAGAGGCTCAGTCAAAGCTACCCAGATGTCACCCGGGGCCAAGAGCATGGCTCCCTCCCTCACTCAGAGCTCAAGGGGACAGCTACGGTTGCCAAGTAGGCACCCTTCTCCTCCCCCCACTACATTCCGCCCCCCCATGCAACATCCAGTAATCTGGACTAGAAGAACTTTATCAGGAGGTCATCCAGGATTACAATTTGCTTTATTAGTTTAACTGGTTCTATCAATTTTAACGTATGTATCTCTTATAGATTGTTGTACATTAGGAAGAACTTCCTAACCGTTAGAGCGGTTCCTCAGGGGAACAGGCTTCCTCCTCGGGAGGTGGTGGGCTCTCCTTCCTTGGAGGTTTTTAAACACAGGCTAGATGGCCATCTGACAGCGATGAGGATCCTGTGAATTTACAGGGAGGTTTTTGTGAGTTTCCTGCGTTGTGCAGAAGGTTGGACTAGATGACCCTGTGGGTCCCTTCCAACTCTATGATTCTGTGATCTCAACTGATCAGGATGTGAGGGGGGGGGCTCCGACAAAGGAAAATGCTCCATACAGGAGAGAGAACCAGCCATAGAGAGTCGCAGTTATGGCATATAGAGTACCTAGTATTCTTGTTTTTAATTTGAAGGATGCTCTATGGTATTTGAGAGAGCCAGTTTGGTGTAGCGTTTAAGTGTGCGGACTCCTATCTGGGAGAAACAGGTTTGATTCCCCCACTCCTCCACTTGCAGTTGCTGGAATGGCCTTGGGTCAGCCATGGCTCTCACAGGAGTTGTCCTTGAAAGGGCAGCTGCTGTGAGAGCCCTCTCAGCCCCACCCACCTCACAGGGTGTCTGTTGTGTGGGGAGAAGATATAGTAGATTGTAAGCCGCTGAGTCTCTGATTCAGCGAGACGGGCGGGGTATAAGTCTGCAGTCTTCTATTTCCTGTATTTAGTAACTCTGCAAGATCACTATTATTCCTCTCTTATGGATGGGGAATAAAAGCCTAGAATGGCTTTCCTTAGGAGACACCATGAAGCCGCGACAAAGCGCTTTCCGCCCAAGTCCAAAAAAATCTGCCTTGGACCGCACTGAATCTCATTTTAGGGCACCACATTTTCTAAAGTAGAACAGGCCGGTTCTCCGCTAAAAAGCCCTCAGTCTCTTCAGAACAATTTCTTTGGCCAGAGGAGACGGTCTTTGCCCCCGATAGTAATCCTAGCTTGTCCAAAGGACAGGGCCAGATACAAAGCACCTCTTGGTTATGCACTATCTTCTCGCTGGGCTCCTGGCCAGCGTCTGGCCTTGCCAAGGTCTTAAATCAAGTGTTTGCAACCAGGAGCAGGGCCGGCTCACTTTCCGCACAGGTCAGGCGGCCAAGTTTCGGACACATCCCTGCTCAGACTCAAGTTACTGTTCCGCAGTGCAGAGAAACACACACACACACACAAAATTAGTTGTCAGTTTCAAATTATAGCACCTTTCTTTAAAAGCCTTTGCAAACGCAATTGGAAAAAAAGAAATATGCTAAATCCTGACCCTCTTTTGAAACTGAGGAATAACCTTCCACCTCATGTAGTTAAAGGCTAAGCTGCCGGGGAGGGGGAATATCCAACTTCTGAGCGGAGCATTATTTAAGTGACTTAGTAAATCAAACCCTATATGGCCGAGGACCTGCCTACCTTAGGGACCGCCTCTCTCCGTATGTTCCCCAGAGAGCACTGAGATCTAGTTCCCAAAATCTCCTAAAAATCCCTGGACCAAGGGAGGCCAAACTGAAAGCAACGAGGGAGCAGGCCTTCTCAATACTGGCTCCCCACTGGTGGAATCAGCTACCGGAGGAAGGGCGAGCCCTGCGGGACTTTAACCAGTTCCGCAGGGCTTGTAAAACTGTCCTCTTTCAACAATCATATAAGGTGGAACCCTGAAAGTGACATCTGGCCATCTGGATATATATACTACTGTAAAGTAGCACCTCTAATTTATTGTGGTTTTTTAAATATTTATGTAACTGTCTTTTAACTGTATTTATTAACTGCATTTTATTATATGTATTGTATTATTATAATCATGGTACACACCATGTCTTGTGAGCCGCCCTGAGCCTGCCTCGGCGGGGAGGGCGGGATATAAATAAAAACGTATTATTATTATTATTATGTATCATATTTAGCATTATGAGCGTCCATCTGGACCCTGAAATCCTATTTTATGCCCTCCAACCACCTAAACGCCATAATGTGCTCAGTTCTCAAATTATAACCGAACAGCATTGATTCCTCTGCACTATTTTTGCCTAGGGACTACTATTTTTCGTTCTGTGCACGTAGATTAAGTCCTGCTTTGTTCAACAGGAGTTGCTTCCAAAGAAGCTCACACAGGACCGCAACCTTGCTTGGTATCCTCACATGACCACAGAATGCCAAGCAAAGACAGTCTGGCTGGGTCCAGATGTCACAATAATCCCGTTCATAGAACTATAGATGGATTAAGCTGTAACGTAAATGTCATGTCTGACTGCAAGCTGCCCAAACCCGCAGGCTGTTTGTGTCTGCTGAAGTGAGATTCTAAAGCAGGGATTTGGACCCAGTTTTTCGCTGTGATTTTCCACTCCACCCCATGACAGAAACCCCAACAGAAAAGAGTCAGAGTCCAGCAGCAACCTAAAGACCAACAAAATTTGTGGCAGGGCTTGAGCTTTTGTGAGTCACTGCTCAATTGCACTGAGCAGTGATCTACAAAAGTGGTGCAGAGCGGTAAAGCTGCAGTACTGCAGTCGGGGCCCTCTGCTCACGACCTGAGTTCGATCCCAGCGGAAACTGGTTCAGGTAGCCGGTTCCAGGTTGGCTCAGCCTTCCATCCTTCTGAGGTCGGTCAAATGAGTCCCCAGCTTGCTAGGGGGGAAGTGTAGATGACTGGGGAAGGCAGTGGCAAACCACCCTGTAAAAAGTCTGCCGTGAAAACATTGTGAAAGCAACGTCACCCCAGAGTCAGAAACGACCGGTGCTTGCACAGGGGACTTCCTTTTTTTTTTTAAACCTCCCACACTTATTTGGACAAAAGTTCATGGCCCTGCCACACATTTTGTAAAGTCTTTAAGGTGCTCCTGCTCTTTTCTACTGCTAAAGACAAAAGTTCATGCCCTGCCACACACCCATCTTGACCTATCCCCAATATGTCCAATAACACTCACCCTCCTAAGCTTCCTGAATACAGACAGGGAAGCAGTGGAGAGCCAGTTTGGTGTAGTGGTTAAGTGTGTGGACTCTTATCTGGGAGAACCGGGTTTGATTCCCCACTCCTCCACTTGCACCTGCTGGAATGGGCTTGGGTCAGCCAGAGCTCTGGCAGAGGTTGTCCTTGAAAGGGCAGCTGCTGTGAGAGCCCTCTCCAGCCCCACCCACCTCACAGGGTGTCTGTTGTGGGGGAGGAAGGTAAAGGAGTTTGTGAGCTGCTCTGAGACTCTTTGGAGTGGAGGGCAGGATATAAATCCAATATCTTCATCTACCTCACAGGGTGTCTGTTGTGGGGGGGAAGGGAAAGGAGATTGTGAGCTGCTCTGAGACTGTTCGGAGTGGAGGGCGGGATATAAATCCAATATTTTCATCTACCTCACAGGGTGTCTGTTGTGGGGGAGGAAGGTCAAGGAGATTGTGAGCCGCTCTGAGACTCTTCAGAGTGGAGGGCAGGATAAAAATCCAATAGCTTCTTCTTCTTCTTCTTCTTCTTCTTCTTCTTCTTCTTCTTCTTCTTCTTCTTCTTCTTCTTCTTCTTCTTCTTCTTCTTCTTCTTCTTCTTCTTCTTCTTCTTCTTCTAATAGGAAAACCTTGCTACTCAGCCATCAGTGGAACCTTCCAAGCAGAATCCTTCACACTTTCCCCTCTGCCTTTGCTTCATGTCTCCCCTTCCACTAGGGAGAGCTCACCAAAACAGAAGGCATTGGCACTGGAACATTCAGACAAGCAATAATCAAACTTCAAATTGGCAAGAATGTTGTGTGCTCTGTCTACCCTCCTCCCTTCACCTTTAGCACGCAGTACTTGGTTTAACATTTCTTGCCTTGATGGAGCTCCAGTCGGATGTGATGTCCAAACAAAAATGACTCGGCAAACTGCAATGCATTTCCAGCCAATAAGGATTCTAAAGCTCCGTTAAACCCCACTTTAGAACCTCAACTTCTTTGTGAGGCGGGATTTACTTTTGTACACATTTTTTTGGACCCTCAGTAACCCAAACAACCTGCAATCCTCAGGAACTCATACAGATGAATGAACTGCAATGATAAACTTTATTACACTTAAGTTTCTTTCTCCGTACAGAAGGCTCAAAAACATAGGTAGAAAGGCAAAGCAAATAGATAACATTAGTACCATTTCAGAATACAGTTAGAATTCTTGTAGTCAAACTTACTCTATCTTATACTCTTAATACCTGCTAAAGCATTAATTCTATGAAAACCTAAATCCCAGTCTATATTAGAGGCCTCTAAAAAGAGTTGTTAATTTCATGGCTTGACCAGCATAGAGATCCCGTCTCTAGGGCAAGTCAGCACCCTTTCCCTAAATCTCAGTGCTTGAAAGAGTATCCCCCCCAGAAACTGGTATCACTATCTTTATCTTATCCAATTATATGTTCATCACACATCTCCCAACGGACCAGTTATCTTCACTCTATCTGGTTCTTCTCATACCTCTTAACATCAACAATTACGCTGCCAAATCAACCTATATAAGGCTAAGATTGCCCTCAGATAACTTCTACCTTTAACCTACTTTTCTAGTAGCTATCTCTCAGCTTAAGTGCTTGACAGTGCTGGATAGCTTGGACCCCTTTTGGCCGATTTCGTAAGCGAACCAACCCCAAAAAGAAATTCTGCTAACGGTAAGGAATGAAGGAATTCTGCTAATGCACCTGCAGTGGGAAATCACACCAAACTGGAGTTTGAGTCAGCCCAGAAGTGTTTCAATCAACCTGAAGTAAGGAGGTGGTGGCAGCTACAAGCATAGCCAGCTTCAAGAGGGGGTTAGATAAAAATATGGAGCAGAGGTCCATCAGTGGCTATTAGCCACAGTGTGTGTGTCTGTGTGTGTGGTTTTTTTTTTTTTTTTGGCCACTGTGTGACACAGAGTGTTGGACTGGATGGGCCATTGGCCTGATCCAACAGGGCTTCTCTTATGTTCTTATGTGACACGGAGTGTTGGACTGGATGGGCCATTGGCCTGATCCAACAGGGCTTCTCTTATGTGACACAGAGTGTTGGACAGGAGGGGCCATTGGCCTGATCCAACAGGGCTTCTCTTATGTTCTTATGTGACACGGAGTGTTGGACTGGATGGGCCATTGGCCTGATCCAACAGGGCTTCTCTTATGTTCTTATGTGACATGGAGTGTTGGACAGGAGGGGCCATTGGCCTGATCCAACAGGGCTTCTCTTATGTTCTTATGTGACACAGAGTGTTGGACAGGAGGGGCCATTGGCCTGATCCAACAGGGCTTCTCTTATGTTCTTATGTGACACAGAGTGTTGGACTGGATGGGCCACTGGCCTGATCCAACAGGGCTTCTCTTATGTTCTTGTGTGACACAGAGTGTTGGACAGGAGGGGCCATTGGCCTGATCCAACAGGGCTTCTCTTATGTTCTTATGTGACACAGAGTGTTGGACTGGATGGGCCACTGGCCTGATCCAACAGGGCTTCTCTTATGTCTGGGGCAGTGATGCTCTGTATTCTTGGTGCTTGGGAGGGAGCAACAGTGGGAGGGCTTCTAGTGTCCTGGCCCCACTGGTGGACCTCCTGATAGCACCTGGTTTTGTTTTTTTGCCACTGTGTGACAGACCGTTGGACTAGATGGGCCACTGGCTTGATAAAACATGGCTTCCCTTATGTTCTTATTTTTTAAAAATTTAATTAGATTTATATCCCCGCCCTATCCCGCAAGCGGACCTCTCCTCCAAGAATCTCTCTATGCCAATCCAGTCTGCCATTTCACCTCCCTTCCAACAGGATAATATTTAAACCAACTTCATTTTTTAAATCCCATTCTAGTTTTCAGGCAATAACTTCAAAGAGGAAAAGCAACTTGTAGTTTGGTCCTCTGCAAGATTCCTTCAAAGGAAGAACAGAGTGGAGATGGCCTTACTGCACAGGACTGCAACCTTGGGTAGTTTCAGATCCACTCCACACCCATAAACGCGTTCTTGATAACTTAAGTGGTCATCTTTAGTGGCCCTGCTTCAGGTGCTCTTGCCATCTGAGGCTAGATGGGTGACAAACTGAGGAAGAGCCTTCTCAGCTGTGGTGCCCTAACTTTAGAACTCCCTCCCCAAAGATATTTGTCGCTCTCCCTCTATCACTGTCTTCCACTAACAAGTAAATACTTTCGACTTGTTTGGAGCTCCCTCTCCAACGTTTATTAGTCTCCTTCCACGTTTGCGTACCTGTGCATTTATAAGGCATGGAAACCAAATGACAGCACCATCATCTCACCTTCTCACATGGACAGAAAGCTCAGGGGAGGGGATCTATCTCTCACTTTGGCCAGCTGGCAACACAAAGTGAGTTGCTCCCTGACGTCAGGATGACTGGCTTGAAGTTTAAGGTTGCAGCCCTGCATGAAGCAACTCCTGTTGAACAAAACAGGACTTAATCTATGTGTTGCTCCTTGAGGTCTACCTGGAACCACAGATATATGAGGCAGTTGGTCCCTCACTCTGCACCGAGCTTTGAACATTCTCACAGTGAGACAGGTCACCTTCCTTCCCCAAGGGCCAGATGACTCAGAGAGATGGAGTTTGGACTGTAAGAGGACTGACATCTCCCCAAATCTCTTGAGAATTATGTTCAGGGGAAGAAAGCGGCCCTTTGGGCAATCACATGGACCTGCGATCTACTGAATAAGACCATTGGTCTATCATGGTCAGTATTATCTAGCGTGACTGGCAGTCCTCAGGCAGAGGTCTTTCATATCTCTTGCCATAAGCGTGTAACGTGCCATCGAATTCCATCCAACTTATGGAGACCCCATTGGGCTTTCAAGGCAAGAGACTGACAAAGGTGGTTTGTCACTGCCTCCCACTGCACAGCAACCCTGGAATTTCTTGGGAGGGGAGCGACGGTGGCTCAGTGGTAGAGCATCTGCTTGGTAAGCAGAAGGTCCAAGGTTCAATGTCCAGCATTTCCAACTAAAAATGGTCCAGGCAAGTAGACATGAAAAACCTCAGCTTGAGACCCTGGAGAGCAGCTGCCAGTCTGAGTAGACAAGATTGACTTTAGAGAGGAATGGTGGCTCAGTGGTAGAGCATCTGCTTGGTAAGCAGAAGGTCCCAGGTTCAAACTCCGGCATCTCCAACTAAAAAGGGTCCAGGCAAGTAGACATAAAAAACCTCAGCTTGAGACCCTGAAGAGCAGCTGCCAGTCTGAGTAGACAAGACTGACTTTAGAGAGGAACGGTGGCTCAGTGGTAGAGCATCTGCTTGGTAAGCAGAAGGTCCCCTGCCTCGGCGGGGAGGGCGGGATATAAATAAAAAGTTATTATTATTATTATTACCTGATCCTTTTTCCTAGCAATACCAAGGACTGAACCTGGGACTTCTGCATACAAGATACATTGCCACTATAAACACCCCTCACAAACACACACAGGATAAAGAAACCAGGATAAAATGACTGCCAGCGAGATTTCCAGCTACTGCTGGAGACCCCAATGATGGCACTGCAGCTCCCCTTTTCTCGCCTCAAGGCCTACCTGTAATATAAGGCAACATTTCCATATTGTATCAGTGACAACAGGTGCACATTATTGGGGAGGGACGGTGGCTCAGTGGTAGAGCATCTGCTTGGTAAGCAGAAGGTCCCAGGTTCCGTCCCCGGCATCTCCAACTAAAAAGGGCTCCAGGCAAGTAGGCATGGAAAACCTCCGCTTGAGACCCTGGAGAGCAGCTGCCAGTCTGAGTATACAAGACTGACTTTAGAGAGGGACAGTGGCTCAGTGGTCGAGCACCTTCTTGGTAAGCAGAAGGTCCCAAGTTCAATCCCTGGCATCTCCAAAAAAGGGTCCAGGCAAATAGGTGTGAAAAACCTCAGCTTGAGACCCTGGAGAGCCGCTGCCAGTCTGAGTAGACAATACTGACTTTGATGGACTAAGGGTCTGATTCAGTATAAGGCAACTTCATATGTCCATATGTCCAAAGGATAGCCTGAGACACAAAACCGCATCTCTTGCCATTGTTTGGCAGGCAGGCAGTCACTGTGAGACGCGAGACCTGCATAATTAGTTTAAAACAAAAAGGTTAATACTCCACATTAACGAAATGCACACTCCAATTTAATTTTTTTTTAAAAAAAAAACCACTTGCATGGAGTATCCTGTGAATTCAGGGGGAGGTATTTGTTCCCGCATTGTGCAGGGGGTTGGACTACATGACCCTGGAGGTCCCTTCCAGTTCTATGATTCTAGTCCAGATGTTCAGCATTCAAAAAGCCCAGGAACACAGCTGCCTCTTCTGGAAAAGGTATGGGTCCCTTCCTCTTAGCGTGGCAGAACTGCGACCAAAAAAGTCACACGCAAACCCCATTTCTGCAGCCACCAGTCTGCAAGAACCAAACAACACAGACTCTCTGGGTAATCTTGGCTTTTAACTCAGAGGAGAACTTGAGGTGCTTGAGCTGTTATACTTGAGAAAGCCAAACCAGCAGTGCTGGACTGACTGGTAATCACAGTCCGCCCATGTTTAAAATAGAGCCAAGACTGAATCCAGAAACTCCCTTTTGCTTAAAAATTGGGCTCATTCATCACAAAGTGCAGGGCGGCAGATTACACACACACACACACACACACACAACACAAATGGAATTTCTGAAGCCAAAGCATACAGGGGTTTTGGCGAAAGCTCTTTGGATTGCATTTCCTTTAAGTAAGGTTTGGCTGTTTTCCTGCACGGTCGTCCAAGTTCTAGATGCTAATTTATGTTAAAAGCCATCCTTCCAGGGAGATGCGTCTCCTCTGACCTGGCATTCTGGATGAACCCTTGCGCCCAGCCCTCCTCACAAGGGTTTCCTGCCCTATCCGCATCGAGTTTTGTTTTAAAAAGATCTGTCTCCCACCTTATCTCCTTTAACTCAAGGCCGCTGGCCATGCAACAAAGAGCGTCAAAGAGAAAACACAGGATAACAAACGAGGCAAAAAAAACAGCACAGCCTGACCTCCCCGAACCAATTTACTCTCCACAAAATGTGCTTTGAAATGACTTCCGACATGCCTTCTGGAAAACAGGGAGTGTGAAAGTATCCTCCACGCTCAAGCTGTCAGGCCATTCCTAATGGATGCGGATGTTGAGCAGGGGTCCATCAGTGGCTATAAGCCACAACATATTGTTGGAACTGTCTGGGGCAGTGATGCTCTGTATTCTTGGTGCTGGGGGGGCGCAAAGTGGAAGGGCTTCCAGCCCCACTTGTGAACCTCCTGATGACACTTGGGGGTTTTTTTTAGCCACTGTGTGACAGAGTGTTGGACTGGATGGGCCATTGGCCTGTTCCAACATGGCTTCTCTTATGTGACACAGAATGTTGGACTGGATGGGCCATTGGCCTGATCCAACATGGCTTCTCTTATGTTCTTATGTGACATAGAGTGTTGGACTGGATGGGCCATTGGTCTGATCCAACAGGATTCTCTTATGTTCTTATGTGACACAGAGTGTTGGACTGGATGGGCCATTGGCCTCATCCAACATGGCTTCTCTTATGTTCTTATGTGACACAGAGTGTTGGACTGGATGGGCCATCGGCCTGATCCAACAGGGCTTCTCTTATGTTCTTATGTGACACAGAGTGTTGGACTAGATGGGCCATTGGCCTGATCCAACAGGGCTTCTCTTATGTTCTTATGTGACACAGAGTGTTGGACTGGATGGGCCATTGGCCTGATCCAACAAGGCTTCTCTTATGTTCTTATGTGACACAGAGTGTTGGACTAGATGGGCCATTTGCCGTGACACAGAGTGTTGGACTGGATGGGCCTTTGCCTGATCCAACATGGCTTCTCTTATGTGATACAGAGTGTTGGACTGGATGGGTCATCGGCCTGATCCAACAGGGCTTCTCTTATCTTCTTATGTGACACAGAGTGTTGGACTGGATGGGCCATTGGCCTGATGCAACAGGGCTTCTCTTATGTTCTTATGTGACGCAGAGTATTGGACTAGATGGGCCATTGGCCTGATCCAACATGGCTTCTCTTATGTTCTTATGAGACACAGAGTGTTGGACTGGATGGGCCACTGGCCTGATCCAACAGGGCTTCTCTTATCTTCTTATGCCATGACCTCTCCAAAAGAAGCCCCACATACAGTTTGTTAGTCTAATCTGTAGGGTTATGGCAGTGTGGGCAGGGTTAGGAGAGGCTAAATAAATAAAAGCCCAGCTGGTGAGCAAGGTAGAGCTGAAAGAAAGAAAGTGCTCCTTACAGCACAGCCAATCTGTTTAGCCATCCCTCAAGGGCACGTCTAAGAGCATGCTCAAACTCTTAACTTGGACTACGAGCCCCTAAACCAGATCACCAGAAGTCTGCCCAGTGGACAGTGTCCAAATTCCACAGAGTCCAATACTGTATTGTTTACCAACACAGGGGGTGGGTGTTTGCAGCCAGCAACCTTTAGCTGACCATGGAAGGAACACCCCACAAAACAGCAACAAAACTGCAAAAGGCACAAAAAATGGCAGCACATACACGCACACAGCCTGAGAGGCAGCCAATCCAGGCATTTGTATTGCAAGCCACAAGATGCAATCCAGCTCTTTCAAAAGTCCTGCCAAGAGGGAGTTCAAGATTTATACAGCCCAAGGATGGCCGTTCCTTATAAACTCATTCCAGCCTCCTTCTACATACGGTCCAAGAATCTCCCTCAACTGCTAATTTGGTAAAATTTAAGGGACTCTTTGCTGCTCTAAGCAAGGCTGAAGTGGTAAATCACACTGTCAGTTTAATAACGGCTGAAGGCTCCTACTGCCAGGCTAAGGGAACCACGTCCAGCAATGACTTCAGGGAACACTGGGAAAGACGGAGAAAGTTCACACCCACCCAGTTTCTCATAATTCAGTTTCCAAACTAAACACTCCAATGTGTTGACTCCCCTTTAGTGAGTACACTGGGACTAAAAAGCGTAGGGCTACACAGTCCATTCCTGAATGGCTTGATCAGGAAACATCATAAGAGAACCTCATTTCTCCATCCCTTTTCCGGGGCTGTCTGACATACGACGTGTTTCTTAATTTCACTGATTTCACTTAAGCTCACTGTCCTTCAAGGCCCCCAGCCTTCCCGACCAGCATTACCTCCATCTTGTCAGAATTCAGGGTGAACCTGTTTACCCTTCGTCATTTTATCTCGGCAGCCAGGCAGTGGCTCAAGGCCTCGATTGCTTCAACAGTTAAATTGGAGAAAGAAATATAGAGCTGGGTGTCATCAGCATATGGACGACAGCCAGCTCCACAACCATGAATGATCTTCTCCTAAGGACTTTGCATAGAGATTGAATAGCATGGGGCTGAGCCTGGAGGAATCGCACAGAGCAAAATCCTACACGGATGACAACTGGTCACCCAAAGCGGTAGCCAAGTACATAAGGAGCACTTAAAACCAATCCAAAGGACATCTCTTGGTATCTACTGCTGCCTCCAACTTCTCAAAACAAAGATGTCATGATCCACTCTCTCAAAGGCTGCTGACAGATCCAGTAGTAGCAATTAAAAGGCACGGCCCTTGACATTCAGAGACCATCAACTGAAGTCATTAGTGCGGTCTTTGTCCCATAGACCAGCCTGAAACCAGACAAAGCAAAGATGGTGCGGTCTCATTTGGAATACTGTGTGCAGTTCTGGTCGCCGCACCTCAAAAAGGATATTATAGCATTGGAGAAAGTCCAGAAAAGGGCAACTAGAATGATTAAAGGGCTGGAACACTTTCCCTATGAAGAAAAGTTGAAACACTTGGGACCCTTTAGCTTGGAGAAACGTCGACTGCGGGGTGACATGATAGAGGTTTACAAGATAATGCATGGGATGGAGAAAGTAGAGAAAGAAGTACCTTTCTCCCTTTCTCACAATACAAGAACTCGTGGGCATTCGATGAAATTGCTGAGCAGCCAGGTTAAAATGGATAAAAGGAAGTACTTCTTCACCCAAAGGGCGATTAACATGTGGAATTCACTGCCACAGGAGGTGGTGGCGGCCACAAGCATGGCCACCTTCAAGAGGGGGTTAGATAAAAATATGGAGCAGAAGTCCATCAGTGGCTATTAGCCACAGTGTGTGTGTATGTATAAAAATTTTTTGCCACTGTGTGACACAGAGTGTTGGACTGGATGGGCCACTGGCCTGATCCAACATGGCTTTTCTTATGTTCTTATGTAAAGCAGGTTCAGAGCAGCTGAATTATCCCAGAAGACCCAAAGCTGGTCGAAAACTGCTCTCTCAATCACCTCGCTCTGAAAAAGGAGATTAAGAGACTAAGCAATAAAAGACCACATCATTTTTCTGTACCGATGGTCTTTGTTTGGTTTTAAGTGGACAAATAACAGCCTCTGATGACAAACAACGATAAAGGCTCATTAAAGTGATCCAGGCTATGTTAAGGGCTTTTTTTTGTAGCAGGAACTCCTCTGCATATTAGGCCACACTCCTCTGATGTAGCCAATTCGCCAAGAGCTTACGGGGTTCTTAGTACAGGGCCTATTGTAAGCTCCAGCAGAACTGGCTACCTCAGCAGTGTGTGGTCAAATATACAAAGGAGCTCCTGCTACAGAAAAAGCTCTGGTTACCACACACAAAGCCCTCCGCGGCCCTGAGCCCTTGAATCTCCAGAACTACCTCTCTCCCTGTGGTCCACCATGACAGCTTTCCTCCACTGATCAGGCTCTTCTGCAGGTTCCATCCTGCAAGTGGGCAAAATCAGCAACTGCCCATACATGGCCAACTATGCAAAGGAGTTCCTGCCATCAGTGGCTAATTGCCACAGCGTATTGTTGGAACTCTCTGTCTGGGACAGTGATGCTCTGTATTCTTGGTGCTTGGGTGGGGCACAGTGGGAGGGCTCCTAGTGTCCTGGCCCCACTGATGGACCTCCTGATGGCACCTGGTTTTTTTGGCCACTGTGTGACACAAAGTGTTGGACTGGATGGGCCACTGGCCTGATCCAACAGGGCTTCTCTTACGTCCTTATGTCTGGGGCAGTGATGCTCTGTATTCTTGGTGCTTGGGGTGGGGCACAGTGGAAAGGCTTCTAGTGTCCTGGCCCGACTGATGGACCTCCTGATGGCACCTGGGTTTTTTGGCCACTGTGTGACACAGAGTGTTGGACTGGATGGGCCATTGGTCTGATCCAACATGGCTTCTCTTATGTCCTTATGTCTGGGGCAAGTGATGCTCTGTATTCTTGGTGCTTTGGTGGGGGGGGGGGCACAGTGGGAAGGCTTCTAGTGTCCTGGCCCCACTGGTGGACCTCCTGATGGCACCTGGTTTTTTGGCCACTGTGTGACACAGAGTGTTGGTCTGGATGGGCCACTGGCCTGATCCAACAGGGCTTCTCTTATGTCCTTATGTCTGGGGCAAGTGATGCTCTGTATTCTTGGTGCTTTGGTGGGGGGGGGGGCACAGTGGGAAGGCTTCTAGTGTCCTGGCCCCACTGGTGGACCTCCTGATGGCACCGGGTTTTTTGGCCACTGTGTGACACAGAGTGTTGGTCTGGATGGGCCACTGGCCTGATCCAACAGGGCTTCTCTTATGTTCTCATGTCTGAGGCAAGTGATGCTCTGTATCCTTGGTGCTTGGGGGGGCTTCTAGTGTCCTGTCCCCACTGATGGACTTTCTGATGGCGCCTAGGTTTTTTGGCCACTGTGTGACCCAGAGTGTTGGACTGGGTGGGCTATTGGTCTGATCCAACATGCCTTCTCTTACGTTCTCACGTTTGAGGCAAGTGATGCTCTGTATTCTTGGTGCTTTGGGGGGCACAGTGGGAGGGCTTCTAGTGTCCTGGCCCCACTGGTGGACCTCCTGATGGCACCTGGTTTTTTGGCCACTGTGTGACACAGAGTGTTGGACTGGATGGGCCATTGGCCTGATCCAACAGGGCTTCTCTTATGTTCTTACGTGACACAGAGCATTGGACTGGATGAGCCACTGGCCTGATCCAACATGGCCTCTCTTATGTTCTTACTTGCATCCTCTGCCACCCCACCTTGCAGAATGGCCTGCCCAATGGCTTTCTGCAAACTACACACCACTGATTTATTCAGGAGGCTTTTTTCACACAGGTAATAGGGTTGTAGAGTCATGGAACAGAAAAAAAGTTCTGAATGCAGGGGCCCCTTTAAGACCAACAAAGTTTAATTCTGAGTATAAGCTCTCATGGGGAAGCACACTTCACACAAAAGCTTATACCTGGAATTAAACTTTGTTGGTCTTAAAGAGCCCACTCAAGACTTTGTTCTATTGCTTCAGACCAGGGGTGGCCAAACTGAGGCTCGGGAGCCACATGTGGCTCTTTCAACATATTGTGTGGCTCTTGAAGCCCCCACCGCCCCATTGGACAACTTGGAGAAGGCATTTCCCTCTCCAAATCGCTTCTCCAAACCAAGCCAGATGGCAGCTTGGAGAATGCATTTAAAACTATTTTATTTCCACCTCTCCCTCCCTCAGCTATTTTCCTTCCTTCCTACATCTCATGTTCATGTCTTGCAGCTCTCAAACATCTGCTGTTTATTCTGTGTGGCTCTTACATTAAGCACGTTTGGCCACCCCTGCTTTGGACTAACATGGCTACTATCCACCTTGAATCAGTAATGAAATAGTTTGGAAAGATGCTTTGGTAAAAGGACCTGGAGTGGACTATAGTACTCTTCATAGTACATACCGTCTGCTGCTGTAAATATGCCCCCACTATGTGATTTCTGGATCATTTAACATGTCATAGGCAGGGTGGGGGGGTGGGCTCCCTCTGGGTGTCCTGCCCCCCCAGGGAAAGTGTATGCGCAATACATCGCCTCTCCTTTCCCGGTGTAGTGAACGCTGCGTGGTCACTGTCTGGTTTGCCTGGCAGATGGTCACTGCAATGGCCTCTCCTACATTACTGCATCCGTGGCAACACCTTCTCGCTGGTCCCCCCCCCCCCCGTTTTTCACAGAGTTTGCCACGTCATGGTGCGATTGAATGTCCGGCGGTATAACCGGATGGGCAGGCTGGGCTCACCAACCTCGCCAGCCAAGAGAAGGAAAACTCTAACATCAAGCCCGGGCAGACAGAGCTCGTTAATGTAACACCTACCACCTGGAGGACTCGCTGCTGGCGTCCTGGCTTACTGGGCCATGGCAGATGACCCCAAGGTGAAAGGGTGGAGCCAGTACTGCGCATACTGCGCTTCACCTAAAAATTCCTCTGCGCAGGCCTGAAGGGTATCCACATCCACAACCCACAACATACCAAGCCCTGCAGCGATGGGCAAGGGGCGAAACGGCAGGTGGAAGTCCCGCATTGGTCTTGTCAGCCACCAGCGAGCCTGCAGCAGACGTGGACTACCGCACCTTTCTTAAATCTTCGTTCGCGAAGCCAAGCCGAGAGAGAACATGTCATATTAAATGCTTACACTTAGCTTCAGATCGCTGCTTGTTTTCAGATTTCTGCAATCCAAGCCCTATTGCATTGCTTACTGGATCTCATCCTGTTGATCGTACTGACCTAATTACTGAGGAGCTGAGTTAACAAGATGGACGACATCTGAAGTACTGCTAGAAAAGACCCACATCAGATCAGCCAGATCGGGTCAAAAGAGGTCACTTGAAAGCCTATGAGGGACCGCAGCAAAGATGACTTTTTCCTTGCCACCCCTGAGCCTGCTGAATCCCACTGAGCTGAATTATTTATGTCGCTTGAAAACCGATGACTCTGAGGGTGAAGTCAGAGAGAACCAATTTGATTATAAAATGGTGGCACTTTTACATGATTCTTTGTGAATAAGGTCTTTCTGATCCAATTTGGATGCTAATTTGAAAAGAGATGAGGTGGTAAGAGTCGGTAGTGCTGTCTAGACGAGATGATGTAATTCAGAATTATCCTTCCGACGCACGCCTATGCTGACACGGTTCTCGGTGGCTGTGAAAGCCACCACCTTTAAATTTGATCTTTGTTCCTCCTGGCCTCTGAAATCCTGCTGGGATGGAAATGTCCCCGGGCCAAAGGAGGCCCGTCTAAAATCCACTAGGGATCGGGCCTTCTCAGTAACGGCACCTTATTGGTGGAACCAGCTGCCGGAGGAGGTGCGGGCCCTGCGGGACCTAGGGCAGTTCCGCAGGGCCTGTAAGACAGCCCTCTTCCGGCAGGCCTATAATACGGACTGACAAGGAAATCTTTTGGATGGAACAAAATGCATCTGTAGACCGCCGGTTTTTATCTATCTTGCTTTTATTAATTTATGGTTTTAATTTTACTTGTAAGTGTTTTAAATTGTAGTATTTGTATTATCATGTTGTAAGCCGCCCTGAGACACTTCGGTGCGAAGGGCGGGGTATAAATCCCAATATAAATAAATAAATAAATAAATAAATAAATGGAATTCCATTCGCTAAAGTCCTGAATTGGACTGGACCGTAACAGAAGGACGTTTTCCTGGCCCTTTGGGAGTAGAAAAGAGTTAAAAGTTCAGCAGGACCTTAAAGACTTTAAAAAATTAAGGCTGGGAAAATGGGCTAAAACCAATAAAATGAATTTTGACAGGGATAAATGTAACGTTCTGCATATAGGTAGGAAAAATCCCAGGTATGGCTAGAGGGTGGGTAGACTTGTCTTAGCAGTAGTCTGTGCGAAAAAGATCTTGGGGTCTTAATGGATCATACGCTGAACAGGAGTCAACAGTGTGATGCAGTGGCAAAAAAGGCAAATGCAGTTTTGGGCTGCATCCACAGAAGTCTAGTGTCCAGATCACGTCAAGTGATGGTATCTTGACTCTGCTCTGATAAGACCTCACTTGGAGTATTGTGTTCCGTTTTGGGCACCACATTTTAAGAAGGATCTAGACAAGCTGGAACAGGTCCAGAGGAGGGTGACGAAGATGGTGAAGGGTCTGGAGACCAAGTCCCATGAGGAAAGGTTGAAGGAGCTGGGGACGTTTAGCCTGGAGAGAAGGCGGCTGAGAGGTGATAGGATCACCATCTTCAAGTACTTGAAGGGCTGTCCTATAGAGGATGGGGTAGAATTGTTTTCTGTGGCCCCGGAAGGTAGGACCAGAACCAATGGGTCAAAATTAAATCAAAAGAGTTTCCGGCTCAACATTAGGAAGAACTTCCTGACAGTTAGAGCAATTCCTCGGCAGAACAGGCTTCCTCCTTGGGAGGTGGTGGGCTCTCCTTCCTTGGAGGTTTTTCAACAGAGGCTTGATGGCCCTCTGACAGCAATAAAGATCTTGTGAATTCAGGGTGTGGTGTTTGTGAGTTTCCTGCACTGTGCAGGGGATTGCACTAGATGACCCTGGAGGTCACTTCCAACTCTATGATTCTAGGATTATAAATTTGTAGAAGGGTGTGAACTTTCATGAGTCACTTCTCACTTCTTCAGATACAGCTAGAATGTATTAGAAATGGTTATTAGTGAACTATTCCAGAAGCCTACCTTGACAAGGCAACATCCACATAATCATGAGCAAACTTTACCTTTGCCATTTACAGGGGGAAGTAACTGAAAGGGTTGAGCAACTTTAAAAGGGGATTATACAGATTCATGGAAGAGAGGACTACCAGTGGGCGTGGCTACAAGCCATGGTGACCAAAGAGAACCTCCACATTCAGAGGCAGTCAAACTCTGAATCCCAGTGCCAGGAGATAGTGGAAGGCCTCAGCTTCTATGTCCTGTTGTTCAAGGAACTGGTTTGCCACTGTGTGGGACAGGATGCTGGACTCGATGGACATTTACTGGTCTGATGTTCTTCTGAAGGCCTCGGCTTCTATATCCTGTTGTTGCCCCTCCAGAGGAACTGGTTGGCCACTGTGGAGGCTGGATTAGATGGACCTTTACTGGTCTGATGTTCTTCTGAAGGCCTCGGCTTCTATGTCCTGTTGTTGCCCCTCCAGAGGAACTTGGTGGCCACTGTGTGAGACAGGAGGCTGGACTAGATGGACCTTTACTGGTCTGATCCAACAGGGCTCTTCTGATGTTCTTATCTTGGATGACAACCACCAACCCCTGATCACCTTCAACCTAACCTCAGTTGTGAGTTTGGGACAGAGACACTAATTGATGCTTTATCTTAAAAGCCATGGAGGGAAGTAAAAAAGAAAATTAAAGTGCGCACATTGAGTCCTCAAGATTTCAACAACGCACTGGACAGAAGGAGCTGGAATGGACCTTCATTAAATTAGCAGAAAATGCATACATCGCCACCAATGCAGGCATCTCAGTGTCCAGTGCGCATACTGGTAGTGATGTCTTCCACAGCCTTTTGGCCAAGAGGTGCTCTCCACTGCCTAAGAGTGAATACCTGGAAACAAAGCCCATGGATTCTAAGCTGCTGCGATATTGAATAGCTGCCCAACAACAAAAACATTTAAGTTCTCCAAAATACTTCTCCCTTCCCTGTTTCCTTTGTTCCCAGTTCTTGCTGCCCGATTATTTGCCACGTTATCTCCCCCGTTTGCCTACCAGCCACTCCGTCACAACCTCGCTTCTCACAGAAGGTAAGAGTCAGGTGGGTAGCCATTTTGGTCTGAAGCAAGAGAACCTGGGCTTTTTTTTGAGCAGGAACGCACAGGAACACAGTTCCAGCTAGCTTTGTGTCAGGGATTTGGCCCAATATGCAAATGAGCCCATGTGGGCTCATGTGAAACAATGGTGATGTCAGGAGGTGTGCCCTAATATGCAAATGAGTTCCTGCTGGGCTTTTTCCTACCAAAAAAAAGCCCTTAACAGGACAAAATTTGAGTCCAGTGGCACCTTTAAAACCAGTAACTTATACCTTGAATAAAACTCTGTGAGACTTAAAGGAGCCACTGGACTTGAATTTTGTTCAAACAGCTTGCCTGGCATTTTCTTGACTCGTTTCCTTAAACCTTCATTCAAATCCTGTTCAGTCTTTCACCCAGATAATAATCTAATTGTCAAGCCCTCGAGAAAAGGTTTCCGTAGACTCCTGCTGAGCCCACAGTTCTCTCGACTTCACTCGTTTGCCCAAATCCAAAGATATATCAGCAATTAGCTCATTAAAATTTAGCACAGTCATACGCAGAATCTCTTTAGGAGTCGATATTCCAAGGTCAGTAATAACGTGTGGGCACCACCACCAAATCCCTGTTATTATTTCAAGCAGAACAGGAGCCTAAAGGTACAGGGAGCGTAATTGCTTTCTTAATACGAACATGCAGGACTAGATGGTTGAACTCTGAGGACGAGTCAGCAATTTCAAGGAAGTTACAGGCAGAACAATATTATACATTTAATTAAAGGAGGCAGAACCAATGGCTTATACCAGAGACAGAGATAAAACAATTACCTGCTTGCCTTTTGTCTTACTTCATGTCTGCTATGGTTAGTATGATTGGTTATACTGCCAGATCAGCCTGGCAATAGGAGTTCTGTATTGGGGGGAGGGGGGCTTTTTGGTTTGGGAAAGTGACTCAGAAGTCGTGAGCCAGGGGGATGTAGCAGTTTGAGTGCTGGACTAGGAAACGCAGATTTGTTTATTAATTTAATAAACATATCCCAACTTTCCTTGCGGTTCAAGGCGGCTGACAATAACAGTGGAAAGTGTTTTTAGTTAAAATCAAAAATTAAATAGCAGAATGCAAAATCTCTCCCACCTCTCCCTCTTTAAAGATGCTTGCCCGTTCAAGACCCTCAAAAGCCCTGGAAAAACGGGCAGGCCTTCCGGCACCTACTGAAGATCTTGGGGGGGGGGGCTCACTTGGTCAGGAAGCCACAGAGTTGGAGTCACAACACAAACGGCCCAGGCTCTGGCTGATACCACCCTAAGTAGCGGGACAGCCATAAGAACATAAGAGAAGCCATGCTGGATCAGGCCAATGGCTCATCCAGTCCAACACTCTGTGTCACATAAGAGAAGCCATGTTGGATCAGGCCAATGGCCCATCCAGTCCAACACTCTGTGTCACATAAGAGAAGCCATGTTGGATCAGGCCAATGGCCCATCCAGTCCAACACTGTGTGTCACATAAGAGAAGCCCTGTTGGATCAGGCCAATGGCCCATCCAGTCCAACACTATGTGTCACATAAGAGAAGCCATGTTGGATCAGGCCAATGGCCCATCCAGTCCAACACTGTGTGTCACATAAGAGAAGCCCTGTTGGATCAGGCCAATGGCCCATCCACTCCAACACTCATTGTCACATAAGAGAAGCCATGTTGGATCAGGCCAATGGCCCATCCAGTCCAACACTCTGTGTCACATAAGAGAAGCCATATTGGATCAGGCCAGTGGCCCATCCAGTCCAACACTCTGTGTCACATAAGAACATAAGGAAGCACTGTTGCATCAGGCCAATGGCCCATCCAGTCCAACACTCTGTGTCACATAAGAACATAAGAGAAGCACTGTTGGATCAGGCCAATGGCCCATCCAGTCCAACACTCTGTGTCACATAAGAGAAGCCATATTGGATCAGGCCAGTGGTCCATCCAGTCCAACACTCTGTGTCACATAAGAACATAAGGAAGCACTGTTGGATCAGGCCAATGGCCCATCCAGTCCAACACTCTGTGTCACATAAAAGAAGCCATGTTGGATCAGGCCAGTGGCCCATCCAGTCCAACACTCTGTGTCACATAAAAACATAAGAGAAGCCCTGTTGGATCAGGCCAGTGGCCCACCCAGTCCAACACTCTGTGTCACATACATACATACATACATACATACATACATACATATATATATATATATATTCGGTCCATAAGAAGCACCGGACCATAAGACGCGCCCCCCTCCATTTTGTTTCGCTGCCTCATTTTGCCACCTCTGCCTCCGCCGGCTCGTCTTCCCGCCCCACGAAGAGGCGGAGGACGGGTGAGGGTGCTGAGGCGGCGCTAGAAGCCACGGAGCCAGCACTTCATCCATCTCCTGGCTTCTCCTTTCTTTCCCCTCGGCAGTGGGGGGGAAGCCATGTTGGATCAGGCCAACAGCCCATCCAGTCCAACACTCTGTGTCACACAGTGGCAAAAAATTTTATATATACACACACACTGTGGCTAATAGCCACTGATGGACCTGTGCTCCATATTTTTATCTAAACCCTTCTTGAAGGTGGCCATGCTTGTGGCCGCCACCACCTCCTGTGGCAGTGAATTCCACATATTAATCACCCTTTGGGTGAAGAAGTACTTCATTTTATCCGTTTTAACCTGTCTGCTCAGCAATTTCATCGAATGCCCACGAGTTCTTGTATTGTGAGAAGGGGAGAAAAGTACTTCTTTCTCTACTTTCTCCATCCCATGCATTATCTTGTAAACCTCTATCATGTCACCCCGCAGTCGACGTTTCTCCAAGCTAAAGAGTCCCAAGCGTTTCAACCTTTCTTCATAGGGAAAGTGCTCCAGCCCTTTAATCATTCTAGTTGCCCTTTTCTGGACTTTCTCCAATGCTATAATATCCTTTTTGAGATGTGGCGACCAGAACTGCACACAGTACTCCAAATGAGACCGCACCATCGATTTATACAGGGGCATTATGATACTGGCTGATTTGTTTTCAATTCCCTTCCTGTTTGTTTTCAATTCCATTCCTTTCAGTATGTCAGCCCCATGAAGGGCTTTAAAGTCATAAGCAGCATCTCAGAAACAGACTGGCAGCCAATACAGCTGTTTCAAAATGAGCAACATCTGTTCCCTGCAGCTAGCCCCTGACCACAGTAGAGCTGGTGCTTTCTGGACCAGTTGTCATTTCCAGATGGTTTTCAAGGGCAGCCCCACGTACAGTGTGCTGCAGCAGTCTAACCGCGAGGTCTCACAAGCATGGATCAGCACAGCCAGATCAGCTGAGGAACAAAATGGCTGGCAAATCAGATGCAGCTGACAGAAGGCGCTGCTGGCTACTGCACCAACCTGCTTTTCAAACAGCAAGACAGAGTCCAGGAACATTCCCGAAATCCAAGGATGTCAAACTCATTTGTTAGGAGGGCCGGATGTGACACAAATGGGACCTTGTCGGGCCGGGCCACGTGTGTCATAAAATGTAATGTGAGGTAGAGGAGATATAAACTTTATAAAGGACACCAACACAATTAAAGACATTGTTTTTAACTTATAATACGAACATGTTTGAAACTTGCACTATTTTGTTTAAAATGGAAAGGTGGGGGAATAGTGGGATCTGGCAGTGCAATTTTTAAAATGACCCATCAAGAAAAAGCACAAGGATCACAGCAGAAACAAAAATATAAAATGCTCTGAGCCTGGGAAAACAATGAAATGGCATTGCAAGCTTCTCCTCTCCCGGGAGGGGGTCTGCTCAGATTGACAATTGCTCTCCAGTGTAATATCCCCTTTTGGCTGTAGGTCCCTAGGTTAGAGTACTCACTAGGTCAGGTCCATTGAGCAGAGACAAGCTGGCTCAAAGCATCCATCCTTTATTTGCAAGGACACAACTCCAGGAAGCCTGAATTTTAGCTGTCTGTATAGGAACTCTGAAAGGAAACTGATCTCCACTCCACGGAAACACACTGCAGTACAGACAAAGCTGCAAGGAAAATGTGGAATGGATTTTCCATCAAGGTCTCTGGGCACTATCTATCTGGGTACAGAGACTGTAATGGAAAATCCACTCCACGTTCTCCCCGCAGCTTTGATGAAGAGCCCGTTCCATGCTTTCCTTGCAGGTTTGTCTGTGCTGCAGCCTGCGAAGACAAGGCAGAAAAGGCAGGGAACTGAAAGAGCAGGGAACTTCTTCAGACTTGGAGTTTCAAACAGTGAGGACAGGAGGGAGGATGGGGAAGAAAAGAGCCCCGGGGGACTGATTAAAGCCTTGGGTGGGCCAGTTCTAGTCCACAGACCAGACATTTGACACTCTTGTCTTAACCTGTTCAAATCTCCACTCTGCCATGGATGTCTGTTGGGGGACCATGGGCCAGTTACACCATCTCAGCCCAACCCATCTCCAGTGTTCCCTCTAAGTTGAGTTCGCACGAGCAAGCTCACAAATTTTTAGCCTCCAGCTCACACGTTTTTGTCTTAGCTCAGGAAGGATGACCCCAGAGCAAGCTAATTTATGCAGTAGCTCACAACCGGAGAGCCGGTTTGGTGTAGTGGTTAAGCGTGCGGACTCTTATCTGGGAGAACCGGGTTTGATTCCCCACTCCTCCCCCACTTGCAGCTGCTGGAATGGCCTTGGGTCAGCCATAGCTCTGGCAGAAGTTGTCCTTGAAAGGGCAGCTGCTGGGAGAGCCCTCTCCAGCCCCACCCACCTCACAGGGTGTCTGTTGTGGGGGAGGAAGGGAAAGGAGATTGTGAGCTGCTCTGAGACTCTTCGGAGTGGAGGGTGGGATATAAATCCAATATCTTCCTCTACCTCACAGGGTGTCTGTTGTGGGAGGGGAGGGAAAGGAGATTGTGAGCCGCTCTGAGACTCTTCGGAGTGGAGGGCGGGATATAAATCCAATATCTTCTTCTTCAACATCTTCTAATGCCAGTAGCTCACAAAGTAGAATTTTTGCTCACAAGACTCTGCAGCTTAGAGGGAACATTGCCCACTTCACAGCGTGGCTGTTGCTGTGAGGAGAAAATGGAGGCGAGAACAATGTAAGCTGCTCTGAGCCCCGGTTGGGGAAAAGGGCAGAGTACAAATAAAGTCTCTATGGGTTAACAAATGCACAAGCCAATTCTAAGAGTTTAAATTGCTGGAGACTCACCCAACCTAACTGCACCAAGTAAAAAAGAACAGAATTCTTTCAACTCTGAAACTGCCCAAGACTGACAGGGCTGTTGCGCCAGAAGAAGGCACTGCTGTAACTCAATCCAGAGCCCCAAAATAGAAAACCCTGCCTGCGGCAGTGCGGGCCTGCTACAACTCACATCCAGCTCCAGCAACCAAACCGAATGACAATCTAAACACGCATTCAAAAACTTCTTCTCGCTATTAAGTTTAGCTGTCATAATATTTGCCTTGCATTTGTAGCAACGAAGTCTGAGGGCACTTCTTGTGTAAAAATCAGATTAGAGGTTTTCTTTTCTTCCCTCTTCTGGCACTAAGTCTGCCTCTTTTGAATATGGGTCAATTTAGGTAGTCATCTAAGGAAAAAATCATTGACAGAGAAAACCACAACCTTTTGCTTTTAACCGCCAGTTTGACGTTCTGCATGCCTGGAACTGCCAACTGTGGGAAACGGAGACAGGGCAATAACAACCTGTTGCACACATTTAAGATGCAATCCTGGATTTAAAAAGAGGACTAGCCCGAGTGCAGCCTATGCACCGTGTCAGATAATGAAGAAGAAGATATTGGATTTATATCCCGCCCTCCACTCCGAAGAGTCTCAGAGCGGCTCACAATCTCCTTTACCTTCCTCCCCCACAACAGACACCCTGTGAGGTGGGTGGGGCTGAGAGGACTCTCACAGCAGCTGCCCTTTCAAGGACAGCCTCTGCCAGAGCTCTGGCTGACCCAAGGCCATTCTAGCAGGTGCAAGTGGAGGAGTGGGGAATCAGACCCGGTTATCCCAGATAAGAGTCCGCACATTTAACCACTACACCCAACTGGCTCTCCAACATTGAATACTGTAATAGAACAAAGTTAAGAGTCCAGCGGCATCTTTAAGACCACTAAAGTTTTATAACAAGGTATGAGCTTTCACGTGCAAGCTCATAAAGGTAAAGGTAGACCCCTGTGCAAGCACTAGTCCTTTCTGACTTTGGGGTGACGTCGCATCACAATGTTTCCACAGAGGACTTTTTACGGGGTGGTTTGCCATTGCCCTCCCCGGTCATCTACACTTCCCCCCCCAGCAAGCTGGGGACTCATTTGACCGACCTCGGAAGGATGGAAGGCTGAGTCAACCTTGGGCCGGCTATCTGAACCCAGCTTCCGCTAGGATCAAACTCAGATCATGAGCAGAGCTTGGCAGACTTTTTTTACGGGGTGGTTTGCCATTGCCTTCTCCGGTCATCTATGCTTTCCCCCCAGCAAGCGGGGGACTCCTCCTACTGGCCTCTGAAGGATGGAAGGCTGAGTCAACCTCGAGCAAGTTACCTGAACCAAGCTTCCGCCTGGATCGAACTCAGGTCATGAGCAGAGCTTGGACTGCAGTACTGCAGCTTTACCACTCTGCACCACGGGGCCTGAAGGTAAAGGTAGTCCCCCTGTGTAAGTACCAGTCGTTTCCGACTCTGGGGTGACGTCGCATCACGACGTTTTCATGGCAGACTTTTTACGGGGTGGTTTGCCATTGCCTTTCCCAGTCATCTACACTTTCCCCCCAAATGGGGACTCATTTTACCAACCTCGGAAGGTTAGAAGGCTGAGTCAACCTTGAGCAGGCTACCTGAACCCAGCTTCCGCCGGGATCTAACTCAGGTCATGAGCAGAGCTTGGACTGCAGTACTGCAGCCTCACCACTCTGCGGTACAGGGCTCTTGCGCACGCTCACACCTTGAATAAAACTCTGCTGCCCTTAAAGGTGCCACTGAACTCTAAGTTTATTATATTGCTTCAGACCAACACGGTTACCCATCCGAATGCTGTAATGTAATATATCTTCACAACCAGCGGTCGTGGAGCTCATCCGGGGATTGTTATGCAGCTGCAATCCTATTCAATGGACAAGGAGGTGGAACTCTCAGAAAGGTTCAGGAGCTGTGCTCCTGTGAGCTCCCACTGAATCTGAGGCCTGTTCACAAAAAGATTTAAATTAACATTTGGGAATGTTACAGTATAATACTCCTCTTGAATTTTCAACACTAGTTTGACGTTCGTACTCTTTGGAGGGCAGGGGAATTATGCAATAAACCAGGAGTGGCCAACAGTAGCTCTCCAGATTTTTTTTTTTTGCGTACAATTCCCATCAGCCTCAGCCAGCATGGCCAATGGCTGGGGCTGATGGGAGCTGTAGGCAAAAAAACATCTGGAGAGCTACCGTTGGCCACCCCTGCCATAAACATTGCACCTGAGAGCCAGCGTGGCGTAGTGGTTAAGAGTGTTGCACTAGGGTCCAGGAGACTCAGGTTCAAATCCCCACCCTGCCAAGAAAATCTGCTGGGTGGTCTCTCGGGCCACCTACATTCTCTCAATTTAACCTACCTTAAAGGGTTGTTGTGAGGACACCATGGAGGAGAGCAGAATGGTGAAAGCCACTATTGGTCACCACTGGGGAGAAAGGTGAGATATAAATGATGAAAATAAATAAATAATATCTGCTGCCAAGCCTTCTCAATAGAGCTCGTATTGGATGTCTAAGATCCAACATACTGAGGGGAAAGGAAGCCAACATTTATACATCTTAACTGCTGTGCAGCAGTCAAAAGAACATAAGAACAGAAGAGAAGCCATGTTAGATCAGGCCAGTGGCCCATCCAGTCCAACACTCTGTGTCACATAAGAACATAAGAGAAGCCCTGTTAGATCAGGCCAATGGCCCATCCAGTCCAACACTCTGTGTCACATGAGAACATAAGAGAAGCCCTGTTGGATCAGGCCAATGGCCCATCCAGTCCAACACTCTGTGTCACATAAGAACATAAGAGAAGCCCTGTTAGATCAGGCCAATGGCCCATCCAGTCCAACACTCTGTGTCACATGAGAACAAAAGAGAAGCCATGTTGGATCAGGCCAATGGCCCCTCCAGTCCAACACTCTGTGTCACATGAGAACAAAAGAGAAGCCATGTTGAATCAGGCCAATGGCCCATCCAGTCCAACACTCTGTGTCACACAGTGGCAAAAAATTTTTTTATATATATCTACACACACACACACACTGTGGCTAATAGCCACTGATGGACCTCTGCTCCATATTTTTATCTAATCCCCTCTTGAAGCTGGCTATGCTTGTAGCCGCCACCACCTCCTGTGGCAGTGAATTCCACATGTTAATCAACCTTTGGGTGAAGAAGTACTTCCTTTTATCCGTGTTTGTTGCCACCCACTGGCTTTTAAGGAGCCCAAACTTTTTGTAAAGGATATATTAAATTTTGGGGTCAGAGATGCACATTAATAGCAGCTGTTAGGAGCCCAGAAAAACCAAGTCAACAGCTCTGAATTTTCACTGAGAAGATACACATACAGACACATGCATATACCTTGCCCCTCTGGTCAACTGCATGACATCTGGCACTAAAGAGGTAGGGGTGTGTGTGAGGGGGTGTGTGTGAGAGTGTGAGTGTGTGAGAGAGAGAGAGAGACTCAGGAGTTTAAATACAAACAGGGGTGGAATTCTAGCAGGAGCTCCTTTGCATATTAGGCCACACACCCCTAATTTAGGCTCTTTTTTGTAAGTTCTTGGAGGATTGGCTACATCAGGGTGTGTAGCAAAGGAGCTCCTGCTAGAATTCCACCCCTGAATACAAGCAAGACAGACAGGGCCTCTGCCCCAAGCAGTTTACATTCTAAGTTCAGAATGTGATTCAGAAGAGAGAGTGATCCCAGAGAGGAGAGAAATGGGTGATGAGCAAGACCAGTTAAATGCCAGAGCGAAGAGGCAAGTTTTTATTAGGGGTTCAATGCGGCAAACGGAAAGAGGCGGATGACTGCCAGGAAAGAAAAAAGTTCCAAGGGCAGGGTACAGCAAGGAAAGAAAGGAGGCAGTCAAGGAACAGAGGGTGCACAGAGGATGAGGGTACCAGAGAAGCCGAGAGCGCACAAAAGGGCATGGAGGGAGAGAAGAGCAGAAAGATACGTGGGAACAAGAGAACGGTTGTTGGCACATCTGAATGTCAATTGAAGTTTAAACAGAATATGAGAGGAGGCCGACGCAGGGAAGCAGACAAGAGCAGAAACATGATCGCACAAAACAAGTGGTGTTGATACCGCTAACAGAACCACCTAGCACACCTCGTCGGCGCAGAATTAAGAACCTATCGAAATACGTGATTCTGGGACTACCTACAAGCAACCCTGGGACTTTTTAAAAGTCAGATATTCCTGCTACTTCCATTGTTTCAGGAAAAAACAGCCTTGCTGAACGAACCTCAGCTGTTCAATTCCTCCAGAATCCTCTACTCCGCAGGAAACGTGAGCTGTCTTAAAAGCAGCGGCTTCCAAACTTGGGGGGGGGGGTAGTTTGCAAATAACACTCCATGCTACCTTTGCCTCCTCCTGTTTCAAGCTTCAGAGTGCAAAATACTTTTGTTTCTCAATTAAGAGTAACTGGATGCCTGAAATCATCACGGCTGTCTCTTGGGAGTGCTAGAAGAGACGGGGGACCTATCGCTCTCCAAACACCACAATTAAAACCTATTATGGCTACCTAATGCTCTTTATACGTCAAAGGTCAGCAAATAACTGACAACAGGACTTCACATTAGTTCCCAGGGTAAAGAAAAAGCAAGGCTACCATCTGAGAAGAAACTAAATCTTTGCCTAGCCAGGGCCTACCCCTCTCTCTTGTCATGAGAGAATTCAAAGCGTAAGTCAACCTTTGCCCCTTCATCCAGAGGCGCCTCTGATTTCTTCCCCCTCACAGCCAGGTGAAAAGGTGAGATCACACAAGGTGATGCTCCCAGGTGCTGGGGGATTAGAATGCAAGAGCTTCTGGCACAACTGATGGCTTGAGAGTATTTATATCCCATCCCGCCACCCCCGAAGAGGCTTGAAATAACACCCACGGGTACCCATAGTGACAGTAAACATGAAGAACCATAAAGCACAAACTCCAACCCAGATATTTTATGCAGGACCACACCTTGCTAGGTTGCATTCAGTTTCTGGGTGGAAAAAGAATGTTTGCTATGATTTTGAGTCAATGCAATAAAAGTACTTGATATTGATGACGAAGAAAAAAGGAGATGACGACATTGGATTTATATTCCCCCCTCCGCTCTGAATCTAAGTCTCGGAGCAGCTCACAATCTCCTTTATCTCCCTCCCCCGCAGCAGACACCCTGTGAGGTGGGTGGGGCTGAGAGAGCTCTCCCAGAAGCTGCCCTTTCAAGGACAGCTCTGCTAGAGCTATGGCTGACCCAAGGCCATTCCAGCAGCTGCAAGTGGAGGAGTGGGGAATCAAACCCGGTTCTCCCAGATAAGAGTCTGCACACTTCACCAGTACACCAAATTGGCTCTCTATTAGAACTATGGCTGACCCAAGGCCATTCCAGTTGCTGCAAGTGGAGGAGTGGGGAATCAATCCCAGTTCTCCCAGATAAGAGTCCGCGCACTTAACCACTACATCAAACTGGCTCTCTATTAGAGCTATGGCTGACCCAAGGCCACTCCAGTGGCTGCAAAGGGAGGAGTGGGGAATCAAACCCAGTCCTCCCAGATAAGAGTCCACACACTTAACCACTACTAGAGCTATGGCTGACCTGAGGCCATTCCAGCAGCTGCAAGTGGACGAGTGGGGAATCAAACCCAGTCCTCCCAGATAAGAGTCCACACACACTTAACCACTACTAGAGCTATGGCTGACCCGAGGCCATTCCAGCAGCTGCAAGTGGACGAGTGGGGAATCAAACCCAGTTCTCCCACATAAGAGTCCGGGCACTTAACCACCGCACCAAACGGATATTGAAAAAGAATGCAGCCCATACCGAACACTGCATGCTTGATGTGGAATCATGATGCAAACCTCTTAACTCAGAAATACAGGTCAAAGACTACAGTTACGTTACTCCAGCATATATAGCCTAATACTTCTGTATCTGAACAAGCTGTATGTCAAGGGAGTGACTCACAAAAGCTCATACCCTTGTCACGGATTTTTGTTAGTCTTGAAGGTGCTACTGGACTCTGGCTCTTTCTTTGCTTCTTCTGTACTTAACAAGTGATTAAACTATTTGGAAGGGAGAACAGGAAAACGCAATCTACAAGAAACAGTGAAATCCTGAGTGCAAAAATTAAAACAAACGAACACCAATGGTCCCAGACAGCCACAGCCATCCCTAGGAAGCCAGTATAAAGGGCCACACAAATATTTATCGATCTAGGCAGCATATCACACACAAAAAAACCCCACAAGATCCAGAGAGCTCATCAAGTTTAAAGAGAAACAATTACACAAATGAGAGCCAGCTTGCAAATCAGATGTCCAACATGACAGAAGCTTATACAATTCTGCATGAGGTGGAGATTTTACAAAGAGGAATTTTTCTCCAAAATACCAGAACTCCAGGGCTTCCAATGAAGCTGATGGGCAGGAGGTTCAGGATGGACAAAAAGGAAAGGCTGCTTTACACACAGAGTGATTACAATGTGCAATTCGCTGCCAAGGGATGGAGCGATGGCCACAGGAACAAACAGCTTTAAAAGAGAATTAAAACAGGTTCATGGAAGATAAGTCTATCAATACCTACTAGCCATGGTGGCTGAGGGGAACCTCCACATTCAGAAGCACTAAGGTGCAGAAGCCCAGAGTCAGGAGGCAACATCAGGGGAAGGCCTCGGCCTCTCTGCCCCGTTGTTGGCCCTCCAGAGGAACTGATTTGCCTCTGTGTGAGACAGGAGGCTGGCCTAGACGGACCCTCCCTGGTCTGACCCAGCAGGGCTCTTCTGATGTTCTTCTCAGGGGAAGGCCTCAGCCTCTCTGCCCTGTTGTTGGCCCTCCAGAGGAACTGGTTGGCCACTGTGTGAGGCAGGAGGCTGGACTAGATGGACCCTCCCTGGTCTGATCCAGCAGGGCTCTTCTGATGTTCTTCTCAGGGGAAGGCCTCAGCCTCTCTGCCCTGTTGTTGGCTCTCCAGAGGAACTGGTTGGCCACTGTGTGAGGCAGGAGGCTGGACTAGATGGACCCTCCCTGGTCTGATCCAGCAGGGCTCTTCTGATGTTCTTCTCAGGGGAAGGCCTCAGCCTCTCTGCACTGTTGTTGGCTCTCCAGAGGAACTGGTTGGCCACTGGGTGAGAAAGAAGGCTGGACTAGGTAGACCCTCACTGGTCTGATCCAGCAGGGCTCTTCTTACCAGGGGAAGACCTTGGCCTCTCTGCTCTGTTGATGGCCCCCTAGACAAATCGGTTTGAGAGCCAGTTTGATGTAGTGATTAAGTGTGTGGACTCTTATCTGGATTTGAGTCCCCACTCCTCCACTTGCAGCTGCTGGGATGGCCTTGGGTCAGCCATAGCTCTTGCAGAGATGTCCTTGAAAGGGCAGCTTCTATGAAAGCTCTCTCAGCCCCACCTACCTCACAGGGTATCTGTTGTGGAGGAGGAAGGGAAAGGAGATTGTGAACCACTCTAAGATTCGGAGTGGAGGATGGGATGATATCATCATCATCTCCTTCTCCTGACAAGATGCTGGACTAGATGGACCACTGATCTGATCCAGCAGGGTTCTTTTTACATTCTTATCCCATTTCTTATTTCCCTGGTCCTGGAGCTTCTTAGGCATTACTCCAATGCCTGAATAAGCACAACCAGTTTCAAAGCACACACACACTTCCATTGTCTACATAATCAGACTGGTGGAGTCATGTTCCGAGGCATCTAAAGAAGTCAGCTCTGACTTACAAAAGTTTTTGCTGCACATGAAAGCTTACCACCGGAATTAAACTCGTTGGTCTTAAAAGGTGCCACTGGACTCAAACTGTGTTCTAAAATAAAGTAAACTTCAGCACATTACTTACTCCTGCAACTATAGGAGAGGCAGTTTGGTGTAGTGGTTAAGTGTGCAGACTCTTATCTGGGAGAACCAGGTTTGATTCCCCACTCCTCCACTTGCACCTGCTGGAATGGACTTGGGTCAGCCAGAGCTCTAATAGAGAGACAGTTTGGTGTAGAGGTTAAGTGCATGGACTCTTATTTGAGAGAACTGGGTTTGATTCCCCACTCCTCCACTTGCAGCTGCAGGAATGGCCTTGGGTCAGCCAGAGCTCTAATAGAGAGCCAGTTTGGTGTAGTGGTTAAGTGTGCAGACTCTTACTGGGAGAAACGAGTTTGATTCCGCACTCCTCGACTTGCACCTGCTGGAATGGCCTTGGTCAGCCAGAGCTCTAATAGAGAGCCAGTTTGGTGTAGTGGTTAAGTGCACGGACTCTTATCTGGGAGAACCAGGTTTGATTCCTCACTCCTCCACTTGCAGCTGCTGGAATGGCTTGGATCAGCCATAGCTCTGACAGAGGTTGTCCTTGAAAGGGCAGCTGCTGTGAGAGCCCTCACAGGGTGTCTGTTGTGGGGGGAGAAGATATAGGAGATTGTGAGCCGCTCTGAGTCTCTGATTCAGAGAGAAGGGTGGGGTATAAATCTGCAGTCGTCTTCTTCTAGTTGTTAAGTGTGCAGACTCTTATCTGGGAGAACCGGGTTTGATTCCCCACTCCTCCACCTGCACCTGCTGGAATGGCCTTGGGTCAGCCATAGCTCTAATAGAGAGTCAGTTGCGTGTAGTGGTTAAGTGTGCGGACTCTTATCTGGGAGAACCGGGTTTGATTCCCCACTCCTCCACTTGCACCTGCTAGCATGGCCTTGGGTCAGCCATAGCTCTGGCAGAGGTTGTCCTTGAAAGGGCAGCTGCTGGGAGAGACCTCTACAGTCCCACCCACCTCACAGGGTGTCTGTTGTGGGGAAGGAGATTGTGAGCCGCTCTGAGAGTCTTCGGAGTGCAGGGCGGGATATAAATCCCATATCTTCATGTACCTCACAGGGTGTCTGTTGTGGGGAAGGAAGGGAAAGAAGATTGTGAGCCACTCTGAGACTCTTCAGAATGGAGGGCGGGATATAAACCCAATATCATCATCATCATCTTCTTCTTCTTCTCTCAGAGACATTCCAAATGGGTCAAGAAAGCTCAGGATTACGCAGAGAAATACAGCTGACACATCCAACCACAAGGTGGTTTCCTCAACCATCGATATCGCCAGACAGAATCGATCTGCACAAAGGCTATTTTGCTGCTGGTGCTCTCTCTCTCCCTATTCTGCAGCTCCAGGGCCGGCATTTCATCCCACAGAAAGGCCCTCCGCTCTAAAACAAGCAGCGCTTAATCCAGCCGGCTCCGTCCTCTGTGGTCAGGCAGCTCAGCAGGCTTTTGTTTAAGCAAATAGTTGCAGCATTGCACATGGCCCAGGCTGGTCACTGAGATGAGATCACCCTTAACGGCCAACTCAATCAAAAAGCTTTTTGTCAGAAGCAGCCAGCGATGCCTCTCCCAAAGAAAGGGGACTCCATTTTCCAACTCTAGAAGGAACCACAAAGAGAAGGAATATCTGGGGAAGAGTTTCACCGCCCAAAATAAGACAAGGCTTCACACTTAGGGAACAAAAAAGTCACATCAAACCATGAAAAGTATACTGAGTTCATTCTTTGAAGTGTAAAAAGGTCAAGGTGCAAGCACCAGTCATTTCTGACTCTGGGTGATGTTGCTTTCACAACGTTTTCAGGGCAGGCTTTTGACGGGGTGGTTTGCCATTGCCTTCCCCAATCATCTACGCTTTCCCCCCAGCAAGCTGGGGACTCATTTTACTCACCTCAGAAGGATGGAAGGCTGAGTCAACCTAGAGAGCCAGTTTGGTGTAGTGGTTAAGTGTGTAAACTCTTTATCTGGGGAGAACCGGGTTTGATTCCCCGCTCCTCCACTTGCAGCTGCTGGAATGGCCTTGGTTAGCCATAGCTCTAATAGAGAGCCAGTTTGGTATAGTGGTTAAGTGTGCAGACTCTTATCTGGGAGAACCGGGTTTGACTCCCCACTCCTCCACTTGCACCAGCTGGAATGGCCTTGGGTCAGCCATAGTTCTCGCAGGAGTTATCCTTGAAAGGGCAGCTGCTGTGAGAGCCCTCTCAGCCCCACCCACCTCACAGGGTGTCTGTTGTGGGGGAAGAAATCATAGGAGATTGTGAGCCGCTCTGAGTCTCTGATTCAGGGAGAAGGGCGGGGTATAAATCTGCGATTCTTCTTCTACCTCAAACCAGTTTCCGCTGGGATTGAACTCAGGTCGGGGGCAGAGAGTTCAGACTGCAGTACTGCAGCTTTACCAATCTGCGCCACGGGGCTCTTTGAAGTGTGCCTGCACACAAAAGCTTATACCCAGAATTAATCCTGGTTGGTCTCAAAGATGTCCCTGGACTCAAACGTTGTTTCGTTGCTTCAGACCAACACAACGACCCACTTGAATCTAATGTCATTCAACGCAGCATGTTGGAGAAGAAAGCAAATCCACGTGAAGGTGTGTGAACGTTATGGTTTTGATTTACCTGTACCACTGGCTATAATGCAGGGATTCCCAATACGGGTGTCACAGTGCCCATCAAGCATTTTTAGGAAGTGGGCAGGGCCAAGTAGGGTTTTTTCCCTGCAAGATTTCTGACTGACTGTGCAAATTTTTAAAACCTTGCTCCAACAGCAACTGCCACCACAATAAAAGGACCTTCCCTGTGTGACTGAAGATATGTGGTGGCAGCTACCCTGTGGTTTGTTCTGCCTCCTGCAGCAGCTATTTTGCAGCTGCGCCTATCATGCTACATCTGAGTTGCACAGGTACCTGCACGCTATAGAAAAAATGGTGGGGGACCACTGGTCTAATGCAGCCCAACAGCTCAGTCTGGCTTCTCTTCATCCCCCCATCCCAGACTGGCATTTCTTTCCTCTGACGGACAGCAAGGAGGCCCAGCTGAGAAGCCCACAGCCATAGGGCGGCCTCAACCCTACTGGCCTCTCTTAGTGGAAGAATTAGATGGAACATACATTTTTCATGATTAGATCTGACCTTTGCATAAGCATACTGGATTGTGCCCTCCCTGCATTCCACGGTCCCCTGACGCTACTGGAGCTTTCCTCCTGGGCCTCCTACACAAAGCGACTGAGTAGAGAAAATCCACTCACCACATCTGAAGCAGCCTCGCTAGCGCAAAAAGGCTTCTGCTGGGAATGAAATGGTTAAACTGCCTCAGACCTCTCACTATTTTAGAGCAGGGGTGGCCAACGGTAGCTCTCCAGATGTTTTTGGCCTACAGCTCCCATCATAAGAACATAGAACATAAGAGAAGCCCTGCTGGATCAGGCCAATGGCCCATCCAGTCCAACACTCTGTGTCACATAAGAACATAAGAGAAGCCATGCTGGATCAGGCCAATGGCCCATCCAGTCCAACACTCTGTGTCACATAAGAACATAAGAGAAGCCATGTTGGATCAGGCCAATGGCCCCTCCAGTCCAACACTCTGTCACATAAGAACATAAGAGAAGCCCTGTTGGATCAGGCCAATGGCCCATCCAGTCCAACACTCTGTGTCACATAAGAACATAAGAGAAGCCCTGTTGGATCAGGCCAATGGCCCATCCAGTCCAACACTCTGTGTCACATAAGAACATAAGAGAAGCCCTGTTGGATCAGGCAAAATGGCCCATCCAGTCCGACACTGTGTCACATAAGAACATAAGAGAAGCCATGTTGGATCAGGCCAATGGCCCATCCAGTCCAACACTCTGTGTCACACAGTGGCCAATATATGTGTATGTGTGTGTGTGTGTGTGTGTGTGTATATATATATATATATAATACACACACACACATACACACACACGCATATATATATATATACACATACACACACACACACATACTGTGGCTAATAGCCACTGATGGACCTCTGCTCCATATTTTTATCCAATCCCCTCTTAAAGCTGGCTATGCTCGTAGCCGCAACCACCTCCTGTGGCAGTGAATCCCATGTGTTAATCACCCTTTGGGTGAAGAAGGACTTCCTTTCATCCGTTTTAACCTGACTGCTCAGCAATTTCATTGAATGCCCACGAGTTCCTGTATTGTGAGAAAGGGAGAATAGGACTTCTTTCTCTACTTTCTCCATCCCATGCATTATCTTGTAAACCTCTATCATGTCACCCTGCAGTCGACGTTTCTCCAAGCTAGAGAGCCCCAAGTGTTTTAACCTTTCTTCATAGGGAAAGTGTTCCAAACCTTTAATTATTCTAAACCTTTAATCATCAGCCCCAGCCAGCATGACCAATGGCTGGGGCTGATGGGAGTTGTAGGCAAAAAACATCTGGAGAGCCACCGTTGGCTACCCCGTTTTAGAGAAACAGTTTGACTGCCTAATAAGTAGCAATCTTGGAACTTTGCCATTATTCTGCTTTTACTTTTTCTATTACTATTTGCTATTTTTCCTACTTTTGCTATACCACGAACTGTCAAAAAGATGTGTATCCTAGTTCAAATCAAGTTACAATATAGAAAGAACTGTGTCCCGAGACACTGCACAACCATGGAAACTATATTCATAAACATCAAATCCAGTTCAGAAAATGTTACAACCAATACCATGGTAGTGGTCCTGATAGGACTCTGAGTATACGGATGTAATCTTCCCAAAATATTGTTGTATTCAGCTATTGATACATTAGCCCGTCATCATCAATATCAATGTCCAATATCATCCACGTGACTTCAGGATTGTCCACGCGTTCCAGGCAGAAACGAAGCTCTTCTTGAGGACGGTGTATCTTAGGAATATTTCCTTATGAGATCCAACCACTTTTTAAAATGAGGTCCCGATTAAAGCATTCAAACTGGCACAGCTCACTTGGCTCAAGACTTCGGGGGGAAATGCCTCTCCTAGTTCAAATCTAGCCTGATCTCTCCCTGGAAGCTAAAATGACTAAACTGAGGTTATTGTACTTTAGTCGCATTATGAGAAGTCAAGAATCACTGGAAAAGATGAAAACACTGAAAAAAAGTCAAGGGCAGCAGGAAAAAAAGGAAGAGCCAACATAAGATGGACTGACTCCATCAACAATGCAAGACCCGAGCAGGCCTGTTAACAACAGGACGATTTGAAGGACGTTAATTAATAGAGTCACTGTAAATCGAAAGGGAGTTGAGAGCACTTAACACACGCAACAAACAGTGTGTGGGCAGCACACACACAAAAAAGTATGATCTTATTTAACTGAACTCAAAGCAGCCACCTTCTCAACACCTGCAGTATTTGACACAACTAGCCAGAAATAGCGGCCTCTGAGGAATATTATAAAATAGACGGGCATTGTTGCAACGCCATCTGCTCTCCCTGTTTATGCTCCAACCAGATTAACAACTGGAAGTGATTTTTCTATATATTTGGGAGTTTATGATCTTCAAGACTTTGTCCACTGCCAGGGCCAGAGGATTACGGTTTCGGAGTTGAGAAGCTGCTAACTTTGCAGAAGACGGTTTATATATCCAGGCAATGTTTATTTCCAGGGGGATCATCAGCTTGAAATGGTACCCAAAGCTGATTAGAAGCTTTAGGTGAAAGTAAACCATGGTGGGAACTTAGAAACCACCAAAAAGAAAGAGAAAGAGAGACAAAGTGACTCATCGGGTTCAAAAGGGAAAAGGCACCTCTCATAACGTACAAGAGACAGATTGAAGAGTAAACTCATTCTTCATATGGGGATACCAGTACTTCAAAAAAAGAGATTAATCTTTGGATTTGGGTAGTTAAGGCTATAGCCAGCATACTACAAAAACAGACACTGCATATTAGAGCAAGCTAGGCCTTGGATTTCAGGGGAAGATAAACAAGTCGAAAATAAAAAAAACAAAGATAAAAATTCTAAAGACTCTAAATCAGGGATGTCAAACATGCAGTTCGGGAGCCAAGTCAGGCCCCCGTAGGGCTCCTATCAGGCCCCTGAGCAACTGGCTGTCATCTGCTTCCTTCTCTCTCTCTCTTGCTTCCTTCTGCCCTTCTGCATCACAGCTTGCTCTGCCAGGCTTGCTCAATTGCACAGGAGCTACAGAGCAAAGCCTCTATTTTCTCCACTGGCTGAGGCTCCACCCTTGGCGAGGAAGGGGGTTGGAATAGCTCGCTTTGCCAGGCTCTCTCAATTGCACTGCAGAGCTACTGAGCCAAGCCTCTCTTCCTTCTATTGGCTGAGGCTCCTCTGCCTCCTGGTCCCCTAGAGAAGGAAGGAAGGAGCCAGAGCTTCCTTTGCCCAATTCCCTGGATCCCATGGGAGAAATACAAATAAAGCATCTTTATGACCAATGGGTGCTAACGTTTTAAGCATGTTTTAAGTTTATATATATATATATATATATATATATATATATATATATATATATATATATATATATATATATATATATATATATATATTTGTGTTTGTCTGTGTTCTTTATAAAGTTTATATCTCTGCTACCTAAACTTAAATAGGTACTCACAAGGCCTGGCCTGACATAGCTCGGCCCAACCCAACATGGCCCAGCCCTACAAGGCCTTATTTATTTCAGATCCAGCCCTCATAACAAAATCATATGATGCAGAAGTGCCACAATGGAGCATCCGGTGCTTATACAACGACATAAATATAATTAATTTGATTTAATGGAAGCAGACCAAGTGCCAAATGGTATTACAAAGGCCCACATGGAAAAGTGGGAAGAAGTCAAGAGGCCAAAAGGTGCTCTCAGTAAGAAGGAAGGTTCCACCCAGCAAAATGTGGGGACTGATATGCCATAACCAGACCAAGGTCCCAAATATACAAATTGACGAAATATGCAGAGGACTTCCTGGACAGTTATTTCAGATTTAACTGGAAGGAAGACAGACGCATGAAGAATTGTCCCATCAAAAGAAGTTGCAAGCCACAAGAACTGAGCACTAAATTAAAATGCAGTTGAGCTAGACATACCTGTACAACACACAAGTAGCCTAACCAGTGACACACCTGTATAAGATATAGACGGCCTGAATGGTGTTGAAATTCAGCCATTGACCTTATAAATACTAACCTGTTGCTTGCTTGTCAACCACACATTTCACTTGAAACAGAGAAGACACAAAATCACAGTAGATCTGACCCAGCCGCTCCTAATAAACTCATAAGAACAAAACAGAAAATTGTAGGTTCAAGATCTCTTGAACATTGTCATTCATATGAAGCATTTTTCCAATGAAAACCCACCTAACCAACTGGATCAAAGCAAATGTGACACTGAGATCCCAAGTATTTTTCTTTTAAAAAGAAGGTTATGTGGGGCCCTGAGTTAAGCCTCCCCCCGATGACATTTTTTCCAACAAGAAACAGTCTTTTTGTGGGGCACTGTTTCCAATTGGGAAGCTGAAATGGCAGGAACATCAACCTTTGAGCCAATTTGGTGTAGTGGTTAAGTGTGCGGACTCTAATCTGGGAGAACCGGGTTTGATTCCCCACTCCTACACTTGCAGCTGCTGGAATGGCCTTGGGTCAGCCATAGCTCTAATAGAGAGCCAGCTGGGTGTAGTGGTTAAGTGCGTGGACTCTTATCTGGGAGAACCGGGTTTGATTCCCCACTCCTCCACTTGCACCTGCTGGCATGGCCTTGGGTCAGCCATAGCTCTGGCAGAGGTTGTCCTTGAGAGGGCAGCTGCTGTGAGAGCCCTCTCCAGCCCCACCCACCTCACAGGGTGTCTTTTGTGGGGGAGGAAGGGAAAGGAGATTGTGAGCCGCTCTGAGACTCTTCGGAGTGGAGGGCGGGATATAAATCCAATATCTTCATCTACCTCACAGGGTGTCTGTTGTGGGGGAGGAAGGTAAAGGAGCTTTGAGCCGCTCTGAGACTCTTCGGAGTGGAGGGCGGGATATAAATCCAATATCTTCATCTACCTCACAGGGTGTCTGTTGTGGGGGAGGAAGGTAAAGGAGCTTGTGAGCCGCTCTGAGACTCTTCAGAGTGGAGGGCAGGATATAAATCCAATATCTTCTTCTTCTTTCCCTAGGCAGCCCCATTCTAGGACATTTTTATCCCACCCTTCCTCAAAAGAAGATGAAGGTATACATGATTCTCTCTTCTTCATTGCAGCTTCATAATACTATGCGATGTTTATTAGACTGAACTTAACTTTATGTGGCCTGAGGTCACATGACAGAAAGGGATTTGAACCCAAATCTGCCAGCATTCAGACTGGAAGCGTAACCACAACAATACTGAACTGTGGCCTTCTGCCCCTGCTTTTCAAAGAGGGAAACCCCAGGATCGTTTCCGTTTTCACCTTTAAGCATTTCCAAAGTCATACTGGGACACTTTTTATTGTTTATCAAAGTACAGGTATTCTGGCACCTAGGAATGAGCACAGAACTCTGCAGAGGGAACAGAAGTCTTAAAAAAAAAATAAGGTCTACATAGAGAATGCCCTTCCTAACACTGCCATCAGATGACTGTCATGTCTCCCATGCCCAAAGCTATCAGATGATACCATCTCACACACATTTAAAGTCCACCATTTACACAGTTGCTCTAAACTCTAAACCAAAGGTGTCAAACAAGCGGCCCAGGGGCCATATCGGGCCCCCAGAGGCCTCCTATCAGGCCCCCAAGCAACTGGCTGTCGGCTGCTTCCTTCTCCCTCTCTCTTGGTTCCTTGGGCATCACAGCTTGCTTTGGAAGGCTTACTGAATCACACAGGAGCTTCAGAGCAAAGACTCATTTTCTCCATTGGCTGACGCCCCTCCCTTGGGGAGGAAGGGGGGAAAGGAGAGCTTGCTTTGCCAGGCTCTCTCAATTGCACAACAGAGCTACTGAGCCAAGCCCTTCTTCCTTCTATTGGCTGAGGTTCCCTTGCTCCTGGTCCCCTGGGGAAGGAAGGAAGGAAAGAGTCAAGGCTTCCTTTGCCTGGTTCCCTGGATCCCATGGGAGAGATACAAAGAAAGCACCTTTAAGACCAATGAGTGCTAATGTTGTAAGCATATCTAATTTTAAGGGTTGTTTTTTTTAAATTGCATTTGTGTCCTTATAATTTTATGACACACATGGCCGGGCCCAACAAGTTCTCATTTATGTCAGATCTGGCCCTCATAACAAATAAGTCTGACACCCCACCCCTGCTCTAAACTACATGACAAGTTCTGGACCCTTCTGTTTAAGAAAGAATCAGTGTTTCTCCATCAGTTTAAATATGAGAGAAAACCATCATAAGATGACAAAGCCAATGTCTTTTGTCACCTTGGCGGGGTACCAAAACTTGTAACAAGTGCCTGATGATACTGTTGTCACATTTCGAGGTGGGCCAAGAGAGCCATCATCCTCTGGAATACGGGTGTACTGGAAGACAGATCCACACATAAAATCTCTGTTTTACTGAATGTTTTTTTTAGATTAAGCATGTAATTCCTGAAAGTTTATACAAACATATATAATATTATATAATATAATATAATATTCAATCCCTGGCATCTCCAACTAAAAAGGGTCCAGGCAAATAGGTGTGAAAAACCCCAGCTTGAGACCCTGGAGAGCCGCTGCCAGTCTGAGTAGACAAGACTGACTTTGATGGACCGAGGGTCTGATTCAGTATAAGGCAGCTCCATATGTTCATATGTTCACCTGCAGCAAGAATCATATATTACGAATATCAAAAGGGCTAAAACCTTTTACAAACAAAAAAGTTTCATATTTGTGAAAGTGATTAGTTATGTAAGATACAAATATGAAACGGGGGGGGGGGGGGGACCAGAAACATGGCCTCCAGGGTTGGAAGGTACGGTATTTCCAGAGTCATCTAGTCCAACCTCATGCACAGTGCAGGAAATTACAAACTAAAATATGAGAACAAAGGCCCGTTGGGTCCAACATTCCTTTCACTCGGGGGCCAACCAGCTGCCTCTAAGAAGACCATGAGCAGGACCATAAACAGCCTCCTCCAGCCCCCTGTGCTCCCCGGCAACTGGTTTAAGGAGGGAGATTGCCTCCGGTTCCACCCTTGTAAATCTGCACTGCAGCAGGAATCCAAAACCAGAATCCAGCAGCACCTTTGAGATTAACAAACTTTACTCCAGCATAAGCTTTCGTGAGTCAGAGCTCCCTTTATCAAATGATCTCCAAAGTTAATCTGTATTTTCCATGTAACCCCACTGGATAAATCTGAGCTAATTTCTTGTGGATGTGTGTTATATTTTTTGTATATGTTGTAACGTATGTCAAAGATATATACTGTCAGTCCCTGGCTTGGTGATGAGAGGGCTTTCAACTCCTTTATCATATCATATCATATGAAAAAAAGAGCAATGGAAACTTGGGTTTCCAATTCTAAATCACTTAACTAAACCAATCAACCATTTGCACAATAGCATTTTCTACTATGTAATTTTATGTAGCTTTTTGCTAAATTTTATATTTTTATTTCAACTAGAGTTTAACTTAAATATCTGTTTACCTGATAACGTTTTTGTCAGCTGGATCTGGTCACTGACTGTATTATAATAATAATAATAATAAAACTGAAAACTGTAAATAGCATGATATTCTTTTAGAGGAATTGTACTTCAGTTTATTTCAGTTAAAACCGTAAGAAGGTACAGTTTTATAACTCATATAACACTATGATATAATATATACGTTTTTATTTTATTTTTCTTTTGTGGTTATTGTAAAATGAAAAAAATTATAAATTTAATTAATACCTTGAAACAGAGCTTGGAGTAAAGACATTCTGAGTCCAGAACCCATGGGCCCAGGCCCAGAGCGGAGCACACAGAGCAAAACAACTCCAGAAGGCACGCTTGCACTTCTAATGTGAATCCCCCACATTAATCTGAAGTTCACGGGGCGGGGGGGAAACACGCAGGAAGGGCCCTGCACTGCTCTGGTCTACCCGCACTCTGAAACTTGCTGAGACTCAACTTCACAGTTGGCACGCTTGCTGGCTGTGTGATAATTCGCTAGTCCTCTCTGGGGTTTCCCCTCCGTACTCCTGGGGCATAATAAACATGCTAACAAAAGAATGAGTGATAAGTGACGGCTATGAACAAGTGACCCACAGGCAGTGGGGCTCCAAGCTGCTCCAAGCCAGGCCTCTCGCTCACTCCATCAGCTGCCTTTTCACCAGCCGCAGCCAATACCAGATGCAGAGGATGAGGAAAGAATTTCAGTAATGGACAAGTGAGGGATTGTGTGCCCACATATGGACGCTCCTGCGTAATTCCACCATACAATGAGGCTTAGAGCATCTCGTATGTCAAATGTATCCCAGAAACTCAAGAGCCTGGGCCGTCGTCACCACAAGCCGTGTTCCAGCACCTGATTTTCACATCTCAAGCCTTCACGGTTTGAGCCAAACACACAGTGGTGTGATGCCTTTACTTGGGTCTAAGGCAGGGGTGTCGGACTCATTTGTTACGAGGGCCGGATCTGACATAAATGAGACTTCATCGGGCCGGGCCGTGTGTGTCCTAAAATGTAATGCCAGGTAGCAGAGATATAAACTTTATAAAGGACACAAACATAATTAAAGATTTTAAAAAAAAACTTAAAATAAAATATGCTTAAAAGATTAGCACTCTTGAAGTATTTTGCTTGAACATATGAACATATGAAGCTGCCTTCCACTGAATCAGACCCCCCTCGGTCCATCAAAGTCAGTCTTGTCTACTCAGACTGGCAGCAGCTCTCTAGGGTCTCAAGCTGAGGTTTTTCACGCCTACTTGCCTGGACCCTTTTTAGTTGGAGATGCCGGGGATTGAACCTGGGACCTTCTGCTTACCAAGCAGATGCTCTACCACTGAGCCACCATCCCTTCCCAATTTATTTAATAGTCTCTGATGTGTAAATAAATAAATGTAAATTTATGCAAATAAATAAAAGGTTTTTGTTTAACTTGGCTGGCATTTTATGGGTCTAGCTAGCTAAACGGTTAGTAAATGAGTCTTGAGTAAATTTCAACAGCTTCTTTCACCATTCCTGTAGCACAGGGGTGTCAAACTCATTTGTTAGGAGGGCTGGATTGGACATAAATGAGACCTTGTCGGGCCAGGCTGGGCCATGGGCATACCTATTTAAGATTAGGTGGAAGAGATATAAACCTTTTAAAGGACACAGACAAACATGGTTAAAGATTTTGTTTGTTTGTTTTTAAAAAAACCTTAAAACATGCTTGTTTTAGCACTTGTTGGTCTTAAAGGTGCATTCTTTGTATTTCTCCCACGGGATCCAGGGAACTGGGCAAAGGAAGCTCTGGCTCTTTCCCTCCTTCCCCAGGGGACCAGGAGGTGGAGGAGCCTCAGCCAATGGAGAAAACCAAGGTTTTGCTCTGTAGCTCCTGTGCGATTGAGCAAGTCTTGCAAAAACAGCTGAGATGCAGAAGGAAGCAAGAGAGGAGGAGAAGGAAGCAGACAAGAGCCAGTTGCTCGGGGCCTGATTCGGCCCCCGGCCCGCATGTTTGACACCCCTCTCATATGGCAGGGGTGGCCAACAGCAGCTCTCCAGATGTTTTTTGCCTACAACTCCCATCAGCCCCAGCCAGCATGGCCAATGGCTGGGGCTGATGGGAGTTGTGGGGGGGGAAACATCTGGAGAGTTACCGTTGGCCACCCCTGCCATATGGCATTTTTACTTTACTTTTACTTTACTTTACAATTAATGTGCTCCGAAAAAAGGCCGCAAAGCAGGTTGGTCTGACGCAGCCCAACCAGCTTCCTTCGGGGCATGGAGCTTCACACACGGGCAAGATGTGGAACCAGCATCTCTGCCGCTGAAAGCCAACTCCCTTCTTCACTCTCCCTTAGGCTTTCCTGTCGCATCAGAGGACGTCCCATTTTCCCTTCAGGAATGAGGCGTTCAGCCACACACAAATTGTCATTGTAAAGCTCACAAAAGAAAGTTCACCAACAGCATTCCACGGGGCTTGCAAAACCTACACATTCTTTCCTAATTGCTGCATGCTCCAGATCTGGGGAGCAATGACATAACAGGAGATCAGGGCTCAATTTTAATTGCCGAATCTCTGGCAAGCTTTCAGGCTGGCAAGGCTGCAATCCAACCCAGTTATCTGCAAGTGAATTAACTAGATTTACATGATTTCGGAGCATTCTAGCAGGTCTTCTCTGCCCGGCCACCCCACCCTGGGCTATAATTGATAACAGCAATCAAATCAACCGACAGAGAAAAGCTTATTATTTGATCATTCACCTGGGGCTCACGGCACAGCTGCTGTGAGTTCATCTTGAGTTTGAAATTAGGTTGGAAGGGAAAGCAAGTTAAGACAGTCTTTATGAATGCTCTCAGCGCAGATATCAAAGCCGGCAAATCCGGTCATTCATCAATTACACCACTGCAAGCTACTAAGAGGGTCAGCCTAGGGCAAAACACATAATCCCACAGCCTGACACATAATCATGTTGTGCCTGTGGGTTTGTTGTGCCTAATTCAAGGGCTATAACCTACCGTTTACCCCAAAAGATTAGCAGAAATCCAATCTCACGTCCATCCACGCAGAGGCCAAGAACGATTCCGAGAAGTGACTTGTCTCATGCAAAGCTTTCTAAAAAGTCAAGGGCCTCTGGGAAAGTCCACCACGCTGCTTAAGAGTCCTTTCATTTCTGTTCACTTCTGCAGCCCTGCCAGATTGGGCCAAAGTCCATCAGTAAACTGGGTATTCCTGGGAAATTTACAAGCAGGGCATAAAAGAAATCGCTCTACTTGTACCTAGCATCTGGTGCTCAAAGGTAAACCATCCCTGAACACAGAAATTTCACTTATTAACGACTAACAGTGCTTTTTTCTGTAGAACAAGCCCAGCAGGAGAATATTTGCATATTAGGCCACACCTCTGGCCTGGGAGCACGTGGCTGCTGTGTGGTGGGTTGGGGCCCTGGCCGGCCCAGGCAAAACTCCGCTCCTGTAGCAGAAAAAAAGCCCTGCTAACTACATCTCTCAGGAAAAACAAACTCAGAAGAAGATGATGACGATATTAGATTTATATCCTGCCCTACACCCTGAATCTCAGAGCGGCTCACAATCTCCTTTGCCTTCCTCCCCCACAACAGACACCCTGTGAGTAGGGGGGGCTGAGAGAGCTCTCACAGAAGCTGCCCTTTCAAGGACAACTCTGCTATGGCTAACCCAAGGCCATTCCAGCAGGTGCAAGTGGAGGAGTGAGGAATCAAACCCGGTTCTCCCAGATAAGAGTCCATGCACTTCACCACTACACCAAACTGGCTCTCTATTAGAGCTATGGCTGACCTCAGGCCATTCCAGCAGCTGCAAGTGGAGGAGTGGGGAATCATACCTGGTTCTCCCAGATAAGAGTCCGCACACTTAACCACTACACCAAACTGGCTCTGTATTAGAGCTATGGCTAACCCAAGGCCATCCCAGGAGGTGCAAGTGGAGGAGTGGGGAATCAAACCCGGTTCTCCCAGATAAAAGTCCGCACACTTAACCACTACACCAAACTACACCTGCACCTATGAAGATATCCCCCAAAAGATACAAGCATACTCATGAAAAGCACGATGAATAAAGGCAGCATGCAGAACTGGCATTCTTCATATCATTTTGTGAACTCACCTTTGGGACTCTGTTTCCCCCTTCTGTAAATGAAGACTGTCATGAGGGAACATATGAACACATGAAGCTGCCTTATACTGAATCAGACCCTCAGTCCATCAAAGTCAGTATTGTCTACTCAGACTGGCAGTGGCTCTCCAGAGTCTCAAGCTAAGGTTTTTCACGCCTACTTACCTGGACGCTTTTGAGTTGGAGATGCCGGGGATTGAACCTGGGACCTTCTGCTTACCAAGCAGATGCTCTACCACTGAGCCACCATCCCTCTCTAAAGTCAGTTTTGTCTACTTAGACTGGCAGTGGCTCTCCAGGGTCTCAAGCTGAGGTTTTTCACGCCTACTTACCTGGACCCTTTTTAGTTGGAGATGCCGAGGACTGAACCTAGGACCTTCTACTTACCAAATAGATGCTCTACCACTGAGCCACCATCCCTCCCTTAAAGTTGCCTTCATTCCTTCTGAACATATGAAGCTGCCTTATACTGAATCAGACTCTCAGTCCATCAAAGTCAGTCTTGTCTACTCAGAATGGCAGCAGCTCTCCAGGGTCTCAAGCTGAGGTTTTTCACGCCTACTTGCCTGGACCCTTTTTAGTTGGGGATGCCGGGAATTGAACCTGGGACCTTCTGCTTACCAAGCAGATGCTCTACCACTGAGCCACCATCCCTCCCCTGAGTAGTAAGTAACTGAATAGTAAGTCACTCAATAGTCAGACTTGCAAATACCTCCAAAAAAGTCACCAAGTCCACCCTAAAGGGGAGGGGGAAATAATTCATTTTTGTGACAAGAAAAATTTGTGGCCTCCCTGGGAAAAAGGACAACTTTTGCAGATTTCCCCCCCCCCCCAATCTAGTTGCCGGGGGGGGAGGGGCAAGAATCATTTGCCATAAATTAACCAATCAGCAATTCAAAGGACTATAGGAAGACAATATTATCCTCTCATCTAAAAATTCAGTAATAGAGAAGTAATTGCATTTTTCAGCATAGAACCAACTCTGTTGACATCGTTAAATATAAGAGTTTCAAATAACCCATGCAAATTAATCCAACAGAGAATCTATCACTGCTTCAGCCTGTTTAGAATACCAGATCAGCAACTTAAACTCATCTGAAATAGAAGCTGGGTTGTTTTTTAGACTGAGGCAACTCTAAGCAAGCTTCACAACACAACAAGCACACCACACCCAGACAATACAGAAAAAAACCAACTTTGGAAGTACGAAATAATCATATGCAAAAAGTCTAGCTTATCCACCCACTAAGATAGCACTCTGAATGAATAATGCTTCTTATTAAAATGGCTGTTGCACAGGAAGGGGAATTAGACTGCAACGATATCATTACATCTTTTTCTAAACTGAATTTCTGGCAAGGATAGGAAGCAAATCAGCCAGCCGATGTGGTGCACTTCTAAAGAATCTCACTCTGAAACCGAAAGTCTCCCCAGACATGAAGTACTCCCTCACCTAGCAGAACCAAATTCTCAACCACGTGCAACGGACAAGTGAAGAGCAGCTGCCCTTAGAGGACCAGCCAGCCCAGCCTGCATGGCAACTCTCGTCTTTGGCTTCACAAGGCTTACTTTACATAACAGGACTGCGCAGCCACGGACTGGGTCTGAAATTCAAGGGCTGCCTGCAGCAATCGCATTGTAAAAGCAGACGATACTCACATGGCAAGCAAACAGCGGTCAAGTATTCTTCATTCTGTTTCCCAACAGAAGACTGACAAGGAGAAAAAAGCCAATAAGAGGCTCAGTCATGGTAGCAATTCCAAGCTATTTGTATGGCTATGCTGATCCTAATATTTTTCTGCAGATACTTTTCCCCAAAGAAAATCCACATTTCCATATCTAATTCTCAACAAGGCCCTGGATGTATCCCAGGTCTGCAGAAAAAATGTTAATTCTAAAATATACACACTCAGAGGGGGGTTAAAATACTCAAAACAACATCAACAGTGCCTGCATCTTTAAGAAAAGAATGCACTCTTGAAATAGCTACCATTTCAGAGGTTGCTAGGCAACTACAGCAAACAATATTGCCAGCCTTCCAGCCTTGTATCTTTCAGTAAAAGATACAATGAGGGGCAAGTCCTTTTCTGTGATGGTTCTCCCACTTCCATTGAAAGAAGACTCATTAGGGCCAAACTCAGCAGCAACCACCTGTCAACTGACTACTGCGTAACAATAGCCACAGCGCTACTCACTACCAGTGTTCCCTCCGAGTTCGTATGAGCTAGCTCACAGATTTTTAGCCTCTAGCGCACACATTTTTGTCTTAGCTCAGGAAGGATGACCCCAGAGCACAATAATTTATGCAGGAGCTCACAGCTTTAATGCCAGTAGCTCACAAAGTAGAGTTTTTGCTCACAAGACTCTGCAGCCTAGAGGGAACATTGCTCACTACCAGTCTGGCTGGCAGTGACTACCAGATGACTTGGTGCCCTACCACACCACCAGACACAGCAGCAGCCACCCCTCAACTTGGACCGCCTGGCCTTACAGTGGCTACCACACATCTCACCTGAATAAATCTGTTACCATGTGACTTTTGCAACTTGGCTGAAATTTTCCTAGAGAGAGGCTGCCAGGGCGAGGGAAAGAGGGAAAGCTAAGAGCCACTGTGACTCTGGGAAACCCCAGTCTAAATCCCTCACTCTATGAAAGCTTGACTGGGTGGCCTTTTGTCAGTCATCCGCTCTCAGCCTAGCCTACCTCTTAAGAGTTCTGAGCATGATAGAAGCAGCTTTGGGTCCTATTAAGGAGAGAAAGGAGGCATAGAAATGAAGTAAATCAATAAAGCTGAGGACTGTGGGCGGCAGCCACAAAGTAGATTGATTGGTGGGTGGGAAGGAGCAGAGAAAGAGAAGCAGATATAAGCTTCTATAAGCAGATATAAGCTGAGAGGCGGAAGAAAAAAAGAAAACAGTAAGGGGAAGGCAGTACACAGGGAAATTAGTCTCCCCCCCCCAAAAAAAAAAAAAAAAATCTTTGCAGGTTCCCTGCTTGGGCTCACAGGTCAAACTTATCTGAAAATGAACACTACATATAAGTTAAGATGAAAGCTACTCAAATGCCATTTAGGCTGGGAAAATCCCAGGAGCATGGTCACCCAGACACTTAAGAAATAACTGGAGACTAAAATTTGATCTTGTTAGCACAGGAAGCCTTTGAGGTTCTCACTCTAACTCCCCCATGGCAAAATTGCTTTCACCAACACACACACACACACACACACGCACACAGAGTCCCTAAACTTGTCAATGCATACCAAAGACCAAGAGCATGGTTGTGGCCTCATCTGAAATACCTGCAGTTGCCCAGAGAATACTCCGAGTATTCTCATCCAGCAATAACTAGACGAGAATGGATGAACACCAGAAGTTGCCTTCTACTGAACTGGTCCATTCAGGTCAGTACTGTCTATTCAGACTGGCAGCTTAAGTGTTGCCACGCTCATGCAGAACACCAGCGGTTGGCCACAAGTTTTGGCATCCAGAGCGTTAGACCAGGACCTGAGACAACCAGGTCTGAATCCCCACTTTGCCATGGATATTTCCTGGGTGGTCTTGGATCTCATGCCTCTGCCTAACCTTATGAATGGAAGCGAAAAGAACGATACAATAATCCACCACTTCGGGTCCTCATAAGGAAGAAAAGTGGGTGAAAAAATAGAAATGAAATAATCTTTTGGAGAAGAGAGTTGAAGTCGTCCGCAGTAATTTTTTCTTCTTTTGCAGAGGACCAAGAAAGAAAGAATGAATGAATGAATACCTCCCACTGCTGCAGAATTTGCTAAACATTCTGCTCTTTCCTGCCCACAAAGACATTTTGCTCTGTTAACATATTACTGAAAACAAAGGCAGTTAGTTTGCTTAAAAGGAGTGGCCTGCCTGTAAAAGAGGGAATCAAGTCCCTGAGACTGACAAACGCACGTCACACAGACTTCACATTTTCACTTCACTCATTTACACTTTGAGATAGGCACACCAGTCAATTGACCAGTCTTAGATTATCAGCTGACCCCTGAATACTTGAGTGGAATGTTTGCCCTATATTAGCTGAAGCTGGGAACGTCACAATGTGGGAGGCAACTTCTTAAAAATTTCTTTTTGGGGCCATCGGTTAGCAAGGGAGGAATGAGGGCCACCTGCCCCACAACCTTGTGGCGGGAGGGGGATGACCTAGCCACAAGGCAAAAGTTCTCTCGCCCACTTGCGGTGATTGTTGGCATCTCCCATCAGGAAAAACTGGCCTGCATGCCTACTTAGTAAGTTGATTTTTTCCCCACAATTTTCCAAAAAAGGAATTCACATAAATGCTTACAAACCAGCACGATTCATAGAAGGAAAAAAGTGTAAGAGAGTAATTCATTGGCTAACTGATTCACAATATTAGCTCTCTCCTCACAACTATCCCAACCAACTTGGCTAGATTAGCACGGAAGGGAGTTTCAAAAATTCTAAGACCATTCATATGTTATGAGTCACATGGGGCTATCTTTAACCACAGAGGTCTACCTACTTGTGGACCGTAAAGCCAGAACTGGCTCCCTTCTTTCTGATTTAAAGAACAGAACTCCTTTTTTAATAGTGCCCACATCATCAAAATTGATGCTCTTTAACTTTGAATCAGAACTTGCATATGTTACAGAGGCCTAGTTCTCCAACAGCAAATGAAACCGTCTGTCTATTCCACCCCATATCTAATCCACGCCATGTAAAACAGCAGGTAGTTACACCACGACTGAAAGCTTGGTCATACCAAAATAAGGCCCTTTAACAGAGATAGTGACCATTCCACATGGAACCGCATTCAAATTTGAGCCCCTACCTGTAGTACAAAGTGGTATCTGAAAAAGTGTGCATGCACACAAAAGCTTATATGCAGAATAAAACTTTGTTGGTCTTAAGGGTGCGACTGGCCTCATACTTAACATAAGAACAGAAGAGAAGCCATGTTGGATCAGGCCAATGGCCCCTCCAGTCCAACACTCTGTGTCACATAAGAGAAGCCCTGTTGGATCAGGCCAATGGCCCCTCCAGTCCAACACTCTGTGTCACATAAGAACATAAGAGAAGCCCTGCTGGATCAGGCCAATGGCCCTTCCAGTCCAACACTCTGTGTCACATAAGAACATAAGAGAAGCCCTGTTGGATCAGGCCAGTGGCCCCTCCAGTTCAACACTCTGTGTCACATAAGAACATAAGAGAAGCCCTGTTGGATCAGGCCAGTGGCCCCTCCAGTTCAACACTCTGTGTCACATAAGAACATGAGAGAAGCCCTGCTGGATCAGGCCAGTGGCCCCTCCAGTTCAACACTCTGTGTCACATAAGAACATAAGAGAAGCCCTGCTGGATCAGGCCAGTGGCCCCTCCAGTTCAACACTCTGTGTCACATAAGAACATAAGAGAAGCCCTGCTGGATCAGGCCAGTGGCCCCTCCAGTTCAACACTCTGTGTCACATAAGAACATAAGAGAAGCCCTGTTGGATCAGGCCAGTGGCCCCTCCAGTTTAACACTCTGTGTCACATAAGAACATAAGAGAAGCCCTGTTTGATCACGTCAATGGCCCCTCCAGTTCAACACTCTGTGTCACATAAGAACATAAGAGAAGCCCTGTTGGATCAGGCCAATGGCCCCTCCAGTTCAACACTCTGTGTCACATAAGAACATAAGAGAAGCCCTGTTGGATCAGGCCAGTGGCCCCTCCAGTTCAACACTCTGTGTCACATAAGAACATAAGAGAAGCCCTGTTGGATCAGGCCAATGGCCTCTCCAGTTCAACACTCTGTGTCACATAAGAACATAAGAGAAGCCATGTTGGATCAGGCCAATGGCCCCTCCAGTCCAACACTCTGTGTCACATAAGAACATAAGAGAAGCCATGTTGGATCAGGCCTATGGCCCATCCAGTCCAACACTCTGTGTCACACAGTGGCCAATATATATGTCTGTGTATATACATATATATATACACACACACACACACATATACATACATACATACATATACACACATATATACACATACAAACACACACACACACACACACACACACACATATATATATACACATACATACATACTGTGGCTAATAGCCACTGATGGACGTCTTCTCCATATTTTTATCCAATCCCCTCTAAAAGCTGGCTTCGCTCTCCTCATCTTCTGTTCATGAGAACAAAACAAAACAGTGGAGAGAAATCTCATTGCTTGCCTACTCCTGAATAGGTGAACACACATTTCCACTGTACAGATGAAAATGTGCTGTGATAACCTTATTCTTTTAAAAACCTATCTATGAAAACTGTCCTCTGGAATCCTTTTAATTGAGAAACAAGACTCCAAGTGGTTTTAGGGGAGCTCTAGGGCAAACTGGGTTTTTAAGAGTTTAATTATGGTTTTATTTTTAGTACGTTTTTCCTCTTTGGATGTTTGTCCTGTTTGCATAGACGAGCTTTTAAAATGGCTCTGAGCTGATTGTTACAGCTTTTGGCTAAGGCATTAAACTGAACACAGAGCTGTGGAGCAATTCCAGCCACACAATCCTTCACAAATTTCAGCTAACTTGAACAAAGTTAGTTCTCTCCGTGATTTTTCCCCCCCATCAGGTTGCAGCCAATCTACAGGGTTTTCAAGGCAAGGGACAAACATGGCCGCTTTCCATTGCCTGCCTCCACATTCCTTGGTGGACCGAGGCCGGCCCTGCTCATCTTCCAAGATCACTCTGGCCTGGCCATTCCAGGATGCTGAATAAGACAAGCAGTGCAAAGGCAATGATGTAGACTTACCATGGAAGAGGGAAGGCTCCCACACATTAGCGCAGGGATGTCGAACATGCAGTTCAGGGGCCGAATCAGGCCCCCGAGCAACTGGCTATCATCTGTTTCCTTCTCCCTCTCTCTTGCTTCCTTCTGCATAACAGCTTGCTTTGCCAGGCTTCCTCAATTGCACACGAGCTACAGAGCAAAACCTCTATTTTCTCCATTGGCTGAGGCTGTCACTTCCTGTTTGCGGCGGTGCGCGCTTTGCGCACGCACACACACATTCATTCCCCCCTCAAGGTGTCCCTGGCTGGCCTGCAGATATTATGGCCACCCTAACTCAGACTGGCAGCAGCTCTCCAGGGTCTCAAGCTGAGGTTTTTCACATCTACTTGCCTGGACCCTTTTTAGTTGGAGATGCCGGGGATTGAACCTGGGACCTTCTGCTTCCCAAGCAGATGCTCTACCACTGAGCCCGATCCGACATGACCCCTCAAGGTCATAAGAACATAAGAGAAGCCATGTTACATCAGGCCAATGACCCATCCAGTCCAACATTCTGTGTCACACAGCGGCCAAATATATATATATATATATATATATATATACACACACACACACACAGAGACACACACTGTGGCTAATAGCCACCGATAGACCTCTGCTCCATATTTTTATCTAAACCCCTCTTGAAGGTGGCTATGCTTGTAGCTGCCACCACCTCCTGTGGCAGTGAATTCCACATGTTAATTACCCTTTGGGTGAAGAAGTACTTCCTTTTATTCGTTTTAACCTGTCTGCTCAGCAATTTCATCGAATGCCCACAAGTTCTTGTATTGTGAGAAAGGGAGAAAAGTACTTCTTTCTCTACTTTCTCCATCCCATGCATTATCTTGTAAACCCTCTCTCATGTCACCCTGCAGTCGACGTTTCTCCAAGCTAAAAAGCCCTAAGCGTTTCAACCTTTCTTCATAGGGAAAGTGCTCCAGCCCTTTAATCATTCTAGTTGCCCTTTTCTGGACTTTCTCCAGTGTTATAATATCCTTTTTGAGGTGCGGCGACCAGAACTGCACACAGTACTCCAAATGAGACCGCACCATCGATTTATACAGGGGCATTATGATACTGGCTGATTTGTTTCATTTTTGATTTGTCTCATTTATGTCAGATCTGGCCCTCATAACAAATGAGTTTGACAGCCCTGCATTAGAGGACGGGGGTTCAGACAGGATACATGAGATGCTTGCAGACGATCGTGCAAAAACAGGTCCTGCATTAACGAATAGGCTTCTGCACAATAAAAAGGAAGTACGGCACAAGTCAGTGCATATGAACCAGCAATCCAGATGCGCACAGATCGTTAGAAGAGTTCCTTATGCTGGTGCTAGTTTCTTCCTTACCTCAGCATCATTGCTTTTGGTTCCTCCTAAGGCCTTTTTTAGCATGGCACAACTCCAAGTCAAAGTACCATGACTCTCCTCCTTCAGCAGAGCCCCCCCCCCCCCCCTTTGCCAAGGCAATTCCAGTCTTCTAATCGAATTTCAGGGTTCCACACAAGCATTTCCGTAAGAGGCGTCTCCTGGCGTTTCTTGAAGCCCTGCTTGCTCTCCATTGGCAGATAAGGGCATCCCCTTCAGAGCACAAGTCACAACCAAGGTGCTCCATCCGTTAAGCTAAATTAAAGTCCCCCCAAAAGTTTTAGACAGCATCTTTTTTCCTGTCATCCTGATAACTGAGTATAATCCTTATACCAGCTACTCAATCTCCAGGCTACCTTCTCCCCGTACCCTAATTCTCCTCATACAGAATGGAATATGTGGTGGTCGTCAGCCGTGTTCCCTCTAAGCTGAGTGAGTGTGAGCTGACTCACTGTTTTTTTAGCCTCCGGCTCACACATTTTTGTATTAGCTCAGGAAAAATGGCCCCAGAGCAAACTAATTGATGCAGCAGCTCACAACTTTAGCTCCAGTAGCTCACAACTTTACTACCAGTAGCTCACAACTTCGCCACCAACCCTATATGGTTTCAAGCCAAGAGACGTTCAGAGGCAGTTTGCCATCGGTTTTCTTCCACACAGTGATCCTGGGTTTCCTGTGGTGGTTTCTCATCCATGTACTAATCAGGGCCAACCCCGCTTTACTTGTGAAATCTGAGGGGACTACGCTAGCCTGGGTGATCTAGGACAGGGTAGAACAGGCATATATTCTAAATATATATATTTCCCCATCAGGTTGCAACCAATCTACAGGGTTTTCAAGGCAAGTGACACACATGGCTGCTTCCCCTACCCCCAAAACACACACACACACACACACAAGTAACCATTCCGGTAATAATGTATGGCTGTGAGAGCTGGACCATAAGGAAGGCTGAGCGCAGAAGAATTGATGCTTTGAGCTGTGGTGCTGGAGAAGAATCTTGAGAGTCCCCTTGGACTGCGAGAAGATCAAATCAGTCAGTCCGAAGGGAAATCAACCCCGACTGTTCCCTGGAAGGTCAGATGCTGAAGCTCAGATACTTTGGCCACCTAATGAGGAAGGGAGCACTCCCTGGAGAAGACTCTTGAGAGTCCCTTGGACTGCAAGAAGATCCAATCAGTCAGTCCTAAGGGAAATCAACCCAGACTGTTCCCTGGAAGGTCAGATGCTGAAGCTGAAGCTCAAAGACTTTGGCCACCCAAGGAGAAGGGAGCACTCCCTGGAGAAGACCCTGATGCTGAGAAAGACAGAAGATGATGGCGGCTACAAGCATAGCCAGCTTCAAGAGGGGATTGGATAAAAATATGGAGCAGAGGTCCATCAGTGGCTATAGTGTGTGTGTTTTGGCTGCTGTGTGATACAGAGTGTTGGACAGGATGGGCCATTGGCCTGGCTTCTCTTATGTTCTTATGAGATGGCTGGACAGCGTTACTGATATAACTAACACGAATTTGAGCAGACTTCGGAGGATGATGGAAGACAGGAGGGCCTGGCGTGACTTGGTCCATGGGGTGGTAAAGAGTCAGACTCAACTGTGCAACTGAACAAAAAAAAAAACCCTTCAGATTTCAGGTGGACAAGCCAGCAAAGATGACACCTCTCTCTCCCACCCTCTGTCTAATTATATCTCTCTTCCCAACAAAAATACAGGGCCTGTACAAAGAAATTCTAGAGGATCTAAAGAACAGTTAACAATACAAAAGTGAGAGTAACAAGTGAATCCAAATTATGGAGGTAATATCAATGATTAAGCTGCTGAAAAACCATGGAAGTATTCTTTTGACAACCAATCTGGATATCCAAATACTGACTGGCCATCACAGCCCATGAAGGAAGCTCACGCTCATCATAAGAACATAAGAGAAGCCATGTTGGGATCAGGCCAGTGGCCCATCCAGTCCAACACTCTGTGTCCCATAAGAACATAAGAGAAGCCCTGTTGGATCAGGCCAGTGGCCCACCCAGTCCAACACTCTGTGTCACATAAGAACATAAGAGAAGCCCTGTTGGATCAGGCCAATGGCCCATCCAGTCCAGCACTCTGCGTCACATAAGAACATAAGAGAAGCCATGTTGGATCAGGCCAATGGCCCATCCAGTCCAACACTCTGTGTCACATAAGAACATAAGAGAAGCCCTGTTGGATCAGGGCCAGTGGCCCATCCAGTCCAACACTCTGTGTCACACAGTGGCCAATATATGTGTGTGTATACACACACACACACACACACACACACATATATATATATATATATATACACACACACACACACTGTGGCTAATAGCCTCTGATGGACCTCTGCTCCATATTTTACAATCCCCTCTTGAAGCTGGCTATGCTTGTAGCCACCACCACCTCCTGTGGGAGTGAATTCCACATGTTAATCACCTTTTGGGTGAAGAAGTACTTCCTTCTATCCGTTTTAACCTGACTGCTCAGCAATTTCACTGAACGCCCACGAGTTCTTGTATTGTGAGAAAGGGGAGAAAAGGACTTCTTCCTCTACTTTCTCCATCCCATCATCTCAAATAGAGTATCTTCCTGGACTCAAAGTGCAATGATGAATTATTCATCCCTGGCTTTTGATTACGGCAATAAAAGCCAAGCTCAATGTACAGACATACCCTAAGAAGCCATTAGATCTGTTTTAATGCAAAAAGGAACTGTTCCAACGATACCTGATTAAATGTGCTTTGATAGCTTTACTCACGTCTAATTGGTGGTTTCACTGAAATCGTAAGATCTGGCAGACTTCTGTCAGGGTTTTAAATTTTTACTGGGCACTCAGGAGAGCTTTACATTGGGTCTTCTGTTTGCTGAGCTATTGCCCAGCTCCAAAATTTGGAACAGAGCTCAAAAGGAGAACAGATTCAGGCATGCAGCCGTGCTGGAATGAAGCAAAAGAACAAAGTTTGAAACCAGTGGCACCTTTAAGACCAACAAAGTTTAATTCTGGGTATAAGCTTTCATGCACAGGAACTTTGTTGGTCTTAAAGGTGCACAGGACTCAAAAACCTTGTTCAAAAGAATATGTGCATTAGCTTAACAATGAACTTCCCTCTCGTTCGGATGGGTGGTGTTACGCTAAGATACTTCTGTTTCTACATAACAAAGCAGTAAACAAGTGCACCTTTAAGACTAACTTTTATTCAGGATGTAAGCTTTCGTATGCTCCAAGCGGACTTCATCAGACATTTTTGTCTGATGAAGACTGCTTAGACCATACGAAAGCTTACATCCTGAACAAAACTTAGTTGGTCTTAAAGGTACCCCTTTGTCTACTGCTTTGTTCTATTGCTTCAGACCAACACGGCTGCCCGCTTGGATCTTTCTATTTCTACAGTTTTGCATCACGACCCATCTGCTTTCTACAGGAAAAGGGTAACCACCAAAACAACCACGGTATTTGGGGCCTCAAATTTAAGTACAGGCTTGGTCATCGAAATCAAGGCTGTCAGCAAGCTTCCCTGCGCCAGGAGAATTATCTAACCCATCTGCCTAGAACTAAAGACTGGAAGAACGTTAGCAGTCAAGAGTGCAGTGAGATCCTCATGGGCGAGCAAGGCTTTGATGCAGGAGCCCATAAAACCATCAGGGGCTGAAAACAGCCACAGCTGAAGCTCCACCCACCTTGAAGCACAATTTCCTGGAATGCAGGCAGTGAGTCATAAGGAACCCCTCACTAGGAGGCACTACGGCCGACATCTCAAGGACTCCGAGCGGATAGCTATCGCTTTAAAAACCACACAAAATCCCAAATTAAAGCAAGGCACCTTAAGAACATAAGAGAAGCCCTGTTGGATCAGGCCAGTGGCCCCTCCAGTCCAACACTCTGTGTCACATAAGAACATAAGAGAAGCCCTGTTGGATCAGGCCAATGGCCCATCCAGTTCAACACTCTGTGTCACATAAGAAACATAAGAGAAGCCCTGTTGGATCAGGCTAATGGCCCATCCAGTCCAACACTCTGTGTCACATAAGAACATAAGAGAAGCCCTGTTGGATCAGGCCAATGGCCCATCCAGTCCAGCACTCTGTGTCACATAAGAACATAAGAGAAGCCCTGTTGGATCAGGCCAACGGCCCATCCAGTCCAACACTCTGTGTCACACAGTGGCAAAAAAAATTATATATACACACACACTGTGGCTAATAGCCACTGATGGACCTCTGCTCCATATTTTTATCTAAACCCATCTTGAAGGTGGCTACACTTGTGGCCGCCACCACCTCCTGTGGCAGTGAATTCCACATTTTAATCACCCTTTGGGTGAAGAAGTACTTCCTTTTATCCGTTTTAACCTGTCTGCTCAGCAATTTCATCGAATGCCCACGAGTTCTTGTATTGTGAGAAAGGGAGAAAAGGACTTCTTTCTCTACTTTCTCCATCCCATGCATTACCTTGAATGCAACAGACCAAGGAGAGGGAGCCCCTGAGCATTTCAGATATAATTTTATTTAAAAAAAGAAATCCTAACACATTAGTAACTGAAATGTCAATCTATATATAAACAAAATCAAGCTACTGCTGGACATTGCAGTAATATCTGCACCGTCATCCTTGCCCAAGACCAGTTCCAATATTAGTAGCAGTGCATGGCCTAGAACGGCTGACCTCAGACATCTATTTTTCCCCCTTTCTTCTTTCCACTGTGTTTTGCCAAACTGCTCTTCATTTGCTCTGCCTTCCCTGTTGCTCGCTTTGCCCTAACGGCACCAAAATGCAGCTGCTTAGGAGATTCTGCGCCTCCCAATGCTGGTACCCAGGTGCAAAAACACAAACACTTCGCAATACAGATGAAGGGTGAATCATAAACCCACGCTCTCTTCCACCTCAGCTCATGTTGAAACGCTCTGATTGCGTTCACCTACTGAAGCGGTGATTCAGCAGGCTACGCCATGAAAAAGGAACAGGCTGGGACTGCAAAGCAAAGAGCCTTGAGCTCCAACAGAAAGTGAAACTGTAGCCCAAGAACTGTTTGCCCCGCCCGGCAGGATACGTAATTATCAGTCGAACGCACACTGTATTTGGCCTGCAAAAATTACAGCTGAAACCTAGAAAGGACGTGAAACCAGCCAGGTCACCTTTTAATGTTCTGAACACTCCACGCGCCTAATAAAATTTTCAATGCAACTCAAATGACCTTTACATTACTAATTCTACGGGTTTTAAATGGTTTTAAGATGCATTTATTTTAAATATTTATATCCCAACTTTCTATAACACCCACGGCGACTCACAAGATTTAAACACACACAACTGAAATGCAAAAAAAAAAATGCATAAGAGTTAAGGGAAAGGAAAAAGAAAGGTCCCCTGCGCAAGCACCAGTCGTTTCTGACTCTGGGGTGATGTTGCTTTCACAATGTTTTCATGGCAGACTTTTTACGGGGTGGTTTGCCATTGCCTTCCCCAGTCATCTACGCTTTCCCCCCAGCAAGCTGGGGACTCATTTTACCGACCTCGGAAGGATGGAGGGCTGAGTCAACTTTGGGCCGGCTACCTGAAAACCCAGCTTCCACCGGGGATCGAACTCAGGTCATGAGCAGAGCTTAGGACTACAGTAGTGCAGCTTTAACACTCTGCGCCACAGGGCTCTTAAAAGGAAAGGTCCCCTGTGCAAGCACCAGTCGTTTCCGACTCTGGGGTGACTTTGCTTTCACAATGTTTTCACGGCAGACTTTTTACGGGGTGGTTTGCCATTGCCTTCCCCAGTCATCTACGCTTCCCCCCCCCCCCCAGCAAGCTGGGGACTCATTTTACTGACCTCGGAAGGATGGAGGGCTGAGTCAACTTTGGGCCGGCTACCTGAAAACCCAGCTTCCACCGGGGATCGAACTCAGGTCATGAGCAGAGCTTAGGACTGCAGTAATGCAGCTTTAACACTCTGCGCCACAGGGCTCTTAAAAGGAAAGGTCCCCTGTGCAAGCACCAGTCGTTTCCGACTCTGGGGTGACTTTGCTTTCACAATGTTTTCACGGCAGACTTTTTACGGGGTGGTTTGCCATTGCCTTCCCCAGTCATCTACGCTTTCCCCCCAGCAAGCTGGGGACTCATTTTACTGACCTCAGAAGGATGGAGGGCTGAGTTAACCTGGCGCCAGACCGCAGTACTGCAGCTCTGAGCCATATATACCACCACCAGCTGCCAATTAGAGACATTCATTAGGTACTGCATACGTTTGAGATGTTTTAATGATTTTATTGTAACGATTTAATTACATGTTGCTTTAACTGCGGTTACCCGCCCTGAGCCCGTCAGGGGAGAGCAGGATATAAATATAATAAAATAAATAAATTTCCCCAAAAGTGCACTGAAATAATTCCCCTTTGCACCTTTTATGGAAGAGAAGCAGTGCTGGAACTCCCTGTACCTGCTCCAAGGGTGGACACAGCCAATGAAAACGAACATTGGCTCTAAAACAGCACACCTTCCAAATACAGAGGCCTGCCAAACATGAGATGCCCAATGATGTTATCTGGCACAGAATCATACAGGGAAAGGCAGCCCACTGGGTAAATGTATCCCAGGTCACGAAGGGCTTTGAAGGTGCTTTGAACTGTGTCCAGAAACAAGCAGGTAGCCAATGAAGCTGCCAGAACACGAGTGTTACACAATCACACCAGTGTAAACCAATCAATAATCCAGCAGCAACATTCTGTACCTACTAAAGTTTCGGAACAGTTATCAAGAGCAACCCCAGGAGTAATATATTACAGTAGCCTAGCCTTAAAGCAACAGAGCACAATCTAGGTAGGTGGCCAGTTGGTGCAGTTGAGAGAGATAAAAAGGAAGTGCTTCCCCAACTTGGTTTTTTCAAGACTCTTTTGATGTTGTTTAATTGTTAGCAGCCTTGGTGATCCTAATGGGGCAGAAAGGCTCCATGCATTTCCTAGACAAAAGAGAAATATGCATCTATTTACTACATTTAAAATATTTATGTCCTGCTTTGCTTCCACTCAATGGAACACAAAACAACTTCCATCATTACACCGTCTGAAGATTTCATTGCCCAAAACAACAAGGCAAAGAAACCAATGCAACTGTGAAAAAAACGAGCCACTTGGACACTCTCAGGAGCACAGCGTTCTTTCAGAACAAGGCACATGGGAGATGCCGCTGAAATACAAAACAGCACCAATCCTCATCTGTTTAGAGACAATAATCAGATTTCCAGCATGGTTTAAATCAGGGGTGACGAACTCATTTGCTATGAGGGCCAGTTCTTGACCTTGTCGGGCCGAGCCATGTGAGTCATAAAATGTAATGCCAGGTCAGGGAGATATAAACTTCATAAAGGACACAGACAAACACTCAGCCTAATCCACCTCACTGGCTTGCTGAGCCTCAACCAACAGAAGGGAGAGAGGTTCGGCTCACTAGGTTTGCTATGCAATTAAGACACCCTGGCAAAGCTACCTCTCCTTCCCCCACCTTGCTCTGTAACTCCTGTGCGATTGAGCAAGCCTGAAAAAGCAAGCAGTGATGCAGAAGGAAGCAAGGGAGGGAAAAGGGAGCAGATGACAGTGAGTTCCTCACAGGCCCGATAGGAGCCCTCTGGGGGCATGATTCAGCCCCCAGGCCACATGTTTGACACCCCTGGTTCAAATAATTCTGCCTTTGAGCCACTGCCAAGGACGACACAGAAGCAACAATGCACCTCTCGGCCCAACAAGCTTAATTAAGGTGGTTTCAAAGGGAATGCACCCACCTGCTTGGATTTCAGCAGACCTTGGGCCTCTTGCTCACCAGATGCAGTGCTGCTAATTAAGCTCAAAAAAACTAGAAAGCTGCCTCCTCCCCACCCTGATCTTTATGAGGTTAGGTTAACGAGCGTCCTTTTAATAACTCAAGCGGCAATGAGGCACTGCCCAGAGGAAGGTGAGGGGGGGGGGGACAAAGAGAAAAGCTAAACTGGCAAAGAAGAAGAAGATATTGGATTTATATCCCACCCTCCACTCCGAAGAGTCTCAGAGGGTCTCACAATCTCCTTTACCTTCCTCCCCCACAACAAACACCCTGTGAGGTGGGTGGGGCTGGAGAGGGCTCTCACAGCAGCTGCCCTTTCAAGGACAACCTCTGCCAGAGCTATGGCTGACCCAAGGCCATTCCAGCAGGTGCAAGTGGAGGAGTGGGGAATCAAACCCGGTTCTCCCAGAAAAGAGTCCAGGCACTTAACCACTACACCCAACTGGCTCTCTATTAGAGCTATGGCTGACCCAAGGCCATGCCAGCAGGTGCAAGTGGAGGAGTGGGGAATCAAACCCGGTTCTCCCAGGTAAGAGTCCGCACACTTAACCACTACACCAAAACTGGCTCTACACCAAACTGGCTCTCCACTGCAAAGCTACTGCATGGATCCAAATAATTGCAAGAATCAATAAATCAACAGGCAAATTGGCTCTGGATCCTACAAGTCAAAGACATAAACAACATCGGACAGTCTAACAAGAAATACAAAGACAAGACCTCAAGAGAGTAGCATGCCAAAATGCAAGGAACAAGAAATAAACAGGACATTCACAAGCGATAATGGGCAAGGCGAGAACCGGACAATCGCTGTAAAGCCCTTTATGCCAGCAGCAAAAGACTTGGCGACTGCTCAGTAGCAAGGAGGACACAAAGGGCCCGTATGCACAAGCACACACGCAGCAGCAAAAGGACAACAGCAGCAGCAGGTGCCTTCAAGACATCGTTCGAGCCACACGTACATAGCCTTTGTGGGCATGCATACATAGCCAGAGCCATGCATATATGTGTATGGTTAAGAGAAATTCATCAAGAGCCCAGCTCAGAGGTGTGGAAATCACAGCCAAAAGGGCACCATCCAGCCACGGGAGCATTCTGGCTGGCCCACAAGCTGCTTCACAATTTTTCAGAAGGCCTCTGGAACATGATGATGGATGATAGGAGGAGGTGGAGGAAGAATTGCAGATTTATACCACACCCTTCTCTCTGAGTCAGAGACTCAGAGCGGCTTACAATCTCCCATATCTTCTCCCTCCACAACAGACACCCTGTGAGCTGGATGGGGCTGAGAGGGTCTCACAACAGCTGCCCTTTCAAGGACATCCTCTCCCCCAGAGCTATGGCTGACCCAAGGCCATTCCAGCAGGTGCAAGTGGAGGAGTGGGGAATCAAACCCAGTTCTCCCAGATAAGAGTCCGCACACTTAACCACTACACCAAACTGGCTCTCCAGGTTGACTCAGCCTTCCATCCTTCCGAGGTCGGTAAAATGAGTACCCAGCTTGCTGGGAGGAAAGTGTAGAGGACTGGGGAAGGCAATGGCAAACCGCGCACTTAACCACTACACCAAACTTAACCACTACACCAAACTGGAAGAGGAGGAGGCGGATTCTTCAAGGGCAGCAGAGCGGGAGAAGAAGCCACATCTGGGCCGCTGCCATCCCACATCTGGGATGGAAAGAGAGCTTACTCTGGTTGAGTTCAAACTACTTCTAAAAACTGACACATACTCACACAACATAACACACAATGACACCACAGATCAATGATGAGGAAGCTGGAGCCAACTCAAGGGATCTAGCAGCGTTGACCACTCACCTCCTTTATGTTAGCAGGGAATAACTTTCAAGAAGACTGAAGAAAAAGACAACTGTAGGATTTATACCCTGCCCTTCTCTCTGAATCAGAGTCTCAGAGTGGCTCACAATCTCCTTTATCTTCTTCCCCCACAACAGACACCCTGTGAGGTGGGTGGGGCTGAGAGAGCTCTCCCAGAAGATGCCTTTTCAAGGACAACTCCTGCAAGAGCTATGGCTGACCCAAGGTCATTCCAGCAGCTGCAAGTGGAGGAATCAAATCCAGTTCTCCCAAATAAGAGTTTGTGTACTTAACCACTACACCAAACTGGCTTCTCAAGGTGTAATCATGGAACTGGCTGAATAATAGATATGCATGTTACAATAACTGTGTGCCATCAAATTATAACTGACTCATGGAAACTCCATGACCATGGGGGGGGGGGGGGGTGTTCCAGGATAAAAGATGAGAAGGGCTGGGATGCTGTTGCCTTCCTTGCATAGAAGCCCTGGACTTCCTTGGTGTTCTCCCATCCAAGTACTAGCCAACCCTATATTTAAGAGATAGTTTGGTGTAGTGGTTAAGTGTGTGGACTCTTGTCTGGGAGAACCGGGTTTGATTCCCCACTTCTCCACTTGCACCTGCTGGCATGGCCTTGGGTCAGCCATAGCTCTAATAGAGAGCCAGTTTGGTGTAGTGGTTAAGTGTGCGGACTCTTGTCTGGGAGAACCAGGTTTGATTCCCCACTCCTCCACTTGCACCTGCTGGAATGGCCTTGGGTCAGCCATAGCTCTGGCAGAGGTTGTCCTTGAAAGGGCAGCTGCTGTGAGAGCCCTCTCCAGCCCCACCCACCTCACAGAGTGTCTGTTGTGGGGGAGGAAGGTAAAGGAGATTGTGAGCCACTCTGAGATTCTTCGGAGTGGAGGGCAGGATATAAATCCAATATCTTCATCTTCTTAAATGGACAGCCATATTGGTCTGAAGCAACAGAACAAAGTTTGAGTCCAGTGGAATCCTTTAGGACCAATGAATTTTATTCTTTCATTATATGTACGTCCTTTCCATTATCATAAGAGGCCAAACATACTAAGCAGGGTTGAAAGTCTGAGTCCAGTGGCCCCTTTAAGACCAACACAGTTTCATCCTGGGTAGAAGTTTCCGTGTGCATGCCATCTGCGTTGGTCTTAAAGGCGCCACTGGACCCAGGCTTTGTTCTGTAGCTTAGCTTCCAACCTCTGACAATATCAGTCCAACCAGGGCTATTCAGGCTGCTATACCACCCCTAAATTATTAAAGCAGCAGTTACACCCTGATTTAATAATCTGCCAGATATTTCAATCTGCAGATTGTCCTCTGACAGCTGTCCACTCTGTTCTGCTTCGCGCAAGCCTTTCCAGGTCAGCATCTGTCTCCGCGCCTTTCTCCTCCTGTGTTTAATTGGTGGGCCTTTCTTCATTCTTCTTCCTTCCCGTGTCCCTTCTGTTATACGTTGGACTAGTCTCTGTGCTTCAAAGGCCACGCCCCCATCACGGTACTCTCCTCTTCTTCACCCCCGACGTCCCATCTTGGCACCTCTTCAATGTTTCCTGATTCACTTTTTTTCTTCTCCTCCAGCACCAGGTTTCGCAAACCATTCGCTCCAGAATGTTTTCAGATTCCAACAACCAGGAGCCACACAGCAGTGAAATGACCAGAAGGGCTTGTTAGCATGCACAGAATGTCCCTTTCTATGTTTTACAAATTTATTAATAACATATGGTTACAATATTTAATTATCTCTTTTCTATCGTTAACCCATATGATATTTCAACCCCCCTCCCTCCATTACTAGACTTCCCCGAAGTTATATATTTAAATTCAATTTTAAAGGTACCCCTAACCAACCAAAGTTCACTACTTTTTTTTCTTCTCATTCATGCTAAAAAATTGTCCAGTGTCTTTTTACGTTCCACTCTTTCTCTATTTATCCTTTAAATTCCTTCCACTCCTTTTTAAATACATCTAAATCATAATTTCTTAAGGTTTTAGTTAATTTGTCCATCTCACTCCACGATAAAACTTTCACAACCCAGTCCCATTTCTCTGGTATTTTTTCTTGTTTCCACAGCTGCGCATGCAATGTCCTAGCAGCTGAGAGCAAGTACCAAATTACAGTCCTGTCTTCCTTTGGAAATTTTTCTAATTGTAATCCAAGCAAAAAAGTCTCTGCAGTTTTCTTAAAGTCGTAGCCCAGAATTTTGGAGATTTCTTGTTGTATCATCCGCCAAAATTCTTTCGCTTTGTCACAAGTCCACCACATATGTCCCTTTCTAGACAAGCATCAGTCATCGCACTTCCCGTTTCATAAAATCACTACAGATCACTAACATCCAGCAATTACACAACAAGATATAGATCAGGGGTGGACAAGCTTGCTTAACGTAAGAGCCTCATAGAATAAACGTCAGATGTTTGAGAGCCGCAAGACATGAACGTCACATGTAGGTAGGTAAGCCGGCAGGCAAACTGATTGGGGAGAGAGGGAGAGGCAGCAAGAAAGCAACTTTAACTTTAAATGTATTCTCCCTCTCTGCTAGCTGACTTGGAGAAGTGATTTAAAGAGAAGACTGCCTTCTCCAAGCTGGCTGATGGGGAAGTGAGGGCTTTGAGAGCCACGCAGTATGTGGAAAGAGCCACATGTAGCTCCCGAAACACACGTCAAACAGGGGACAGCCAAGATTTCAGAAATCAACACTGTAGCTCTGTGCAGACTTCAGTTGGCCTACACTGGAGTAACCCCATTTAGGACTGCACTATAAATCCCATAAAGAAGTGAAAAGAGTACCAGTTAATGGAATGATATAAATGTTGCAACTATAACACTTTCTCCATGAAATGACAATTCTGAACTAGCAAACATTTTTAACATCCATTATCCACCGTAAGACCTTGGGACAGAGCAGCTTAAACAACAAATGGCCAGGCTTGTGCTACATTCCCCGACTGGACACAGATGTGCTTCTCATGCCCCAGTGTCAAAAGCAGCTCACAAATTTTAAACAGTTTTCATACTTATTTAGGGAACTGAGGTGGCTGTCACTCTAGTACCTCGCTTTAAGCTGCTCCCCTTCGCATTTTCAGAAGTCAACTCATTTGCAAGCCAACACAAATTAATTTTCTTTTCAGAGCCTTCCCTTGCATGAAGGATTATTTCAATCAGAGCCAAATAAGAACATTTAAGCACTCAGAATTCTAAAAGCAAGAGGGTCACAAATGCACTCAACCAACACAGGATGGAGGGTAAAGAATCAGAGACTTAACTTTAGCCAAGTCAGGAGCGTTAATCTGAAGACCCCCCCCCCCAAATGCTCCAGTACCTTAAAGAACTATCAAGAGTCCCCAAAACTCCTGGGCATTCTGCCTTTCAGACAGACACACACAATTACTCTTTGGGGTTTTTAATTTCCAAAGACCCACCAACAAAAAGTGAATGTGGCCATGACAAAGCAGACAGGCAGGCATGGTATGCGCTTGAAGGGGAGGGGCAGGGTGAGTCTGTGCGGCAGAAGCCCTCCCTCCCCAAGACCAGCAGGGCCCTGTGTCTAAACTTACCCAAGGCAGCGTAGCGCTCATACCACACGCATTTAATACTTAAAATATGACAACTGCTCCTTCTAAATCTGTGCGCCCAGCTTGAAGCTAGGCCTGGTTTATATAAATAGCTTGCCGTTCAGATCTCCAGCGCCGATGAGTGGGCAGTTACCATACAGGCCAGCCGGGCTTCTGCCGCTACTGCCGTATCCCTGCAGCTCACCACACCCATCCCTTCAAGCAGCGGTTCCATGAGCGCTCGCCCTGGCCGTATGACTGGATTACAGCGCAAAATATCCTCTGATGCAATGCTAGAACCATCCCTGTAAAAGCTGGGAGGGAGAAGAGCCAGCCGCAGCTGCAAGGAAAGGAAGGAACCACGTAACCAGAAACAAAAAAGCCAGACGTCTCTAACCCAAAGCCACAATGTGTGCCCAAACTCACATCTCCGCAAGCTTGCTACTTCTGGGAGCCTTTCCCAGCCGATACGCAGATCAGAGCTTCAACAAAGACGCCTCTCCAGAAGTCCCCACTTCCTCCCGGGATGACATAGCTACAGCAGCGTCTCAAGGCAGATGACCATCCTAATTCAGACAGGATGTTCCTCCACAGGCCCTTTCTGCAAACTTCCTGTCATTTCTATTAACACCTATCATAATTACAGCTCATCCCTCCCTTCCACCACCCAAAGAGCGATAATTAGAAACCTGATCTGCACACACCCCCAGCTGGCATTCTGGTTTGTTGTGTTTTGCAAACTGCCTCCACCACCCTGCAAAAGTTTACAACACACACACACACACAAAGTAGTTAAGATGGTTTACCAACAAACACACATTCAGGGGTTTTAGAGATGAAAAGAAAAAGGGGAGGTCCATGGGATGGGATGGGATGTCAATCTCAACACACATGTCAAGCAAATGACGGCCGGACCAAACAAAGAGAAACAAAGCTCTGGGAAACTCATAATGTTACATTTCCAGACAGCCGAGTACAGCTATCTATCACACAGAATCAAGGCTCTCCAAACAGGAAGAAACTGTGCAGGAGGGAAGTCATCCATCCAAAGACACAGCCGGGAGAGGAGCAAAAGCAAACAGGGATCATAAAGATTTGTATTCAAGCGTTAAGATTTGTGTGTGCGACTAAAGACCAAAGATTTGCATGTGTGTCACATGCAGGGCGGGCAGCTGTCGTTTCCCCCATCTTCTCCCCATCAGGCCAAAGGAGGCAAGAAGGCAGGGGAATTCCTACCCAGCGTCTGCAGCAGCGTGGGGCTCTGCTCTGGGACACGCCGGCTGTAGTCACAAACACTAAATAATCCACTTTCAGTGCACTTTACAACTAGATTTTACTGTGTGAACTGGCAAAACCAGGTTGGAAAGTACACTGAACACCAACGGAAAGTGGAGTATTTCATGAGTGTGACTGCAGTCGCGGGCTCAGATCCCCCCACCTCATGAAACTCCCTCGGCCTGGGAAGTTCTCACGCTGACACCAGCGTCGAATCCTGAACCCGCGGCCGCCCACTTGGGTTTTCTTTTGGCCTCCCTTAGCCTCGCAGGGTTGTTCCAAGAGAGACTTGGCTCCAGCACCCCGCACACACCCTAGAGAGAAAGGGAGGCTGGGGGAAGAAGGCATGCACCGAAGCAAAAATCTTAAATTTGTACCATTTTGCATTCTAAACCACTGCCTATGAGGTATACGTAGCTCTGCTCACCATACCGGATTCCTCGACGGACGAAGTGTGCTTAGAGCACACGAAGGCTTACATTCCGAATAAAACTTTGTCGGTCTTAAAGGCGCCGCTTGACTCTTATTTTGTCCCACCGCTTCAGACCAACAGGGCTGCCTGCCCACTTGGATCTGTCTATTGTTACAAGAAAACCTGGGCCAGCTTGAACATATGAAGCTGCCTTATACTGAATCAGACCCTCGGTCCATCAAAGTCAGTATTGTCTTCTCAGACTGGCAGCGGCTCTCCAGGGTCTCAAGCTGAGGTTTTTCACGCCTACTTGCCTGGACCCTTTTTAGTTGGAGATGCCGGGGATTGAACCTGGGACCTACTGCTTACCAAGTAGATGCTCTACCACTGAGCTACCATCCCTCCCTTAAAGTTGCCTTCATTCCTTGTGAACATATGAAGCTGCCTTATACTGAATCAGACCTTTGGTCCATCAAAGTCAGTATTGTCTTCTCAGACTGGCAGCGGCTCTCCAGGGTCACAAGCTGAGGTTTTTCACGCCTATTTGCCTGGACCCTTTTTTTGGAGATGCCGGGGATTGAACCTGGGACCTCCTGCTTCCCAAGCAGATGCTCTACCACTGAGCCACCGTCCCTTCCTTAACAGACCTTCTGACGTGTCACAGCATTATTAGTTTCTCACGCTCATGCTAAGCAGACCAAAGCGTTGCTCAGTTGGTTAACTTTATTATTCTGCCACTGGATCTCAAATGCGCACCATTTTGCATTCTGAACCACGCCACTTGACTCCTCTCCTTTGCACCGAAGCAACTGCAGGGAGGGAGGGGGGGTTGCGAAGCCCCCTCCCCTCCACGTTGCAAGGGCTCTCCCCCTGGCTCTTCCAGGGGTGGGGAAGAGTGGCTCTCCAGATGTTTTCTGCCTACAACTCCCATCAGCCCCAGCCATTGGCCATGCAAAAAAACATCCGGAGAGCCACTCTTCCCCACCCCTGTCGGACCCGGGCGCTTCCCAGCCCGCGCCGCCGCAGCAGAAGAGGGGCCACGCCCACCCGCAGCCCCCTCCCCAAAGAGAGCAATGGGTTGGGCTTAAAGCTGCCACTTGACTCCTGCTTTGTTCCCAGGTCTGCGCTTCCCGCGAGCCCCGCCTCCTTCGCCCCCCCCAGCTGTCACTCACGCTCCCCTCGAGAAGAAGAGGCCCCGCCCCCTCCGCCCTTACCGGGGTCCGCGAAGGAGCCGCCGCCCGGCGAATGTCGCTGCCTGCCTTGCCCGTCCCCTGCGGCGAGCCCGGCCGGGAGGAGGAGGAGGAGGAGGGAAGGCCGAGGGAGGAGCGCGAGAAGCCGCCACCGCCTCAGGCCTCGCCCGCCGCACCCGAACCTGCTGGCTGAGGCGCCTTCGAATCCGGCCAATCGCCGGCCGGGGTCCTCAGCGACGCAGCCAATGGCAGCGAGCGCGGGAGGAGGGCGGGTGGGAGCGGGGTTGTGCGGCGCGCGCGGGGAGGGAGGAGGAGGAGCGCCGCGGCAGCTGGGGGGCGGGGCCACAGGGGAGAGGGGCGGGGCAAGGAGACGCGGCAATGCGGAGCAAAGCAAAAGACCCGGGAAATGCACGGTGGGGGGGTTGCACCGCGGCGCTGCGGATAATTCCAGCCGGGGTAGCGGGTAGAGAGCCGGTATGGTGCAATGGGGAAGCGTGTCGGGCTGCTTGCATCTGGGAGATCTGTGTTCGAATCCCCACCCGTACCATGGGAGCTCACTGGGTTGGTGTGAGGATAAAATGGAGAGCAGAACGACGTAAGCCGCCTTAGGTCCCCCTAGGAGAGAAAGGAGGGGTACAGATGTAGTAAATGAACGCTGGGGAGTTATGGGTGCCGATCTCCAGGCGAGGGCAGGGGATTCCCTGGTTTGGAGGCCCCCCTCCCCCCGCTTCAGGGTCATCAGAAAGCGGGGGAGGAAAATGTCTGCTGGGCACTCCATGATTCCCTATGGAGACCGATTTCCATAGGGTATAATGGAGAATTGATCTGGGGAGGGGGCTGTTTTTTGAGGTAGAGGCACCAATTTTCAGCATAGCATCTCATTGCCTCTTCCCAAAATACCTATCTTCAGAAGCATTGAACCTGGGGGTCCAATGCTATGAGCCCCCCCAAAAGGTGCCCGTCTTTCATGATTTCCAGTGGAGGGAAGGCATTGAAAAGGTGTGCGGTCCCTTTAAATGTGATGGCCGGAACTCTCTTTGGAGTTCGATTGTGCTTGTCACAACCTGGCTCTTGGCTCCACCCCCAGTGGTTCCTGACTCCACCCCCAAAGTCCCCAGATATTTCTTGAATCAGACTTGGCAACCCTAAAGGGATGAGGCTTGGTGTGGCCTCTTAGAAACTACGTTTTCTAAATATGTGCTGAAGGCTTTGTATATTTATTTGTAATGGAACTCAGGACTCTGCAGTTAAAAGTCCTACACTCTAGCTAGTATACACCTTTGCCTGGGGTTTTGGGCCTATTCTAGGAGTGCGGCAGAAATTATAATTTCCATTGTTCAACAGGAAATGGAATTTCAGGGCATCCAAATGAATGTGGTGCAGCGGATAGAAGCCTGATGGGTGACCTTGTGCCAGTCACACTCTCTCTCAGCTTCACCTGCCCCACAGGATTGTGGTGTGGATAAAATTATCTATTTACTTATTCATACCCTTCCTTTCTCTTCAAAGGGGCTTACATCGTTCTCTCCTCTATTTCATCTTCCAAACAAACCTGTGAGGTAGGTTGAGCTGAGAGCTTGCAACCAGCCCCGGTCACATAGGAAGTTTCCATGGCACAATGAAGACTCGAATCTGGTCCCCCACATCCAACACTCTAACCCGGGGGTGTCAAACATGCAGCCCACGGGTTGTATCAGGCCCTCCAGCAACTGGCTGTCATCTGCTTCCTTCTCCCTCTCTCTTGCTTCCTTCTGCGTAACAGCTTGCTTTGCAAGGCTTGCTCAATCGCACAGGAGCTACAGAGAAAAGCCTCATTTTTCTTCATTGGCTGAGGCTCCTCCCTTGGGAAGGAAGGGGGTGGAGCTTGTTTTTCCAGGCTCTCTCAATCGTGCAGCAGAGCTAATGAGCCAAGCCTCACTTCCTTCTGTTGGCTGAGACTCCTGGAAAGGAAGGAAAGAGCCAGCGCTTCCTTTGCCCAGTTCCTTGGATCCCATAGGAGAAATACCAAAAAAGCAGCTTTATGACCAAAGAGTACTAACATTTTAAGCATGTTTTAAAAAATAATTTTTAAAAAGTATTTTAACTATTATCAGAGGAGCTTTGTAGAAAAAGCCCAGCAGGAACTCATTTTCTTATTAGGCCACAACCTCTGATCCCAATCCAGCCGGGACTGCGTTTTTGAAAAAAGCCCTATTATTGTAAGCTGCCTTGAACCACAAGGAAAAGCAGAGGGTGGGCAAATAGACAGACGCTCCGCTAAGCCACATGGTATGGTCTACTCAGAAGTAAATCCCATTTTATTGAGGAGGGGGGAAAGGGTTCTTAGGATTGCACTGTGAGACTGCCATCCTGTGTACACTTAGCAGTTTGGTTAGGGAAGAAGAGAGAATAATGGGGTGTGTTGGAAGCAGGGTTTCTCGCACTGGGTTAGGAAATACCTGGAGATTTGGATGTGTGTGTGTGTGGAGGGCAGGGATGGGGGAGGGGAAGCACTTCAAAGAGGTATAATGCCATGGACCTCACCTTCCAAAGCAGCCATTTTCTTCAGGTTAACTGACCTTTGTTGCCTGGAAATCAACTGTGATCCTGGGAACTCTCCAGCTACCACCTGGAGGTTGGCAACCCTGGTTAAATGTAAGTGAAGAGAGGATTGCTGGGGGGGGCAGAGGGATGCCTTTATAATCATAATCCTTTAAAATTTTTGCATTATCTTCTCAATATTTTAAATGAATAGGCCCAGGGCAATTGGAAAAAAAAACAGATTGGGTCCAATCCAGTTTGTGCTGTGTTTCTGCATGCACTGGGTTAGATCCAATTGGGTTTCCCCCAATTAAAAAGGGAGGCTGTTTTGTTAAGCTTGCCATGCCACAGGTCCAGATCCTCTGCTTTTTCAGGTTCATAAGCTGAGTCATAAGCTAGGCCCCTGCTGTTGATAGTTGCAAGGTGAGAAGAATCATGCCCAGTCTAGCTTCTCTGATCATGATTCTGCATCGAAGGGAAAACAGGCTGGAATTTTCCTTTCTGTGTAGCCTCTGGAAGCGCACCTGAATGTTGTGCTATTCACCTGGGAGTGGAAGGAAGGCCTACATGCTTTTCTCTTGAAGGCAGCTTTTCCTGCAGTTCCACTTTTGCATGCACTCGCCAGAGCAAAACTTGTCAACGAAGCAGTGTTTTCAAATGTGCCAAATTAGCTTCGTATCTTCCAGGCAGAAACAGGGAATCACAGAGTTAGGAAGCACCATAGAGGCCATAGAATCATAAGAGTTGGAAGGGACCTCCAGGGTCATCTAGTCCAACCCCCTGCACAAGGCAGGAAACTCACAAACACCTCCCCCTCAATTCACAGGATCCTCATTGCTGTCAGATGGCCATCTAGCCTTGGTTTAAAAACCTCCAAGGAAGGAGAAGAAGAAGATGATATTGGATTTATATCCCGCCCTCCACTCTGAAGAGTCTCAGAGCGGCTCACAATCTCCTTTCCCTTCCTCCCCCACAACAGACACCCTGTGAGGTGGGTGGAGCTGAGAGGGCTCTCACAGCAGCTGCCCTTTCAAGGACAACCTCTGCCAGAGCTATGGCTGACCCAAGGCCATGCTAGCAGGTGCAAGTGGAGGAGTGGGGAATCAAACCCGGTTCACCCAGATAAGAGTCCGCACACTTAACCACTACACCAAACTGGCTCTCTAAGGAGAACCCACTACCTCCGAGGAGGAAGCCTGTTAGAATCATAGAAGAGTTGGAAGGGACCTCCAGGGCCATCTAGTCCAACCCCGTGCACAATGCACGAAACTCACAAACACCTCCCCCTAAATTCACAGGATCCTCATCGCTGTCAGATGGCCATCGAGCCTCTGCTTAAAAACCTCCAAGGAAGGAGAGCCCACCACCTCCCGAGGAGGAAGCCTGTTCCACTGAGGAACTGCTCTGTCAGGAAGTTCTTCCTAATGTTGAGCAGGAAACTCTTTTGATTTAATTTCAACCCACTGGTTCTGGTCCTACCTTCTGGGGCCACAGAAAACAATTCCACCCCGTCGTCTATAGGACAGCCCATTTAGTCCACCTCCCCAAAAGACTCTTTCCAGGCACAAAGCAGAGCCCGAGGCCTACTATGATGCAGCAAGCCAGGCCTGGGCAAAGAAGGAAGGGCCGCTGCTGGTTAGCCTTGAGTCACCTTTTATAAATACGGCAGCAGCTGATTAAATAAGGCGCTGGACACGCGATGCACAGCCCAGCCCCGAGGATATTCTCTGTCCTTTAGCCATTCGGCTGTTCAGCTGGCTTCTATCTGGAGATTAAGGGATTTGACTATCTATTAAAACGGTTCCCCTCGCCTTGTGTCCAAATGGCGGGGACAAAGAGGTGTGCGTGTTTGCGTGTCCCCGTCTTGCGGCTCTCTCGCCCCCTGAAAACAGCAGGCACGATCGGCCCTTGATGTTGTTCCAGGGAATGCTTCCAAGACATCCTGACAGTTGCCATCTTTGTCCAAGATCTGCACACGTTGGGCACAGAAGAAGAGAAACAGGCGCCAAGGACCTGGCGGGGGTGATGGGGAAAGTAGCAGGGCAGTAAGGAAGCGCAGGCCCCCAATCCTGGATAGAAGAAGAAGAGGAAGAAGATGATATTAGATTTATATCCCGCCCTCCACTCCAAATCTCAGAGCAGCTCACAGTCTCTTTTATCTTCCTCCCTCACAACAGACACAACAGAATCAGTCCCTCAGTCTACTCAAGCTGGCAGCTGCTCTCCAGGGTCTCAGGCGGAGGTCTTCAGGTCACCCCCTGCCTCATCCTTTTAACTGGAGATGCTACTGGGGATTGAACCTGGATCTTCTGCATGCCGAGCAGAGGCCTTTTGCCACTGTTCAGAGTGGTGGATTTTAATCTGGAGAGCAGGGTTTCGTTTCCCACTCCTCCTCCACAGGAAACCAGCAGGGTGACCTAGGGCCAGACCCAGTTCTGTCAGAGCTCTCTCAGCCCCACCTGCCTCACAGGGTGCCTCCCATGGGGAGAGGCAGTGAAGGCAATTGGGGGCTGCTTTGAGACTCCTCAAGGTAGAGAAAGGTGAGGTATAAAAACCAAATTCTTCTTCTTTAGCCATGGCCCCTCCCATTTAAATATGGTACCGTAAAGCAGGGGTCCGCAGCCTGTTAGCAGCCTGTTAGCAACCGGGCCATGAGTTATATAATTTTTTCATTATATATTACAATTTGGTAATAATAATTTGGTAATAATAACAAGACATCGGATTTATATCCTGCCCTCCACTCTGAATCTCAGAGTGGCTCACAATCTCCTTTATCTCCTTCCCCCACAACAGACAACCTGTGAGGCAGGGCCGGATCTAGAGGCGGCTGCTTGCCCCAGACGCCAAGGGGGGGGTGCCAAATTGGGTATGGAGTCCATTGTATTCTATGGGACCATAAGATAGAAAGACCCATAAGGGGGCGTCATTTTCTTAATCTTGCCCCCCCTTCAAAAACATGTAGAGCCAGTCCTCCTGTGAGGTGGGTGGGGCTGAGAGAGCTCTGACAGAGTCTGCCCTTTCAAGGACAGTTCTGCAACAGCAACGGCTAACCCAAGGCCATTCCAGCAGCTGCAAGTGGAGGAGTGGGGAATCAAACTCGGTTCTCCCAGATAAGAGTCCATGCACTTAACCACTATACCCAAATGGCTCTCTATTAGAGCTCTGGCTGACCCAAGGCCATTCCAGCAGCTGCAAGGGGAGGAGTGGGCAATCAAACCCGGTTCTCCCAGATAAGAGTCCGCACACTTCACCACTACACCAAACTGGCTCTCTATTAGAGCTATGGCTGACCCAAGGCCAGTCCAGCTGCTGCAAGTGGAGGAGTGGGGAATCAAACCCGGTTTTCCCAGATAAGAGTCCACGCACTTAACCACTATACCCAAATGGCTCTCTATTAGAGCTATGGCTGACCCAAGGCCATTCCAGCAGCTGCAAGGGGAAGAGTGGGCAATCAAACCCGGTTCTCCCAGATAAGAGTCCGCACACTTCACCACTACACCAAACTGGCTCTCTATTAGAGCTATGGCTGACCCAAGGCCATTCCAGCAGGTGCAGGTGGAGGAGTGGGGAATCAAACCCGGTTCTCCAGGATAAGAGTCTGTGCACTTCACCACTACACCAAAATAAAGTGCACAACTGTATCATCCTGAAACCATCACACACACCCCCTCCGGTCCATGGAAAAACTGTCTTCCACAAAACTGGTCCGTGGTGCCAAAAAGGCTGGGGACCACTGCTGTACAGCCAGCTGAGTGCCAGGACAGCAGAATCGAGCCTGCGACCTTCTGCACACCAAGGAGATGTTCTGCCACTAAGCCACAGCCCTTCCCTGATGGGGACGGCTTTCTTGAATACCAACATCTGTGCCCTCCCTGCACTAGAAGAAATGACGCTGGGCAAACGGGGCTGCCTCCAGCCAAGGCTCCATTCTGCCCCTGATCACTTTCCGGCACCTGGGTTCCATGAAGGATCTATCTCGTGAGCTACTAGAGCAGGGGTGTTGAGGGCCAGATCTGACATAAATGAGACTTTGTCGGGCCGAGCCATGCTGAGCTGGGCCATCTGTGTACCTATTTAAGATTAGGTAGCAGAGATATAAATTTAATTGTTTTTGTCTGTGTCCTTTATAAAGATTTTTTTAAAACAAAAATCTTAAAGCGTTCTTAAAACATCAGCAGTCTTAAAAGGCGCTTTCTTTGTATCTCTCCTGTGCGATCCAGGGAACTGGGCAAAGAAAGCTCTGACTCTTTCCCTCCTTCATCAGGGGACCAGGAGGGGGAAGAGCCTCAGCCAATAGAAGGAAGAGAGGCTCGACTCTCCAAGGGAGAAGTCTCAGCCAATGGAGAAAATAGAAACTTTGCTCAGTAGCTCTTGAGCAAGCCTGGCAAAGCAAGGTGTGATGCAGAAGGAAGCAAGAGAGAGGGAGAAGGAAGCAGATGGCAGCCAGTTGCTCGGGGGCCTGATAGGTGCCCCCTGAGGGTCTGATTCGGCCCCTGGGCCACAAGTTTGACACCTCTGCACTAGAGAGTCCTCTGCCAGAGCGGCTCAGCAAGCATCAACTCCAGCTTCCTTCCAGGATTTGCCCGTCGTTTTGAAGCCTGCTCTTTAGCTGTCAGCGTGAGACCTGTTTTGTTTTCAGTTACCAAGAGAACACACTCAGAATTAGCAATTGATCTGAGGCAGCGTGGGACGGGTGAGACAGAGAGGCGCATGAGAGTTGGGAAATTCCTGGAGGTTTGTGGGTGGTATTTGAGGAGGCGAGAGCCTGACAAAGGGAGGGGGCTCAGAAGAAGGAGAAGGCTGTAGATTGATACCCTGCCCTTCTTTTCTGAATCAGAGTCTTAGAGTGGCTCACAATCTCCTATATCTTCTTGCCCCACAACAGACACCCTGTGAGGTAGGTGGGGCTGAGAGAGCTCTCCCAGTAGCTGCCCTTTCAAGGACAACTCCTGCGATAGCTATGGCTGACCTAAGGCCATTCCAGCAGCTGCAAGTGGAGGAGTGGGGAATCTCAGAGAGAGTGGCTCACAACCTCCTTTTCCTTCCTCCCCCACAACAGACACCCCGTGAGGTGGGTGGGGCTGAAAGGGCTCTCACAGCAGCTGCCCTTTCAAGGAAAACTCTGCGAGAGCTCTGGCTGACCCAAGGCATTCCAGCAGCTGCAAGTGGAGGAGTGGGGAATCAAACCCGGTTCTCCCAGATAAGAGTCCGCGCACTTCACCACTACACCAAACTGGCTCTCTATTAGAGCTCTGGCTGACCCAAGACCATTCCAGCAGCTGCAAGTGGAGGAGCGGGGAATCAAACCTGGTTCTCCCAGATAAGAGAGCTATGGCTGACCCAAGACCATTCTAGCAGCTGCAAGTGGAGGAGCGGGGAATCAAACCTGGTTCTCCCAGATAAGAGAGCTATGGCTGACCCAAGGCCATTCCAGCAGCTGCAAGTGGAGGAGTGGGGAACCAAACCCCATTCTCCCAGATAAGAGAGCTCTGGCTGACCCAAGACCATTCCAGCAGCTGCAAGTGGAGGAGCAGGGAATCAAACCTGGTTCTCCCAGATAAGAGAGCTATGGCTGACCCAAGGCCATTCCAGCAGCTGCAAGTGGAGGAGTGGGGAACCAAACCCCATTCTCCCAGATAAGAGAGCTCTGGCTGACCCAAGACCATTCCAGCAGCTGCAAGTGGAGGAGCAGGGAATCAAACCTGGTTCTCCCAGATAAGAGAGCTATGGCTGACCCAAGGCCATTCCAGCAGCTGCAAGTGGAGGAGTGGGGAACCAAACCCCATTCTCCCAGATAAGAGAGCTCTGGCTGACCCAAGACCATTCCAGCAGCTGCAAGTGGAGGAGTAGGGAATCAAACCCAATTCTCCCAGATAAGAATCTGTGCACTTAACCGCTACACCAAACTGGCTGAAGGGATTCTGTATCACCAAACTGAAGGGATTCAATGCCATAAAATCCCCCCTCTGAAGCTGGCCTTGTCGCTGAGAAATCTGATCCCTCTCGTCCGGCCATCGAGTTGAATTTCCGGGAGATCTTCAGGCCCCACCTGGGGGTTGGTAATCCAGCCCAGCCTATGCTACTGCGAATTGGGTCCCAGCAGCCCCAGTCATTGGCAGGCAGGCAGTGCGGGGAAGGGCCGCCAGCCCTGGGGACAGCAGCATTTAGAGAAGAGATTAATGAGATGGACCGATCAGAAGGCAGACGCAGTTTCCAGGAATATTGTGGTCATCTGTCGCATCCGAGTAAAAATAACTGGCCCATCTGTGCAAAGCGCATTACGGCGGAGGGAAAGGCTAGAGGGGGGCTGGTTCGGCTGCGAAGACAAAGGCCCAGAAGTCGAACGGCAGCGGTCAGCGGGGGTTATTTTTAAGTTGAAGGCAAAACCCAGGGCTTTGTGCCTACGGATTAGGCCCCGGTGGCTTCAGCTTGCCCACCCCACGCAGCTGTTCTGCACCATCTGAGCACCAGCTGTTGGAGGGAGGGGGCCAGGGGTTGGACTCTGGGGCAGAAGCCCACAGCTCAGGTTCACCAGGGGCCACAAAAGCCGACTGTAGCCAGTGAGCCCAGCTGGAGCACAGGGAGACTGGCTTGCTTGTGAGAAAATAGGCACTCATTACACGTGAGGCTGTCTAGAGGAGGCGTCCCCGACGTGGTGTGGGCCTCACCGAGTGCTTTCAGAAAGTGGGCGGGGCTGGGTAGAACTTTTGCCCACCAGGGATTCCAATTGGCTGTGCACATTAAAAAAACAGCGGAAAAGGCACCAGCGGGGGTGGAATTCTAACAGGAGCTCCTTTTGCATATTAGGCCACACCTCCCTGATGTAGCCAATCCTCCAAGAGCTTACAAAAAGGAGCCTTGTAAGCTCTCGGACGACTGGCTACATCAGGGGTGTGTGGCCTAATATGCAAAGGAGCTCCTGCTAGAATTCCACCTCTGGGCACCAGTAGGGCTCTAGATATAACCTTGCTCCCTGATACTGTGTGGTTGGCTCCGCCCCTTGTGGCAGCCATTTTGTGACTGCGCCCACAGCCCTGTGCCAGAATTCCAAAAGTGCCCACGGCCTCAAAAAGACAAGGGACCCTGTTCTGGGGAGATAAAGGTAGTCCCCTGTGCAAGCACCAGTCGTTTCCGACTCCGGAGTGACGTTGCTTTCGCAACATTTTCATGACAGGCTTTCTTCTGGGGTGGAATTTGCTGATAGTTCAGGTCCCTGCCTGAAGGAGGGCTTTGTAAGACCGTCCCATCCTCTGGGAAGGGGTCAGCCGGGAGAGGAAGGCTGTTGTGTTTGGCCCTGGTTTGGAGCTGTCCAGAGAGATCAAGCTGGCTGCCAGTGGGCCACAGAAATTTGAACCGGAGGCCCCTTTGGACTGACACAGCAGTTTTCATCTGATGTTCTCCGTAGGGTTGCCAAGTTCAATTCAAGAAACATCTGTGGACTTTGGGGGTGGAGCCAGGAGACTTTGGAGGTGGAGCCATAAGCAAAGTTGTGGCAAGCACCATTGAACTCCCAAGAGAGTTCTGGCCATCACATTTAAAGGAACCCCACACCTTTTAAATGCCTTCCCGACATTAGAAATAATGAAGGATAGGGGCACCTTCTTTGGAGGGGTCATAGAATTGGACCCTCCCCCCCCCCCCGGTCCAATCTTTTTGAAACTTGGAGAGCATTTTGAGGAGAGGCATCAGATGCTATGCTGAAAACGTGATGCCTCTACCTCAAAAAAACAGCCCCTCCAGAGCCCCAGATACCCCCAGATCAATTCTCCATTATACCCTATAGGAATCGATCTCCATAGGGAATAATGAAGAGCCCAACAGACATTTCCCTTATTCCCCAGGTTTCTCACGACTCTGAAGCGGGGGAGGGCCTGCTCCCACCTGGGGATTGGCATCTCCACTCACGAGTTGCTGAACTCCCAACTTCTTCAAAGTCACACAGAACAACCACAGGCTCAAGTTTACCTTTCCTATGCAAAGGACCTCTGAAAAGATTGTGCAATCAACGGAGGGTCTGGGCTGCTTTCACAGCCCCTGGGAGCAGCCATGTTGTTCTGCCTGCTCCCCCCCCCCCGCCCCCCTTCAGCCTTAAAGACACAGACACCCCATCCCAAGGGGAAGCCTTTCCCAGTGGAGTCTGAAGCCTCCGGAGGTGGAAAGGCACATGGCGGCTGTGGGGCGGGGCTACCCCTGCCGGCCAGCTGACTGGGAACGGAGAACCCCCACTGGGACCTGGGGATTGACAAGCCTAGTTCTCCAACCGGTGAAGCCAAGAATTGTTGGCAGGAATGCCAGGAGGGGCACCCCTCAACCAAGCTCGCCTCTGTGTCTTGCAGCTAGTAAGAGAGAAGCCCGCTGTCCTGAAAGACAAGAGAATTGCCACGCGTGATTCTTTGGAGCAGGGGTGAAAGGCACACAAGCCTCTGTGAAAAACCAGCCTCAGTTACAACAACGTATTTATCAGAAATTAATAGATTAAATAGGAAATTACAAACTAATAGTGAAATTAATCATAAACAGTGCAAATGCTTGTGTGCCTTTCATCCCTGCTCAAATTTTCTGTGATACTGTTTGGTTGCCTTATTTGGTTGGCCAATGGTAGCTCTCCAGATTTTTTTTGCCTACAACTCCCATCAGCCCCAGCCAGCATGGCCGATGGCTGGGGCTGATGGGAGTCGTAGGCAAAAAACATCTGGAGAGCTACTGTTGGCCACCCCTGCCTTATACACATTGGGGAGGGATGGTGGCTCAGTGGTAGAGCATCTGCTTGGTAAGCAGAAGGTCCCAGGTTCAATCCCCGGCATCTCCAACTCAAAAGGGTCCAGGCAAGTAGGCATGGAAAACCTCAGTTTGAGACCCTGGAGAGCCGCTGCCAGTCTGAATAGGCAATACTGACTTTGATGGACCCAGGGTCGGATTCAGTAGATGGCAGCTTCACATGATCCTTTGGGCAGAGAATTCCAAGCACCAGGTACCTTCACTCTGGACGCAGCAGCTGCCGTTTCAGGGCACCTGGAAAAGTGGGGCAGGTCAGCATCTGAGGCTGATGAGACAAAGAGGGAGGGGGGGCTCATGAGCCCCAGAGGGAGCCCCCAGGCCACGAACCCCCCCCCTTCCCAAACCTTAACCTCTGTGCCACGATTCTGCCTGGGAAGCCCCAAGAGGCGGACCTGGCCCAAGACCAAAACAGCTATCAGAGGCCTAACCAAATCCAGGGGGAGGGAGATTGAACGCCACGAGCCCTGAGATTAATAATAGATTAAAAACCGGGATGAGATGCCGCTCTCCCCTCTTGACCCTGCTGTCCTCAAGGCAACCCCAGAGCCCTCGCTAAGTCTGGGTTGCCCTCCTGCTGGGGACGGTGCTCCCAGGGCATGCAGCAGATTTTACACAAATGCAGGCCTTTTTCTCTCAGCCCCCCCCCCCCCCCACGCAATGTAGTAATCTCGTTTTCACTGGGATTGACAACGGGGGATTTGGAGCCAGGGGCAAGCTGGGAAGCTCGACCACCACTGCGGACAATGGTGGGCAACAAGTACACCTGGGGGGAGGGGGAAGGTTGCGTTTAGATGCAGGAGGCCTGCCCCATTCCCTTCAGGGCAGCCCCAGAGCTTCTGCTGGGATATAGAAGGGCTCCGGGGTCTCCAAAGAGGGGCTCTTCGACTCTCGAAAGCTCCTTCTATCCTGGGAAATCTTGTTGCTTCCAAAGATGCACCTGGAGTGGAATTTTACCCCGCCTTTCTCTCTGAGTCTCAGAGCGCCTCAAAGTCTCCTTTCCTCCTTCTTCTCCCACAACAGACACCCTGAGAGGTGGGTGGGGCTGAGAGGACTGTCACAGCAGCTGCCCTTTCAAGGACAACCTCTTCCAGAGCTATGGCTGACCCAAGGCCATTCCAGCAGGTGCAAGTGGAGGAGTGGGGAATCAAACCCGGTTCTCCCAGATAAGAGTCCGCGCACTTAACCACTACACCCAACTGGCTCTCTATTAGAGCTATGGCTGACCCAAGGCCATTCCAGCAGCTGCAAGTGGAGGAGTGGGGAATCAAACCCGGTTCTCCCAGATAAGAGTCCGCACACTTAACCACTACACCCAACTGGCTCTCTATTAGAGCTATGGCTGACCCAAGGCCATTCCAGCAGCTGCAAGTGGAGGAGTGGGGAATCAAACCCGGTTCTCCCAGATAAGAATCTGCACACTTAACCACTACACCAAACTGGCTCTCTATTAGAGCTATGGCTGACCCAAGGCCATTCCAGCAGGTGCAAGCGGAGGAGTGGGGAATCAAACCTGGTTCTCCCAGATAAGAGTCTGCACACTTAACTGCGCACTTAACCACTACACCAAGCAGGCCTCAGATTCAGCAGGAGCTCACAAGAGAACAGCACCTGAAACTTTCTGACACCCCCCCTCCTCCCCACCTACCTTGACCATTGAATAGTAAGTGCAGCTGTATAACGATCTCTGGACTGGTTATCTGTAAGGAGGATTGGTTACCTCAGGGGTGTGTGGCCTAATAGGCAAAGGAGTTCCTGCTACAAAAAAAGCCCTGTATGTACAGATGTGAAAGTTGGACCAGAAGCTGACAGGACGAAAGTCAAATCCTTCGAAATGTGGTGTTGGAGTAGCGTCACGGTTACTGTGGACTGCCCACAAGACAAATCAGTGCATTGCTGATCAAATAAAAGCCTAAACTCTCCCTGGAAGATAAAATGACGCAACTGAGGAAACTCTACTTTGGTCACATTATGAGAAGAAAAGAATCCTTGGAAAAGACAAAATGCTCAGAAAAGTCAAAGGCTGCAGGAAAAGAGGAAGACCCAACAGGACACGGATAGACTCCATCAGGGAAGCTACAGGGGCCCTCAGCTTATAGAATCCTAGAGTTGGAAGGGACCTTCAGGGTCATCTAGTCCAACCCCCTGCACAATGCAGGAAACTCACAAACGCCTCCCCCTAAATTCACAGGATCTTCATTGCTGTCAGAGGGCCATCTAGCCTCTGTTTCAAAACCTCCAAGGAAGGAGAGCCCACCACCTCCCGAGGATGAAGCCTGTTCCACTGAGGAACTGCTCTAAGGGTCAGAAAGTTCTTCCTAACGTTGAGCTGGAAACTCTTCTGTTTTAATTTCAACCCATTGGTCCTGGTCCTGCCTTCTGGGGCCACAGAAAACAATTCCGCACCATCCTCTCAATGACAGCTCTTCAAGTACTTGAAGATGGTGATCATATCACCTCTCAGCCACCTACTCTCCAGCTTGAAATACCTGAGCAAAGCTGTAAGAAAGAGGACACTTTGGATGACATTAATTCATACAGCTAGGCTTCCTTGTGGTCCAGTTTCGAATCAAACTGTTTTTCAGAATGACTTTTCCACTTTCAGAATGTCTCACCAGAATGACTTACATTTTCAGAATGACTCACCTAGGCAGGCTTCTATCTATCACACTTAACAGCCACTGAGAAACTGCTCTCTTCCCAAACTTCTGAATTCCTCCACTTCAAAGTCAGTTAAGCCAATGGGTGAGTCCATGACTCAATGGCAGAACATTTGCCAGTTTGGTGTAGGGGTTAAGTGTGCTGACTCTAATATGGGAGAAGTGGGTTTGGTCCCCCACTCCTCCACTCGCAGCTGCTGACATGGCCTTGGGTCAGCCATAACTCTCGCAGGAGTTGTTCTTGAAAGGGCAGCTTCTGGGAGAGCTCTCTCAGCCCCACCCACCTCAAAGGGTGCCTGTTGTGGGGGGAGGAAAGTAAAGGTGATTGTAAGCCGCTCTGAGACTCTTCAGAGTGGAGGGCAGGATATAAATCCAATATCTTCATCTACCTCACAGGGGTGTCTGTTGTGGGGGAGGAAGGGAAAGGAGATTGTAAGCCACTCTGAGACTCTTCGGAGTGGAGGGTGGGATATAAATCCAATATCATCATCTACCTCACAGGGTGTCTGTTGTGGGGGAGGAAGGTAAAGGAGATTGTGAGCCGCTCTGAGACTCTTCGGAGTGGAGGGCGGGATATAAATCCAATATCATCATCTACCTCACAGAGTGTCTGTTGGGGGAGGAAGATATAGGAGATTGTAAGCCGCTCTGAGACTCTTCGGAGTGGAGGGCGGGATATAAATCCAATATCTTCATCTACCTCACAGGGTGTCTGTTGTGGGGGGGGGAAGGTAAAGGGGATTGTGAGCCGCTCTGAGACTCTTCGGAGTGGAGGGCGGGATATAAATCCAATATCATCATCTAGCTCACAGGGTGTCTGTTGTGGGGGAGGAAGGTAAAGGAGATTGTGAGCCGCTCTGAGACTCTTCGGAGTGGAGGGCGGGATATAAATCCAATATGGTCATCTACCTCACAGGGTGTTTGTTCTGGGGGAAGAAGGTAAAGGAGATTGTGAGCCGCTCTGAGACTCTTCGAAGTGGATGGTGGGATATAAATCCAATATCTTCATCTACCACACAGGGTGTCTGTTGTGGGGGAGGAAGGGAAAGGAGATTGTGAGCCGCTCTGAGACTCTTCGAAGTGGATGGTGGGATATAAATCCAATATGGTCATCTACCTCACAGGGTGTTTGTTGTGGGGGAAGAAGGTAAAGGAGATTGTGAGCCGCTCTGAGACTCTTCGAAGTGGATGGTGGGATATAAATCCAATATCTTCATCTACCTCACAGGGGTGTCTGTTGTGGGGGAGGAAGGGAAAGGAGATTGTGAGCCGCTCTGAGACTCTTCGGAGTGGAGGGCGGGATATAAATCCAATATCATCATCTACCTCACAGGGTGTCTGTTGTGGGGGAGGAAGGTAAAGGAGATTGTGAGCCGCTCTGAGACTCTTCGGAGTGGAGGGCTGGATATAAATCCAATATCATCATCTAGCTCACAGAGTGTCTGTTGGGGGAGGAAGATAAAGGAGATTGTAAGCCGCTCTGAGACTCTTCGGAGTGGAGGGCGGGATATAAATCCAATATCTTCATCTACCTCACAGGGTGTCTGTTGTGGGGGGGGGAAGGTAAAGGGGATTGTGAGCCGCTCTGAGACTCTTCGAAGTGGAGGGCGGGATATAAATCCAATATCATCATCTAGCTCACAGGGGTGTCTGTTGTGAGGGAGGAAGGTAAAGGAGATTGTGAGCCGCTCTGAGACTCTTCAGAGTGGAGGGCGGGATATAAATCCAATATGGTCATCTACCTCACAGGGTGTTTGTTGTGGGGGAAGAAGGTAAAGGAGATTGTGAGCCGCTCTGAGACTCTTCGGAGTGGAGGCCGGGATATAAATCCAATATGGTCATCTACCTCACAGGGTGTCTGTTGTGGGGGGGAGGAAGGGAAAGGAGGTTGTGAGCCGCTCTGAGACTCTTCGGAGTGGAGGGCGGGATATAAATCCAATATCATCATCTAGCCCACAGGGTGTCTGTTGTGGGGGGGAGGAAGGGAAAGGAGGTTGTGAGCCGCTCTGAGACTCTTCGGAGTGGAGGGCGGGATATAAATCCAATATCTTCATCTACCTCACAGGGTGTCTGTTGTGGGGGGGAGGAAGGGAAAGGAGGTTGTGAGCCGCTCTGAGACTCTTCGGAGTGGAGGGCGGGATATAAATCCAATATCTTCACCTACCTCACAGGGTGTCTGTTGTGGGGGGGAGGAAGGGAAAGGAGGTTGTGAGCCGCTCTGAGACTCTTCGGAGTGGAGGGCGGGATATAAATCCAATATGGTCATCTACCTCACAGGGTGTTTGTTCTGGGGGAAGAAGGTAAAGGAGATTGTGAGCCGCTCTGAGACTCTTCGAAGTGGAATGTGGGATATAAATCCAATATCTTTATCTACCTCACAGGGTGTCTGTTGTGGGGGGGAGGAAGCGAAAGGAGGTTGTGAGCCGCTCTGAGACTGTTCAGAGTGGAGGGTGGGATATAAATCCAATATCATAATCTTCTGTGGATGTAGAAGCCAAGTATGCAGAGACTGAGAAAAAAACTACGTAGCACGTCAGGTGCCTCGGAGAGATTTAATCGATCCATTTACAGGCAGGGGCTGTGGAAACAGATCACAAGCCCCATCAAGTTTTATTTAGCAAATTATCAAATTGTCTGTGCATGACAGACCCAAAGGAGGAGGATGAAGTGACTCAAGGATGAATCAGCTGGGACCACATTTTTGATCTCCACTGATGCATAAAATAAAAGCTTATGTGGAATTGATCATCAGTTCACTTCCGATGACAAGCATTTAAAAATTGCAACGTACTAAAGAAGAAACATAAGAGAAGCCCTGTTGGATCAGGCAAAATGGCCCATTCAGTCCAACACTCTGGGTCACATAAAAACATCAGAAAGGCCATGTTGGATCAGGCCAGTGGCCCATCCAGTCCAACACTCTGTGTCACATAAGAACATAAGAGAAACCCTGTTGGATCAGGCCAGTGGCCCCTCCAGTCCAACACTCTGTGTCACATAAGAACATAAGAGAAGCTCTGTTGGATCAGGCCAGTGGCCCCTCCAGTCCAACACTCTGTGTCGCATAAGAACATAAGAGAAGCCCTGTTGGGTCAGGCCAGTGGCCCCTCCAGTCAAACACTCTGTGTCACATAAGAACATAAGAGAAGCCCTGTTGGATCAGGCCAGAGGCCCCTCCAGTCCAACACTCTGTGTCACATAAGAACAAAAGAGAAGCCCTGTTGGATCAGGCCAAGGGCCCATCCAGTCCAACACTCTGTGTCACATAAGAACAAAAGAGAAGCCCTGTTGGATCAGGCCAAGGGCCCATCCAGTCCAACTCTTTGTGTCACATAAGAGAAGCCCTGCTGGATCAGGCCAGTGGCCCCTCCAGTCCAACTCTCTGTGTCACATAAGAACATAAGAGAAGCCCTGTTGGATCAGGCCAATGGCCCATCCAGTCCAACACTGTGTGTCACATAAGAACATAAGAGAAGCCCTGTTGGATCAGGCCAATGGCCCATCCAGTCCAACACTGTGTGTCACATAAGAACATAAAAGAAGCTCTGTTGGATCAGGCCAATGGCCCATCCAGTCCAACACTCTGTGTCACATAAGAGAAGCCATGTTGGATCAGGCCAATGGCCCATCCAGTCCAACACTCTGTGTCACATAAGAGAAGCCATGTTGGATCAGGCCAATGGCCCATCCAGTCCAACACTCTGTGTCACATAAGAGAAGCCATGTTGGATCAGGCCAATGGCCATCCAGTACAACACTCTGTGTCACATAAGAGAAGCCATGTTGGATCAGGCCAATGGCCCATCCAGTACAACACTCTGTGTCACACAGTGGCAAAAAAAAATTTATATACACATATATACACACTGTGGCTAATAGCCACTGATGGACCTCTGCTCCATAGTTTTATCTCCCTCTTGAAGCTGGCTATGCTTATAGCCGCCACCACCTCCTGTGGCAAGAAATTCGACATGTTAATCACCCTTTGGGTGAAGGACTTCCTTTTATCCGTTCATTGATAGCCCACGAGTTTATTGAATGCCCACGGAAAGATCCAGCATGGCAGACGCTGATCCAAGTGGTGACTGGCCAGGGGCCTAAAACTGAAGATAGTTTTTGACCTGAAGATGATGATGATATTGGATTTATATCCCACCCTCCACTCTGAAGAGCAGCCTACAATCTCCTTTATCTTCCTCTCTCACAACAGACACCCTGTGAGGTGGGTGAGGCTGAGAGAGCTCTCCCAGAAACTGCCCTTTCAAGGAGAGCTCTGCAAGAGCTATAGCTGACCCAAGGCAATTCCAGCAGCTGCAAGTGGAAAAGTGGGGAATCAAACCCAGTTCTCTCACATGAAGAAGACTACAGATTTAAACCCCGCCCTTCTCCCTGAATCAGAGACTCAGAGCGGCCTACAATCTCCTCTCCCTTCCTTCCCCACAACAGACACCCTGTGAGGTGGGTGGGGCTGAGAGGGCTCTCACAGCAGCTTCCCTTTCAAGGACAACCTCTGTCAGAGCTATGGCTGACCCAAGGCCATTCCAGCAGGTGCAAGTAGAGAAGTGGGGAATCAAACCTGGTTCTCCCAGATAAGAGTCCACAAACTTAACCACTATACCAAGCTGGTTCTGAAAATCAAAAAAGGGTAGCCAAATTAATATGGATAAATGAAGTGATCTTGGAGGGGAACAAGGCAGCGATAACAAGTGGCCTTCACAGAGATAACGCTGTAGAACATCACTGAAGGTCATCTAGAAGAAGAAGAAAATTGCAGATTTATACCCTGCCCTTCTCTTCGAATCAGAGAGTCAGAGCGGCTTACAATCTCCTATATCTTCTCCCCCCACATATCTTCTTCTCCCACCTACCTCAACCTGTGAGGTGGATGGGGCTGAGAGGGCTTTCACAGCATCTGTCCTTTCAAGGACAACCTCTGGCAGAGCTATGGCTGATCCAAGGCCAAGGTGCAAGTGGAGGAGTGGAAAATCAAACCTGGCTCTCCCAGATAAGAGTCCGCACACTTAACCACTAGAAGATGACGACTGCAGATTTATACCCTGCCCTTCTCCCTGAATCAGAGACTCAGAGCGGCTTACAAGCTCCTATATCTTCTCCCCCTACAACAGACTCCCTGTGAGGTAGGTGGGGCTGAGAGGGCTCTCACAGCAGCTGCCCTTTCAAGGACAACCTCTGCCAGAGATATGGCTGACCCAAGGCCATTCCAGCTGCTGCAAGTGGAGGAGTGGGGAATCAAACCCGGTTCTCCCAGATAAGAGTCCGCACACTTAACCACTACACCAAACTGGCTCTCTATTACCTCTGGCTGACCCAAGGCCATGCCAGCAGGTGCAAGTGGAGGAATGGGGAATCAAACCTGGTTCTCCCAGATAAGAGTCTGCACGCTTAACCACTACACCAAACTGGCTTTCCAGGAACTATGAAGTAGAGGGAAAGGAGTCGTACACTGGTCAAGGATTAATTAGGGACTGTAGTAAATAGGGGATACCAGAAAGCAAACACTGGTTTCATTAGATGGAGTCCCAGAGACTTAACAGCAACAATTAGGGGGAGTTGTTTGCGGATTTCCTGCATTGTGCAGGGGGTTGGACTAGATGACCCCGGGGGTACCTTCCAGCTCTTCTGATTCTATGAATTTCATTGTGACTTTCAAAAGCCGTGTGATTATTTTCCTTCCAAACTGTATAATCAAGGGTGGAGATTTGGAAACAGAAGCCGCTGCACTGCCAGCTAAGCCAGTAGTTTGAGGAGTTACCCTAAACGAGAGCAAAGGCCTATTTTACAAGATGCTTTTGCTGCTCTTCAGATTAAAGCGTAAAACGCCGAGTCCCAGCTCCTTCCGTTGAAGTGTCCGAGAACCCAGCAATGGCAGTCTATCCACACACACACACCCTACACTGTATGAGTTGCTGTGATGTCGCATTCTGATTTGGAGGAAGAAACTGCCAACCAGAGAATGTTAGCAAACAACCCAGCTTTTTCTTTTTGCAGAGAAAAATGCTACACAGAGAACAGAAACAGGTGCAGCTGCGTAGGCGGAGAGAAACAGGAGGCTGAAAGGGAGCAGGACAGAGGGCAGCCGGACAGCCGAGAGCTCAGGGGGAAGTGAGACCCACTTGGCACAGGAGCAGACACTGGAGGGGAGGCCAAGCGGAGGAGGCAGAGCAGGTGCGAAACTAACAGAGACTGAGGGAAAGGTCAAATGCAGCTGGGAGCTGGGAGAACAGGGGCCAGAGGCAGGAAGGCAAGTGGGACATGAGAACATAAGAGAAGTCACATTGGAACAGGCCAATGGCCCATCCAGCCTAACACTCTGTGTCACACAGTGGCCAAAAAACCCAGGTGCCATCAAGAGAACATAAGAGAAGCCATGTTGGATCAGGTCAATGGCCCATCCAGTCCAACACTCTGTGTCACATAAGAACATAAGAGAAGCCATGTTGGATCAGGCCAATGGCCCCTCCAGTCCAACACTCTGTGTCACATAAGAACATAAGAGAAGCCATGTTGGATAAGGCCAATGGCCCATCCAGTCCAACGCCCTGTGTCCCATAAGAATATAAGAGAAGCTATGTTGGATCAGGCCAATGGCCCATCCAGTCCAACACCCTGTGTCACACAGTGGCCAAAAACCCCAGGTGCCATCAGGAGGTCCATCAGTGGGGCCAGGACACTAGTAGCCCTCCCACTCTTGTCCCCCCCCCCCCAAGCACCAAGCATACAGAGCATCACTGCCTCAGATATAAGAACATAAGAGAAGCCATGTTGGATCAGGCCATTGGCCCATCCATTCCAACACTCTATGTCACACAGTGGCCAAAAAACCCAGGTGCCATCAGGAAGTCCACCAGTGGGGCCAGGACACTAGAAGCCCTCCCACTGTTGCCCCCCCCCCCCAAAAGCACCAAGAATACAGAGCATCACTGCCTCAGATATAAGAACATAAGAGAAGCCATGTTGGATCAGGCCATAGGCCCATCCAGTCCAACACTCTGTGTCACGCAGTGGCCAAAAAACCCAGGTGCCGTCAGGAGGTCCACCAGTGGGGCCAGGACACTAGAAGCCCTTCCACTGTTGCCCCCCCAAGCGCCAAGAATACAGAGCATCACTGCCCCAGACAGGGAGTTCCAACAATACGCTGTGGCTAAGAGGAAAGCACAAAAGTAGGCCTGAAACTCAACCTCAAAAAAACTAGGATCATGGCATCCAGCTCCATCACACCTTGGCAAATAGAAGGGGAAGACATGGAAGTCGTGACAGATTTCACATTTCTGGGGTCCAAGATCACTGCAGATGATGGTGACTGTAGCCATGACATTAAAAAATGTTTGCTCCTTTGGGAGGACAGCTATGGCGAACCTGGGCAGTATAATACAAAGCAGAGACATCACCCTGCCAACAAAAGTCTGTATAGTCAGAGCGTTGGTATTCCCAGTAGTAATGCATGGCTGTGGGAGCTGGACTATAAGGAAGGCTGAGCGCAGAAGAATAGATGCTTTTGAGCTGTGGTGCTGGAGAAGACTCTTGAGAGTCCCTTGGACTGCAAGAAGATCAAATCAGTCAGTCCTAAGGGAAATCAATCCAGACTGTTCACTGGAAGGTCAGATGCTGAAGCTCAAATCCTTTGGCCACCCAATGAGAAGGGAGCGCTCCCTGGAGAAGACCCTGATGCTGGGAAAAACAGAAGGCAAAAGAAGGGGACAGGGCAAAAGAGGAGATGGCTAGACAGCCTTACTGATGTAACAAACACAAATTTGAGCAGACTTTGGAGGATGGAGGAAGGCAGAAGGGCCTGGCATGACTTGGTCCATGGTGTCGCAAAGAGTCAGACTCAACTGTGCAACTGAACAACAAAAAGAGCCACTGATGGACCTCTGCTCCATATGTTGATCCAATCCCCTCTTGAAGCTGTCTATGCTTGCAGCCGCTGCCACCTCCTGTGGCAGTGAATTCCATGTGTTAATCACCCTTTGGGTGAAGAAGGACTTCCTTTTATCAGTCCTAACCCAAGTGCTCAGCAATTTCATTGAAAAGGGCTGCAGCAGGCTTAACAGCATATCTTGGAGACGTGGAGGAAATGATGGGCCAAGTAGAACACATGAATTGTTGCAACTCTTGAGACTACAGACTACTAGTGGGAAAAGAAGGGACAGCCAAGAGAGCCTAAGCACTACAAGGAAGGCAAGGCAACTCTATCCCTGCCAGTATCTCTTCTTTGGTTTCTAGTTGTGCCACGCCAGAGAATATTTCCCCCCAGTCGGGAATGGAGCTTGTTGGTTTTTTACAGCCAGTCCTTTGTAAGCTGATGGGGGGGGTGAGGGGACTGAAGCAAGCCTTTGGAAGAAGACCCCAAAGAAATGTCGACTCAGGGGTGACCTGATAAGAGGTTTACAAGATTATGCATGGGATGGAGAAAGTAGAGAAAGAAGTACTTATCTCCCTTTCTCACAATACAAGAACGCGTGGGCATTCGATGAAATTGCTGAGCAGTCGGGTTAAAACGGATAAAAGGAAGTCCTTCTTCACCCAAAGGGTGATTAACACATGGAATTCACTGCCACAGGAGGTGGTGGTGGCTACAAGCATAGCCAGCTTCAAGAGGAGATTGGATAATAATATGGAGCAGAGGTCCATCACTGGCAATTAGCCACAGTGTGTGTGTGTATTTTGGCCACTGTTTGACAGAGTGTTGGGCTGGATGGGCCATTGGCCTGATCCAACATGGCTTCTCTTATGTGACACAGAGTGTTGGACTGGATGGGCCATTGGTCTGATCCAACATGGCTTCTCTTATGTGACACAAAGTGTTGGACTGGGTGGGCCATTGGCCTGATCCAACATGGCTTCTCTTCTGTTCTTATGTGACACAGAGTATTGGACTGGATGGGCCATTGGCCTGATCCAACAGGGCTTCTCTTATGTTCTTATGTGACACAGAGTGTTGGACTGGATGGGCCATTGGCCTGATCCAACAGGGCTTCTCTTATGTTCTGATGTGACACAGAGTGTTGGACTGGATGGGCCATTGGCCTGATCCAACAGGGCTTCTCTTATGTTCTTATGTGACAGAGTGTTGGACTGCATGGGCCATTGGCCTGATCGAACATGGCTTCTCTTCTGTTCTTATGTGACACAGCGTGTTGGACTGGAGGGGCCAATGGCCTGATCCAACAGGGCTTCTCTTATGTTCTTATGTGACACAGAGTGTTGGACTGCATGGGCCATTGGCCTGATCCAGTATGGCTTATGTTCTTATGTGACACAGAGTGTTGGACTGGATGGGCCCTTGGCCTGATCCAGTATGGCTTCTCTTATGTTCTGATGTGACACAGAGTGTTGGACTGAATGGGCCATTGGCCTGATCAAAGATGGCTTCACTTATGTTCTTATGTGACACATAGTGTTGGACTGCATGGGCCATTGGCCTGATCGAACATGGCTTCTCTTCTGTTCTTATGTGACACAGAGTGTTGGACTGGAGGGGCCCTTGGCCTGATCCAGTATGGCTTCTCTTCTGTTCTTATGTGACACAGAGTGTTGGACTGGAGGGGCCAATGGCCTGATCCAACAGGGCTTCTCTTATGTTCTTATGTGACATAGAGTGTTGGACTGCATGGGCCATTGGCCTGATCCAACATGGCTTCTCTTATGTGACAGAGTGTTGGAATGGATGGGCCATTTGGTCTGATCCAACATGGTTTCTCTTATGTTCTTATGACTGTACAGGGAGTATATGGGGTGCTGCTGGGGTCCCCCAAGAGATCAGATGGAACTAGCAAAGAGAGACAACCAATCGTAAGGAGTTCGAGGACCAAAGCATGCCTCTCTGCTTGCAAGATGCCAATTCACCTTTGTGCTGGTCATTTGCTTTCGCTGCCTTACGGAAAGACTCGGTAGCAACCTTTGGAAGGAAATGGGAGAAATTCGACCAGTCCAGGAAAAATCCCCAAATCTGCACCACAGCTTCTTACCGGGGCCAATGTACGGGAGGGGAAAGAAGGGAAGCAGCAGCATGAATAAATGAAAGCCACGTTGCCATGAATAAATGAAAGCAATCCTGCCAAGGGCTGGGTGCACACAGGCACCAAAAGACATTTTGCTAGCTCACCACTGGACTCCAAGTGTTACACAGCAGCCCATGAATGACTGAAGGGCCTTGCGTAACACCGAAGGCAGCTTGGTAGATCACCCCATCTAGACTGGTGCCAATCCAGTTCTCACAGAAGAGCTGAGCTCTGAGGACAGAGATTTCCCAACTTTTATCTTGCTCAGCATCTGATGGAGCAGAGAAAGACAGCCGGCTTCCACAGGTACGGGCACCTTCATGTTCTTTCACACCGGCATGGAGACTTCTGGACTAAGAACCCAAAGTTGCGGTTGAGCCCTTTTTAAAGCACAAGATACTCTCTGGAGCCAGCAGAAAAGAGCCAGACTCCAGAAACGCTTCGAAGGCTAACAAAACGTGTGGCAGGGAAGGAGTTTTCATGAATCACTGCTCAATTCTTCAGGTATCCTTGAAGGGTTGAGAAAAAAAAAAAAAACACCACACAAAAAGCTGGTTTATACTGAATCAGACCACTGGTCCATCGAGGTCAGTACTTGCTAACGGTCTACTCAGACCGTTAACAGCTCTCAGGCAGAAAAGGGTCTTTCCCATTGCTGACTACCCCGATTCTCAACTGGAGATTTCAGGGAATGAATCTTCTGCACACCAAGCAGATGCTCAGTCACTGAGCCGTGGCCTCGCCAGAACCGATCTGGAAGCTGCTTGGACAAACTCATGCTAGAGAGCCCATAGCAAAGCACCACTTGGCGGGGGCTGGATCTGGCAGATCCATTCCACTAGCAGCATGTCTTCCTCTGGTGGGCGGTGTCAAAGTCTCCTGGCATTAGAACAAGGCAAGCCGCTAAGTGGAACCAGCGCACAGGATCTAACGCAATCCTCTGTTGTTGCCTGTTGAGAGCCAGTTTGGTGTGTTCGGTGAAGTGTTCGGACTGGGAGAACCGGGTTTAGATTCCCCACTCCTCCACTTGCACCTGCTGGAATGGTCTTGGGTCAGGCATAGCTCTAATAGAGAGCCAGTTTGGTGTAGTGGTTAAGTGCACGGACTGTTATCTAGGAGAATTGGGTTTAGATTCCCCACTCCTCCACTTGCTCCTGCTGGAATGGTCTTGGGTCAGTCTTAGCTCTAACAGAGAGCCAGTTTGGTGTAGTGGTTAAGTGCATGGACTGTTATCTGGGAGAACCGGGTTTCATCCCCCATTCCTCCACTTGCACCTACTGGAATGGCCTTGGGTCAGCCATAGTGGTTAAGTGTGTGGACTCTTATCTGGCAGAACTGGTTTTGATTCCCCATTCCTTCACTCGCAGCTGCTGGGATGGCCTTGGGTCAGCCATTGCTCTGGCAGAGGTTGTCCTTGAAAGGGCCGCTTCTGTCAGAGCGCTCTCAGCCCCATCCACCTCACAGGGTGTCTGTTGTGGGGGGAGAAGATATAGGAGATTGTGAGCCACTCTGAGTCTCTGATTCAGAGAAGGGCAGGGTATAAATCTGCAGTCTTCTAAGACAAGATATGTCCCCTTAAGTCAGGGGTAGCCAAGCCACCACCCCATCAGACAACTCGGAGACGGCATCTCTCTCTTTAAAACACTTCTCCAAGAAAAGCCAGCCAAGCAGTTTGGAGGGTACATTTAAAGTGAAAGTGGATTCCTTTCCACCTCCACCTCCCCTCTTCCACTCCCCATCTATCTTCCTTCCTTCGCAACTCTCAAAGATCTGACATTCACATCTTGCGGCTCTCAAAGATCGGATGTTTATTCTGCGCGGCTCTTAACGTTAAACAAATCGGGCCACCTCTGCCTTAAGGCTTCAAATCTGAGGCTCTGGCTGGATTGCAAGATGGCTTAGCACTTGGAGCACCACTGCCCCCCAGTGGGCACCCCCTGCATGGAAATATACCCAAATTTCACCCTGCCCCCACCAGAACCGGGAATTGTACCTGCTGCTTTGCGGGACGCCTCTCCCAATGACCGGGTGTTGAAGAAAGTGCTGTCCAGTCTCAGCTGACTTACGGTGACATTCGGAGACACCCTGGCTAGAGGCGTTCCAAGGTGGATTGCTGTTGCCTGCCTCTGCGTAGCCACCCTGGACTGCCTCGCTGGTCTCCCGTCCAAGGACTAACCGGGGCCGATCCCGCTTAGTTTCTGAGATATGATGAGACTGAGATATGTGAATTGTCAGAGACTTACCGAGAGAGAGATCTTGGGGCCGTGGTAGAGAACTCACTGAAAATGTCAAGACAGTGTGCGGTTGCAATAAAAAGGGCCAACGCCATGCTGGGAATTATTAGGAAGGGAACTGAAAACAAATCAGCCAGTATCATAATGCCCCTGTATAAATCGATGGTGCAGTCTCATCTGGAATACTGTGTGCAAATCTGGTCGCCGCACCTCAAAAAGGATATTATAGCATTGGAGAAAGTCCAGAAAAGGGCAACTAGAATTATTAAAGGGTTGGAACACTTTCCCTATGAAGAACGGTTGAAACGCTTGGGGCTCTTTAGCTTGGAGAAACGTCGACTGCGGGGTGACATGATAAAGGTTTACAAGATTATGCATGGGATGGAGAAAGTAGAGAAAGTACTTTTCTCCCTTTTCCACAATATAAGAACTCGTGGGCATTCGATGAAATTACTTAGCAGTCGGGTTAGAACGGATAAAAGGAAGTACTTCTTCACCCAAAGGGTGTTTAACATGTGGAATTCACTGCCACAGGAGGTGGCGGCGGCTACAAGCATAGCCAACTTCAAGAGAGGGTTAGATAAAAATATGGAGCAGAGGTCCGTCAGTGGCTATTAGCCACAGTGTGTATATATGTGTGTGTGTGTATATATATATATACACACACACACACACACACATATATATTGGCCACTGTGTGACACAGAGTGTTGGACTGGATGGGCCACTGGCCTGATCCAACATGGCTTCTCATGTTCTTATTACAAGCAGCCATTTAAGAGTGCTGCAGACTGAACGTGTTTAGTGCCCCCCACAGCAGAACTCTCAGAAGCCCCGGGGGACGTCTTAGATCTTGCCTCTGCTCCTTTGGGATAGAGAACATCAAAGTCAAGTCTGACAGGGAGAACAAATTCACCAGGTCTGTCCCGCAGCCTCTCTCTCACCCCCCAGGGCCCGGCTCAAGATGGAGGTTGACAAGATTATGCATGGGATAGAGAAGGTAGAGAAAGAAGTCCTTTTCTCCCTTTCTCACAATACGAGAACTCATGGACATCCAAAGAAATTGGTGAGCAGTCAGGTTAGAACGGATAAAAGGAAGTCCTTCTTCACTCAAAGGGTGATTAAGATGTGGAATTGACTGCCACAGGTGGCGGCGGCTACAAGCATAGCCAGCTTCAAGAGGGGATTGGATAAAAATATGGAGCAGAGGTCCATCAGTGGCTATTAGCCACATCATATTATTGGAACTTTCTGGGCAGTGATGCCCTGTATTCTTGGTGCTTGGGGGAGGAGACAAAGTGGAAGGGCTTCTAGCCCCACTTGTGAACCTCCTGATGGCACTTGGGGGTTTTTTGGCCACTGTGTGACACATTGTTGGACTGGATGGGCCACTGGCCTGATCCAACATGGCTTCTCTTATGTTCTTATTTGAAATCCGGGTGGGAATACATTTCCCTCATGATCCACAGGTTTCCAACAGCCACAACAGAGCTTAGAGCAGAAGCAGATTTCCAAGGCAGCCGGTGCAATGTTCAAATTAGCACATTCCAGATTGGAAATCGCCTGCTACGGTGCATGACCCGGAACCACGGAGATACAGGGGAGAGCTCTGAACGTGAGTCCATCTATTCCAGCATCCTGTCTCCCACAGTGGCCAGCCAGTTCCTCTTGGACAGGCAACAAAAGTGGCCCAGACCTTTCCCCCTGAGGTTGCCTCCTGTCTCTGGGACTCAGAGCATCAGTGCCTCTTGAATGTGGAGGTTCCTCTCTGACTAGCTATGTCTCCCTGGTTAAAGAGGACTTTTGCCACTGCGTGAGAACCATGCCCTTGATCATCACTTCAGTTCCGTATTTGCTGGCGGTATCTCTCATGGTGAGGTGAGGGGTTAAGGGTGTCAGACTAAGATCTGGGAGACCCAGGTTTGAATCCCGGGTTTGTGCCACGAAATCTTGCTTGGGCCCCAGAAGCTAACCTACCGCACAGATGCTGTGAGGGTAAACCTGAGTACAGGAGAACGATGTAAGCTGCTTTGGGTCTTCACCGGGGAGAAAATGTGCCGGTCCTGAAAGATGGACAATACGCTTCTTAGTGCAACAGACTCAAGGTCGGGGCAGCCGGCTGCAGGGGGCTTCCCCTTCCTAGCGGAAACAGCTGTACTTAGAGCAACACAGGGACGGAAAGCACGACACACTTTGGGTATTGGGCAATTTATTTCCTGGGCCCGATGGATTCAAGCCAAGGCCTTTCGCCTCCTCCTCCTGTCCAAGACATTCACAATACATTAAAAGCAGGTTTCCCCTCCCTTTGCTTCGGATAAGAGCCTTTGGCAAACGTCATTGCTGAATTAAAAAAAAAAGAAATGGCAACGAGAAGAAACGCTGACCCCTGAATTCTTGGAAGCGCATGCTGAAGAGGCGGGGAAAGCACTTTGGGGAGCATTCCCAGGGCGAAGCCAGCAAGGCAGCCGTAGAATGTTCCACCCCAGGCAGGAAGGAGGACGGAAACCGGGACGTCAGCGAGGCTCCTCGGACAATCGAAGCCCCAAGTTTTCCTCCCAAGCGCATCTCGGGTCGGGGGGGGGGGGGGTCAAGGCAAACAAGCCACGGGAGGCAAGTTCTGCCAAAGGGCACGAAGCCAAGGCGCACATGGGTCATCTAACCATTTCCTCCTAACCAGGTTTAGGCCATAAGCCGCCAGCAGTAATTTCTTGTTCATTTTGCCCTTTGGTTGTAAAAACCACAGACAGAACAAACAGCGGTGGGCCTTTGAGGAAAGCGAAATTTACAATACTGGGTGTTCTCTGCCCCCCCCCCACCCTTAAAACCCACCCTAACCGTTTCCACCTTAAGAGGATTTGTAATATTGAGACACACAACACCAGAACTCAAGGGCATCTAATGGGATTCCTGGCCAGGCACCTACGAAAGTTCACAGAGGATTCAGGGGGTTGAGGATTCAGCCCCTGGTAACAGCTACACACGCCATTGCAATCTCACTCGGATGCAAGACACGGCCAGGCCGAGGCCAGTTCGTCGATTATGGACTTCTTCTGGACAAAAGACTTCAAGGGGAGCCCCATGAGTCTCAGATGCTGAGACTACTACTTCCCTCGGATTCAGTTACTTACTTCTGAAAATCTCATTAGCTGAGAAAAGCCCACTGACATCACCTCAACTCTCCACAACGGCACGCAGGAGTGGACAAAAGCAGTCACAGAGATTGGAGGGGCCTAAGGAGCCTTGGTTTAAGTGTGACTGAAAACAGCACCGTGATTGGTCCAAGCCCAGGCTCGCCTTCCAGGAGCATGCTGTGGCAACACCTCCCGGAAGAATAAATACAGCTCTGTTTGGGGGTGAGGATGTTTGAAAACCTGCCTGCCGCTACAGGGGCTAGCCTGACACACCCACAAGAACACTGGCTGTGTCCATTCAAAGACCACCAATGGTTTTGCTTCGGAAGCTGTTAAGACCAAGCCCAAAGACAACCGGGTCAGAGGAGGAGTGATAAAGATATGACAAGAAACTGCTTCCCCTTAAGACTGCAAGCAGGCTTCATCCAGCACACCTCGAAGCTCTGAGCAAAAACGACCCTGGCTTTCTCGCTTGCCTTCCCCCCCACACTTAATTGCATAAAAGGACATTAAATAAATCAGCTGCAGCTGGGTGGATTCCCTCAGCCTCCTCCTGGTGGCGCTCTACCCAGAAAGAAGCCTTGAAGCAACCCAGGTACGCCGCAGCCGTAAATTAGCTTCACTTGACTGTACTAAAATTTTTAAAAGGACGCTTTTAACACACATGCACGCACGCACACACACACTAAAACCTTGCGGTTAATACTCTAGAAGAAACGGAAGGGCTGCCACGGAAGCTCCACCTACACGGATTGTCTCAAGAGGGCCACGAATGCCGCGGATTCACGGATGGACTGTCAACGGGGCCCAGGCCTGCAGGGTGGGCGAGCCAAGCGCTCCCACATAGCCTGGCCAGAAGGGATTCAGTATGTAGCCAGGCAAAGGCCAGGCAAGGAGTGAATTGAGTTCCATGGTCTGCAGGGCAAAGGCAACAAGCCAGCTTGCATCCTCCCGTTGCCCCCTTAGCAGGCGAGTGGAATCCGGCTGCCCCACGGAGAGATCTCAGAGCTTCTTCAGGCGGCTGTACATTTCCCTTTTGCTCTTCTCGCCTGCCCACGTCCGACTCTTTGTGCGGAACTTCCTCAGGTCTTCCCTGAAGTCTTCATGGTGCATCGGGCGATAGCCCTGCGGCTCACAGAAGCTCTGGAGAGAAGCAACAAGTCTTAGAGATAGCAAGACAGACAGACGGAATGGGCTGAGTCAACGTGGCTTCTCTGATGTTCTCACCTCACCCCACCCCACTCTACCATCAACCAAAAGGGAGAAATCTTTGCTACTGGCCCTCTTGCAAACCCTCGGCGGCAGGCCCTGCTGGGCATCTCTTTCAGACTATGGAGGTCACCTGCTTCTCTTCCTGAACAGGCCCGCCGTCTCTTCTAGGCTACCAGGGGGAAATCTCAACAGGTCCTCAGTGCCAATGGCTGCACCCCCAAAAGCGGCAGAACGGGGAACCCTCTAGCTACTCACTGGACTAAATCTGCTTAGTAAATCTTGTTTGTTTAAAAGACTTTTGTGTCACCTTTCCACCCAACCAGAGTCCACAGAAAAACATTAAAAACATTCGAGCAACTGACCATCTGGTTCGACTTTATTTCAATGTGTACAAAAAAAATCTTCACATTATACGTATTTGTACGTTGCCTTATTGATAGTGATGTAATGTTGTCCCACTAACAATGTATTTTTAAAGTTGTATTTTGATTTATTCTTCCTAATAAAATTTCTTGGGGGTTTTTTATTAAAAAAAAACAACAACTGAGCAATTAAAATGGCAGTTAAAATAGGTAAGGTAAAATTTTATTTGTATACAAATAATAATTTTTTTACAAAATATACAAAATAATGTGATTAAAAAACACAAACAAATAACACTGGATGGAGGTTCAGTAATCATTCTTGGGGAAGGGCGTGTGTGCCAGATGAAACAAAAAAGTCTTCATCTGTTGTCAGAAGACACCAGCAGAGGGAGACAGGTGAACCTCTCTGGAGAGTGAGTTCCAAAGTTCTGGTGCCATGACCGAAAAGGCCCTTTCTTAGGTTGCCATCCATCTAGCTTCAGATGTTAGGAGCAGGGCTTCCAAAGATGACCAGAGTATGCAGGTTTGATTCACGGTGAGGGACAGTGGCTCAGTGACAGAGCATCTGCTTGGGAAGCAGAAGGTCCCAGGTTCAATCCCCCACATCTCCAAAAAAGGGTCTAGGCAAATAGGTGTGAAAAACCTCAGCTTGAGACCCTGGAGAGCCGCTGCCAGTCTAAGTAGACAATACTGACTTTGATGGACCAAGGGTCTGATTCAGTATAAGGCAGCTTCATATGTTCATATGATCTGAAGTAAGAGGCAACTGCTAACTCTGACCTTCAATGCGCCCCCCCTCCCCCCCGATGGGCAGAATCTACTCAGCCGCTTCTCTTCCTGGCCGTTGCAGTGTCTTTTTTGGATAGGCAAAGAAATCATACATTGTTTCTCTGCGCTTTGAATTTGCTGGTAGCTCCATGATGCCGTTTCTGACACTAAATTTCATTCAGCTATTTGCAAAGCTGCCTAAAAGCTACCCCGCGGACAGGACATCCAAGCAGTTTCTCAGCTTCTGAAACTGGGAGCACTGTTTGCAGCGGCTGTTTGAATATGTGGAGCACCATTTCAAGTGAGGTCACTGGTCCATCTAAGCCAGTACCTTCCTCCCCAGAACTCAGAGGCCAGAGACCGTTCCAGAGCCTGATACCAAATAGCCTTTTTAAAACTGGACATGGCAGAGATTCAGCCTGGGGTCCTCCTCATGTCACTAAACCAAAAAGGTACAAGCACCAGTCATTTCCAACTCTGGGGTGACGTTGCTTTCACAACGTTTTCATGGCCGACTTTTTACAGGGTGGTTTGCCATTGCCTTCCCCAGTCGTCTAAGCTTTCCCCCCAGCAAGCTGGGGACTCCTTTGATCGACCTTGGAAGGATGGAAGGCTGAGTCAACCTGGAGCCGGCTACCTGAAAACCCAGCTTCCGCCAGGGATTGAACTCAGTTCGTGAGCAGAGCTTGGACTGAAGTACTGCAGCTTTTCCACTCTGCGACACGAGGCTCTTAACGTCACCAAACTAGGGTCATCCAAAAAGCAGCAGGCAGCAGTGCAAAGGAAGTCAAGCTGGGTTTCCTTGTTAAGATCCGCATGAGAGAAGCCACCTGTCATTCCACAGGAGTACCAAGGAAGTTCACGGGGGAGAGGGGAGATACAAACCCAAACCCATTCTGTTCTCCTTCACGAGGACTCAAAAATCAGTCCGAGTCGACTTCTGGGGCTGGAAAATGGCGAGCTGAATTGCTTCTCAGAAGGGAAGCAGGCTGGGGCTTCTGCTCGGGGTAGTGGAGGGCAATTTAATGCCTACTGCCTATTTTTCTCAGAGATTAAAATGACTTTTAAAACGGACTACGGAAGATGAAGTCGTGAAATCTCAAATGATTAAGTGGGCAATTAATGTAAATAAAGAAATACAGATGGAAATTTGGGAATATTTGTGGAAGAACTCTATGAAGCTTTCGACGCGTCATAGTATTATGTATAACTATGTGAAAATGTTGTTAGCCGCCCTGAGCCCGCTTCGGCGGGGAGGGCAGGATATAAATAAAATTTTATTATTATTTTATTATTATTATGTATAGATGGTATATGACTCCTAAGAAATTGGCGAAGATGAATAATAAGATGCCAGGCAGATGTTGGAAATGTAAAAAACATGAAGGTTCTTTCTACCATATGTGGTGGACTTGTGAAAGAGCAAAAAAGTATTGGCAGATGATTCAACAAGAAATTTCTAGGATCTTGGGATATGAATTTAAGAAAGTTGCAGAGACTTTTCTGTTGGGATTACAAATGGAAAAATTTCCAAAAGAAGATAGAACTATAATTTGGTACTTGCTTTCAGCAGCTAGGACATTATATGCGCAGTTGTGGAAGCAAGAAAAAATACCAGAGAAATGGGATTGTAAAAGTTATTTATTTATTTATTTATTTTATTTATGATTTATATCCCGCCTTCCCACAAGATGGCCCAGGGCGGCTCACAACAGATAATAAAACAAAATTTGAATTAACATTTAAATATATAAGCAGTTAAAATAGTCAAAACATTTAAAACCTTAAAACATCAAACCTTATAACAGTATAAATAGCAAGAATCTAGTAAGCTACATTTGTTTCCCATATCAGTTAGGTGTAAGCTAGCCGGAAGAGGGTTGTCTTACAGGCCCTGCGGAACTGAATAAGGTTCCGCAGGGCCCTCACCCCCTCCGGTAGCTGGTTCCACCATATAGGGGCCATAACAGAAAAGGCCCTGTCCCTTGTCGATTTAAGGCGGGCTTCTTTTGGCCCAGGGATAGCGAGAAGGTTTTGAGTTCCCGACCTCAGTACTCTCTGGGGAACATGTGGGGAGAGACGGTCCTTCAGGTAGGCAGGTCCCAGGCCATATAGGGCTTTAAAGGTAATAACCAGCACCTTGTACCGGACTTGGTATATTATTGGAAGCCAGTGCAAAGCCCAAAGACCCGGCCGAATGTGCCCCCATCTTGGGAGGCCCGATAACAGCCGGGCCGCGGCATTCTGGACCAGCTGCAATTTCCGAGTTCAGCAGAGGGGCAGTTATGACATGGAATTAAATGGACAAATTAACAAGAATTTTAAGAGACCATGATTTAGAAGTTTTTAAGATGGAGTGGAAAAAGTTCAGAAGATATGTAGAAAAAGAGTGGAAAATAAAAGGACATTTGGCAATTTTTGACTATGATTAAGTCTTAGAAAAAAGAATATTAACTTTTTTGTTTTTATTAGTTAAGGGTACCTTTAAACATTAGTACTTTAAGTAAATACCACCAGCGGGGGTCAAGTAACGGGGGGAGGAGTATTGTTATATTGTTATGTTATATTTTAGCTTGGTGTTGTGTTGTACTGTTATTGATGAGTTGTGTTGTTGTTGTTGATTGGCCTAGAGCTGCAATAAACTGACTGACTGACTGACTGACGGGGGGAGGAGTGGGTAGAAAGTAATATATGGGACAGATAAAAGAAATTATTAATGATGCAAGAAATATAATTTGTTACCATATGTTACCAAATAAAATTGTTTTAACATAAAAAAAATCAGTCCGAGTCACTAATCTCTTGCCAAGAAGAGATGCCATTTAGGAAAGACACACAACACATGGGAAAGATCAAGGCTCCAATTAAAATATCTGCTCAGCCAAGACACTATCTCTCAGAGCCCGGCCTTCCCCCCCTTCAAGGTGTGAGGATAAAGTGGGACCAGGAGAGAGACTAGGCGTCTCAGCCAGAGTGCACTGGAGAAAGGGACGGGGTACAAAGATTGAGCCAACAACACACATGAGAATGCAATGACGATTCTGTGAATTTACGAGGAGGTATTTGTGAGTTTCCTGCATTGCGCAGGGGGTTGGACTAGATGACCCTGGAGGACCCTTCCAACTCTAGGATTCTACGAGAAGCAACTGACAAGAACTGTTAGCTACGGTAAATCAAACGACACTTACCCTGCATTTTAAGAAGAAGTCCTTGTAGCCCCCTTTCAGGACGTACAGCTCAGGGTAATGCAGATGGGGGTACTCATTGCCCAGCCGGTCTCTCTCCCTCACAAACCGGCACCTGTTTGGGGGAGGGGGAGCAAGGGAGAAAGCATTCATTCTTCCAGCAAATTATCCACATGCAGGTTGGCACTTGATATGGGACTCCCTTGGAGAACAGGCGGGACTAACTGGTCCAGAACAGACCACCGGTCACTCTGACCTGCAGGTGACACATTACCTTGACAGAGAAGATGATGATATTGGATTTATACCCCGCCCTTCTCTCTGAATCAGGGACTCAGAGCGGATTACAATCTCCTATATCTTCTCCCCCCACAACAGACGCCCTGTGAGTGGGTGGAGCTGAGAGGGCTCTCCCAGGAGCTGCACTTTCAAGGACAACCTCTGCCAGAGCTATGGCTGACCCAAGGCCATTCCAGCAGGTGCAAGTGGAGGAGTGGGGAATCAAACCCGGTTCTCTCAGATAAGAGTCCGTGCACTTCATCACTACATCCACCAACTGGCTCTCTATTAGAGCTATGGCTGACCCAAGGCCATTCCAGCAGGTGCAAGTGGGGGAGTGGGGAATCAAACCCGGTTCTCTCAGATAAGAGTCCGTGCACTTCATCACTACATCCACCAACTGGCTCTCTATTAGAGCTATGGCTGACCCAAGGCCATTCCAGCGGGTGCAAGTGGAGGAGTGGGGAATCAAACCCGGTTCTCTCAGATAAGAGTCCGTGCACTTCATCACTACATCCACCAACTGGCTCTCTATTAGAGCTTTGGCTGACCCAAGGCCATTCCAGCAGCTGCAAGTGGAGGAGTGGGGAATCAAACCCAGTTCTCCCAGATAAGAGTCTGTGCACTTAGCCACTACACCCAACTGGCTCTCTATTAGAGCTATGGCTGACCCAAGACCATTCCAGCTGCTGCAAGGGGAGGAGTTGGGAATCAAACCCGGTTCTCCCAGATAAGAGTCTCTGCACACTTAACCACTAGAAGAGGATGACTACAGATTTATACCCCGCCCTTCTCCCTGAATCAAGGACTCAGAGCAGCTTACAATCTCCTATATCTTCTCCCCCTGTGTGGCGGGTGGGGCTGAGAGAGCTCTCCCAGCAGCTGCCCTTTCAAGAACAACCTTTGCAAGAGCTATGGCTGACCCAAGGCCATTCCAGCAGCTGCAAGTGGAGGAGTTGGGAATCAAACCTGGTTAACTACTACACCGGACTGGCTCTCAACTCATTTCACTTGTGTCTGCTTTGTTTCCAGGCACGTTAGGTGATTAGTTCAACCCAGAGAGCACGAAACAGCCTGAGCTAAGGGCACCCACAGAGAGCTGACTTCCCTACAAGGCTGCCCGTCATTATTCAAGTGCTCAGTGATTTCAATGTTCTAAAGTTTAACAGGATATCCAAAGTATGCTGGTAACTGACTGTGACTGTAATTTAATTTCGCTAACTACGGCCTTTTTGTTTTCTTATTTCAAATCTCTCTTTCTCTTTCTTCTTTGGTGCTGAAAATTAAAAGATGGGCACTAAGTGGCACAGGAGCTTTTTGCAGCTCTCCCAAGTATTTGGCATAGTGGCAAGGGGCTGCGGCTCAATGATATGGCCTCTGCTTCGCATACAGAGGTTTCTGGGTTCAGTCCCCAGCACCTGCAGCTGAACGGACCAGGCAGGAGGTGATGGGAAAGACCTCTGCCCCGAGAACATGGTGAGCTGCTGCCAGTCTGAATGGACAATACTGACTTCGATGCACTGAGGGTCTGAGTCAGCAAGAGGCGGCTTCATGTGATTCCTTAAATTCCATAAATAAGCCAAATAAGGGATAACCTGTGCATTCCGTATAATTAAAGCAGCAAGATGGGCTTTGGTGTGTTATAAAGGCACTGCAAAGTCTTTAGTTTTTCCCACTAAGTTTCTGGAAGTAAATTGATTTTCACCATGACTTAAGAACCTAAGAACATAACAGAAGCCATGCTGGATCAGGCCAAAGGCCCATCCAGTCCAACACTCTGTGTCACATAAGAACATAAGAGAAGCCCTGTTGGATCAGGCCAATGGCCCATCCAGTCCAACACTCTGTGTCACATAAGAACATAAGAGAAGCCATGTTGGATCAGGCCAGTGGCCCCTCCAGTCCAACACTCTGTGTCACATAAGAACATAAGAGAAGCCATGTTGGATCAGGCCAATGGCCCATCCAGTCCAACACTCTGTGTCACATAAGAACAGAAGAGAAGCCCTGTTGGATCAGGCCAGTGGCCCCTCCAGTCCAACACTCTGTGCCACATAAGAGAAGCCCTGTTGGATCAGGCCAGTGGCCCCTCCAGTCCAACACTCTGTGTCACATAAGAGAAGCCATGCTGGATCAGGCCAAAGGCCCATCCAGTCCAACACTCTGTGTCACATAAGAACATAAGAGAAGCCCTGCTGGATCAGGCCAATGGCCCATCCAGTCCAACATTCTGTGACATAAGAACGTAAGAGAAGCCCTGTTGGATCAGGCCAAAGGCCCATCCAGTCCAACACTCTGTGTCACACAAGAACATAAGAGAAGCCCTGCTGGATCAGGCCAAAGGCCCATCCAGTCCAACACTCTGTGTCACATAAGAACATAAGAGAAGCCCTGCTGGATCAGGCCAATGGCCCATCCAGTCCAACATTCTGTGACATAAGAACGTAAGAGAAGCCCTGTTGGATCAGGTCAATGGCCCATCCAGTCCAACACTCTGTGTCACACAAGAACATAAGAGAAGCCCTGTTGGATCAGGCCAATGGCCCCTCCAGTCCAACACTCTGTGTCACATAAGAACATGAGAAGCCCTGTTGCATCAGGCCAATGGCCCATCCAGTCCAGCACTCTGTGTCACATAAGAACATAAAAGAAGCCATGTTGGATCAGGCCAATGGCCCCTCCAGTCCAACACTCTGTGTCACATAAGAACATAAGAGAAGCCATGTTGGATCAGGCCAATGGCCCATCCAGTCCAACACTCTGTGTCACATAAGAACATGAGAGAAGCCATGTTGGATCAGGCCAGTGGCCCATCCAGTCCAACACTCTGTGTCACATAAGAACATGAGAGAAGCCATATTGGATCAGGCCAATGGCCCATCCAGTCCAACACTCTGTGTCACATAAGAACATGAGAGAAGCCCTGTTGGATCAGGCCAATGGCCCATCCAGTCCAACACTCTGTGTCACATAAGAACATGAGAGAAGCCCTGTTGGATCAGGCCAATGGCCCCTCCAGTCCAACACTCTGTGTCACACAAGAACATAAGAGAAGCCCTGTTGGATCAGGCCAATGGCCCCTCCAGTCCAACACTCTGTGTCACATAAGAACATGAGAAGCCCTGTTGCATCAGGCCAATGGCCCATCCAGTCCAGCACTCTGTGTCACATAAGAACATAAAAGAAGCCATGTTGGATCAGGCCAATGGCCCCTCCAGTCCAACACTCTGTGTCACATAAGAACATAAGAGAAGCCATGTTGGATCAGGCCAATGGCCCATCCAGTCCAACACTCTGTGTCACATAAGAACATGAGAGAAGCCATGTTGGATCAGGCCAGTGGCCCATCCAGTCCAACACTCTGTGTCACATAAGAACATGAGAGAAGCCATGTTGGATCAGGCCAATGGCCCATCCAGTCCAACACTCTGTGTCACATAAGAACATGAGAGAAGCCATGTTGTATCAGGCCAACGGCCCATCCAGTCCAACACTCTGTGTCACATAAGAACATGAGAGAAAACATGTTGGATCAGGCCAACGGCCCATCCAGTCCAACACTCTGTGTCACATAAGAACATGAGAGAAGCCATGTTGGATCAGGCCAATGGCCCCTCCAGCCCAACACTCTGTGTCACATAAGAACATGAGAGAAGCCATGTTGGATCAGGCCAATGGCCCCTCCAGCCCAACACTCTGTGTCACATAAGAACATAAGAGAAGCCCTGTTGGATCAGGCCAGTGGCCCCTCCAGTCCAACACTCTGTGTCACATAAGAACATAAGAGAAGCCCTGTTGGATCAGGCCAATGGTCCCTCCAGTCCAACACTCTGTGTCACATAAGAACATAAGAGAAGCCCTGTTGGATCAGGCCAGTGGCCCCTCCTGTCCAACACTCTGTGTCACATAAGAACATAAGAGAAGCCCTGTTGGATAAGGCCAATGGCCCCTCCAGTCCAACACTCTGTGTCACACAGTGGCCAAAAAAAGTCCCCAAATTTCTAAATTTCCAGACATTTTTAATTTCTATGGAGGAGCTGATGGGCATCCGGCAAAGGTGCTAGTCTCTGAAGAGGGGTCATTATTATTATTATTAGGATCACCCATCTCAGCTTATGCCTGGCTCTGGACAATGTACAATAGTTATGAAATTACAGAATAACAGAAAGATAAAAACAATCAACAGCAGTTAAAAGTCTAAAACCATAAAGCAATAAATCAGATGGCACATTTGTGCAACTCACATCCGAGGTCCCCGCTCCGATGAGAACTCGCAGTGGAAAACGACAATCACTCTCCTGTTGTCGGATGACACAATGGGCTTTTTCAGCAAGAAGTCTTCCACATCCTCTTCCATGTGGAGGTTTATAGCACCCTGAGAAGGACGGGTAATTGGTTAGCTGGCAGAGCTGGGGTATTACGGCATGGTGGCAACTGGGTCATGTTTCATCAAATACTGCAGCGTGCTTGACACTGTACACAGAAGATTCCATAGCAGTTGAAAAGCTGTAGCCCACCCTCTACACCCCACCCTGATGACAACAGATGGCACCCTCCTGGCACAATACTGGCAGATACGACCTCTCTGCACAGAGATGGCCATTCTGAAACAGTTTTCTTCATACACATACGCCTTACTCCTCCCCAGCTTTGAAGTCAGGTTGCAATCCAAGATGCACAGCCCACTCCATCCCCACTTTGACCAAGAAAACAGAAAACCTCAGGCGTTTGTGAATGATCACACAACAGCATCATCATGCTCTCAGGCAGGGGTGTGAAATATGCAGCCTAGGGGCCAAATCTGGCCCCCGGAAGGCTCCTATCAGGCCCTCAAGCAACTGGCTGTCATCTGCTTCCTTCTATCTCTCTCTTGCTTCCTGCTGCATCACAGCTTGCCTTGCCAGGTTTACTCAATCGCACAGGAGCTACAGAGCAAAGCCTCTATTTTCTCTACTGGCTGAGGCCCCTCCCTTGGGGAGGAGGGGGAAGGGAGAGTTGCTTTGCCAGGCTCTCCCAATCACACAGCAGAGCTCCTATGCCAAGCTTCTCTTCCTTCTATTGGCTGAGGCTCCTCCCCCTCCTGGTCCCCCAGGGAAGGAAGGAAAGAGCCAGAGCTTCCTTTGCCCAGTTCCCTGGATCGCACAGGAGATCTACAAAGCAAGCAATTGTTTGACGTTGTACACAGAAGATTCCACAGCAGTTGAAAATCTGTAGCCCACCCTCCTGGCACAATACTGGCAGATACTTGGCAGCAGTACAGCCTCTCTGCACAGAGATGGCCCTTCTGAAACAGCAGTTTTCTTCATACAGATATGCCTGACTCCTCCCCAACTCTGAAGTCAGGTTGCAATCCAAGACGAAAACAGAAGACCTCAGGTGTTTGTGAACAATCGCGCAACAGTATCATCATGCTCTAAGATACAGCAGAACTGGATGGATGGTTTAGGCCACCTTTCCTTATCAAATGAGCCTCCCAAAAGCCCGACCTTCGGAAGGAGTCCTATGAGGGCAGCTGTTGAAAGATGGCCACAAGCTAAAACTTAATCAGCAGTGGATTTCCAGAACGAGACGGGCCAGCCTGGTTTCAGGATTCACTCTGGCAACCCCAAGATGTTTTTACTGCTCCACAACCTAAGCAGGATGGCTCTGAACTTTCCAATACCTTGATATGGCCTCCTTCATACTCATAGGGATATCTGCAGTCAATTATCACACATTCCTTAATGAATCTTGCGAAGCCACCATTCAACACTGCAACCATCTAAAGGGGGAAAACAGCCAGGAATTAGACCTCCCTCAAGGACCCAGTTCCGCTATTTTCATTTAAACGAGTACAGCAGTGTAGCTAAATCCTGCAGTGTCTACTTATTCACAAGAGCCCACTTAAGTGTCTCTTCAGTGAGAGCCAGTTTGGTGCAGTGGTTAAGTGTGCAGACTCTTATCTGGGAGAACCGGGTTTGATTCCCCACTCCTTCACTTGCACCTCCTGGAATGGCCTTGGGTCAGCCATAGCTCTAATAAGAGAGCCAATTTGGTGCAGTGGTTAAGTGTGCGGACTCTTATCTGGGAGAACCGGGGTTGATTCCCCACTCCTCCACTTGCAGCAGCTGGAATGGCCTTGGGTCAGCCATAGCTCTAATAGAGAGCCAGTTTGGTGTAGTGGTTAAGTGCGTGGACTCTTATCTGGGAGAACCGGGTTTGATTCCCCACTCCTCCACTTGCAGCAGCTGGAATGGCCTTGGGTCAGCTATAGCTCTAATGGAGAGCCAGTTGGGTGTAGTGGTTAAGTGTGCAGACTCTTATCTGGTAGAACCGGGTTTGATTCCCCACTCCTCCACTTGCAGCAGCTGGAATGGCCTTGGGTCAGCCATAGCTCTAATAGAGAGCCAGTTGGGTGTAGTGGTTAAGTGTTTGGACTCTTATCTGGGAGAATCACATTTGATTCCTCACTCCTCCACTTGCACCTGCTGGAATGGCCTTGGGTCAGCCATAGCTCTAATAGAGAGCCAGTTGGGTGTAGTGATTAAGTGTGCAGACTCTTATCTGGGAGAACCGGGTATGATTCCCCACTCCTCCACTCTACCTGCTGGCACAGCCTTGGGTCAGCCATAGCTCTGGCAGAGGTTGTCCTTGAAAGGGCAGCTGCTGTGAGAGTCCTCTCAGCCCCACCCACCTCACAGGGTGTCTGTTGTGGGGCGAGAATATATAGGAGATTGTGAGCCGCTCTGAGACTCTGATTCAGAGAGAAGGGCTGGGTATATATCTGCAGTCGTCTTCTTCTAGTGGTTAAGTACGCAGACTCTTATCTGGGAGAATCGGGTTTGATTCCCCACTCCTCCACTTGCACCTGCTAGCATGGCCTTGGGTCAGCCATAGTTCTAGCAGAGGTTGTCCTTGAAGAGGCAGCTGCTGTGAGAGCCCTCTCAGCCCCACCCACCTCACAGGATGTCTGTTGTGGGGGGAGAAGATATAGGAGATTGTGAAATGCTCTGAGATTCAGAGTATAGGGTAGGACATAAATACAAAATCATCTTCTCTCCGCAAAAAAAGCGCATCCCCAGAAACAAGGAAATGAAGTCTGATATCCACATGAAAGTGAGGGGGGAGGGCATGACTCAGCGGGAGAGGAGATGCTCTACACACAAACATCATCAGGTTTAATCCAATTTTTAAAAAGACCTCAATGCCAGAGAAGTCGGGGGAAATGTTAAGCGCCAGAGACATTGGAGAGCTGCATCAATTTCAAGGTTCTAACGCCATGGCAGAAGGGCCAAGGGTAGAAGACTGTTTCCTCTTGGAGACGGGCTTGTGGCTCTGCGTTTCAGCCAGTGTAAGGCAGCTTCACGTGATCAAAATACACAGGCACATTGACACTCAACTCAGGGGAACACAGCCTGAAACTAACCATTTCCGGGTCGATGTATTTCAGATCTTGATGCTTCCCATCAACCGTGTGGAAAAGGTAACTCTAGAAACAAAAAACGACGGCGTCGTTAAAGCAAGTAAGTTGGCCGCACGACCTCAGCATTGCAGAGAGCAAAGGGAGCTTGCAAGCACACGAGGCCTCACAGCTCCTGAGGAAAACTCACTTCCTAGCTGTGTCAAAACATCAAGAGCCAACAGGGGAGGGACGGTGGCTCAGTGGTTGAGCATCTGCTTGGTAAGCAGAAGGTCCCAGGTTCAATCCCCGGCATCTCCAACTTTAAAAAGGGTCCAGGCAAATAGGCACGAAAAACCTCAGCTTGAGACTGTGGAGAGCCGCTGCCAGTCTGAGTAGACAAGACTGACTTAGATGGACCGAGGGTCTGATTCAGTAGAAGGCAGCTTCATATGTTCATATGATCACAAGGAATGAAGGGAACTTTAAGGGAGGGATGATAGCTCAGTGTTAGAGCATCTGCTTGGTAAGCAGAAGGTCCCAGGTTCAATCCCCGGCATCTCCAACTAAAAAGGGTCCAGGCGAATAGGCATGAAAAACCTCAGCTGGAGACCCTGGAGAGCTGCTGCCAGTCTGAGTAGACAAGACTGACTTAGATGGACTGAGGGTCTGATTCAGTAGAAGGCATTTTCATATGTTCATATGATAAGGGAGGGATGGTGGCTCAGTGTTAGAGCATCTGCTTGGTAAGCAGAAGGTCCCAGGTTCAATCCCCGGCATCTCCAACTAAAAAGGGTCCAGGCAAGTAGGTGTGAAAAACCTCAGCTTGAGACCCTGGAGAGCCGCTGCCAGTCTGAGGAGACAAGACTGACTTTGACGGACCCAGGGGCTGATTCAGTAGAAGGCAGCTTCATATGTTCAACAGGTTAGAGCAGGGGTCTCCAGCTTTTCTGAATCTGTGGGCACCTCTCTGCAATTCTGACACAGTGAGGGGGGGGGCCGCAACCGCAAAACAGCTGCTGCTGCTTACAATTACACAGAGAAGATCTTTGTGCTGCTGCTAAAGCAACATTTTAAAAAAAAGCTGCACAACCAAACAAATCTCCGACAGCCAATCAGAGGCCTTGCTGGGCAAGAACCGCACCTGGCCCCGCCCACTTGCTAAAATCATTCAGGAGGCTCCAGGAAAGGGGCCAGCAGGCGCCGTGATGGGGAACCCTGGGGCAGAGGCAGGCAGGAAGAAAGCACACCTTTACCTTTGAGAAGTCTCCAATCAGGTCCCTTGGATCGCTGTCCAGGATGTTCTCTATCACGGCCGAGGAGGACGGCGGTGCCCCAACAAGGGCCTGGCTCTGGAGAAAGAAACAGGAAGAGACGGGGCACTGACGACCAAGGCAGAGGCTCAGGCTGCATTAACATCTAACTCCTTTGGAGATGGCCCAGCTTCAGTTCTGAATGCTTCTCTTTAAGAAGGATGCTGACCAGCTAGAAAGACCGGGAGCACAAAGACAAAGCAGGCGCAGAAAGCAAGGAATGGCGAAAGAGCAAGGAAGCCAAACGTTTTCAAACAGCCTTCCCCTGCAGCAGAAGGCTGGAAGCCCACTGGAGAAGAAGAAAGAGCAGAATCGAGGACAAAAGAGGGCAGGGGGCAGGGAGGGGCAGTTTCTCTGAGTTTTAACCCCCCTGGACCACAAAGGAAAAGGGGGGAACACACAAAGAACAGCAGAAGGAAACAGGGTGCATTTCAAAGGATGCCTGCAAACAACTGGTAAAAAGGTAAAGGTCGTCCCCTGTGCAAGCACCAGTCGTTTCCGACTCTGGGGTGACGTTGCTTTCACAACGTTTTCACGGCAGACTTTTTACAGGGAGGTTTGCAATTGCCTTCCCCAGTCATCTACACTCCCCCACCCCCCCAGCAAGCTGGATACTCATTTGACTGACCTTGGAAGGTTGGAATGCTGAGTCAACCAGGAGCTGGCTACCTGAACCAGCTTCTGCTGGGATTGAATTCAGGTCATGAGCAGAGGGCTCTGACTGCAGTACTGCAGTTTTACCACTCTGCATCACGGGGCTCTTAAGGTAAAGGTAGTCCCCTGTGCAAACACCAGTCGTTTCCGAGTCTGGGGTGACGTTACTTTCACAACGTTTTCACGGCAGACTTTTTTACGGGGTGGTTTGCCCTTGCGTTCCCCAGTCTTTTACACTTTCCCCCCAGCAAGCTGGGGACTCATTTGACCGACCTCGGAAGGATGGAAGGCTGAGTCAACCTCGAGCTGGCTGCCTGAAAACCCAACTTCCGCCAGGATTGAACTCAGGTCGTGAGCAGACAGCTTGGACCACAGTGCTGCAGCTTTACCACTCTGCGCCACAGGGCTCTTAGGCTGGACTACAGTTATGGTTTTTAAACTATAGGAAGCAAAGATTAAGTCAGATGCCTGGAACGATTTCTGACTTAAAGAACACTTCAGCTCAAGCACCTCACTTTTTTTAAAAGTACATAAGCATTCACTTTATACCTAAGTTTCTAACGGTTAGCCACCTCGAGCAGGACTCTCAAGAGATAGCACAGAAATATTCTGAACAAATACTACTAGATCTGTTAATGTTCTACACAGTTGGACTGCACCTTCTCAAGCATCTCTCCACCATCTGGAATCAGCAGGCAAAGGCCTGGTCACCCAGGCCCTCTTTTCTACCCATATGCAAGCCTTCTTATGATGCTCAAGCCCCGCCCTGCTCCAGGAACTCAGGCGAATGCCAGCTGCCTCCGCCACAAAAGACAGCAGGGGGAAGTCCCGCTCATGACTCCGCAAAGGGCCTCAGCTGTCCAGGCCCGACACCTGCTGCTCTAGACAAGGGGGCTCCCTATCTGCCCCTTCCCCAGGTTAATGCCCACAAAGACAAGTGAGCTCAGAGGACACAGGAAGAAGCCGTTCCACGTTCTTCAGCTACCAACCGTCAGTTCTTCGGAGGGTGTTCCACCAGCGCTCTTCCTCTTCTTGCTGGCCCCTGATGAATTCTCTTCTTGGGATCTCTCCATTCTTTTCAGGGCAGCC